>NC_047104.1:157745172-158090133 GCF_902500255.1 Thalassophryne amazonica | reverse complement strand
GGCCTCCTGCACATGTCCAAACCATCTCAATCTCGCCTCTCTGACTGTGCCTCCAAACCGTCCCACCTGAGCTGTCCCTCTGATATGTTCATTCCTAATCTTGTCCATTCTTGTCACTCCCAAAGAGAATCTCAACATCTTCAGCTCTGCCACCTCCAGCTCTGCCTCCTGTCTTTTTGTTAGTGCCACCGTCTCTAAGCCGTACAACATAGCTGGTCTCACTACTGTTTTGTAAACTTTCTCCTTCACTCTTGCTGATATTCTTTGGTCACAAATCACTCCTGCCACCTTTCTCCACCCACTCCACCCTGCCTGCACTCTCTTCTTCATCTTTCTACCACACTCTCCATTACTTTGAACAGTTGACCCCAAATATTTAAACTCATCTACTTTCACCACTTCTACTCCTTGTAACTGCACTATTCCACTGGGCTCCCTCTCCTTCACACACATGTACTCAGTCTTGCTTCTACTGACTTTCATTCCCCTTCTCTCCAAAGCATATCTCCACTTCTCCAGACTAGACTCAACTTGCTCTCTACTCTCACTACAGATCACAATGTCATCTGCAAACATCAGAGTCCATGGGGACTCCTGTCTGATCTCATCTGTCAACCTGTCCATCACCACTGCAAACAAGGACTCAGAGCTGATCCTTGGTGTAATCCCACCTCCACCTTGAATGAGTCTGTCATTCCGACTGCGCATCTCACCGCTGTCACACTATTCTTGTACATGTCCTGCACTACCCTAACATACTTCTCTGCCACTTCAGAGTTCCTCATACAATACCACAACTCTTCTCTTGGCACCCTATCATAAGCTTTTTCTAAGTCCACAAACACACAATGTAACTCTTTCTGGCCTTCTCTGTACTTCAACAGTATTCAGCTTACTGCAGGTAAGCTGAATACTGTGATTTTTAATGGTTTTTAATCCACCTATTTTCTAAGCCTAGCTTCTACTACTCTTTCCCATAACTTCATGCTGTGGCTGATCAGCTTTATGCCTCTGTAGTTACTGCAGCTCTGCGCATCACCCTTGTTCTTGAAAATAGGAACCAGCACACTTCATCTCCACTCCTCAGGCATCCTCTCACTTTCCAACATTTTATTAAACAATCTGGTTAGAAACTCTACTGCCATCTCTCCTAGACATTTCCATGCCTCCACTGGAATGTCTTCTGGACCAACTGCCTTTCCACTCTTCATCCTCTTCATAGCAGCCCTCACTTCTTCCTTGCTAATCTCTTTTACTTCCTGATTTACTCTCGCCACATCATCCAGCCTTTTCTCTCGCTCATTTTCATTAATCATCAGCTCTTCAAAATATTCCCTCCACCTTCTCAGCACACACTCCTCACTTGTCAGCACATTACCATGTGCATCTTTTACCACCCTAACCTGCTGCACATCCTTTCCAGCTCTGTCCCTTTGTCGGTACAAGTTCTTTTCTCCTTCCTTACTATTCAACTTCTTGTACAGCTCACAATATGCCTTTTCTTTCGCTTCTGCCACTTCTCTTTTCGCCTTACGCTGCATCTCCTTTGTACTCCTGTCTACTTTCTTCATCTCTCCGACTATCCCAAAACTTTTTCACCAACCTCTTTCTCCTTATGCTTTCCTGGACCTCTTCATTCCACCACCAAGTCTCCTTGTCTTCCTTCCACTGTCCAGATGTCATACCCAGTACTGTCCTAGCTGTCTCCCTCACCACATCTGCAGTACTTTTCCAGTTGTCCAAAACTGCTTCCCCTCCAACCAGTGCTTCTCTCACCTGCTCGCTAAATTTCACACGTCTTCCTCCTTCAGCTTCCACCATCTGATCCTTTGTTGAGCTCTCACTCTCTTCTTCTTCTTTACCTCTACTCTCTTCTTCTTCTTTACCTCTATCTACCCATTACTTCCTCATCACCTCTGTTCCCTTCACCAACATGCCCATTGAAGTCTGCTCCTATCACCACTCTTTCATGCTTGGGTTCACTCTCCACCACCTCATCTAACACACTCCGGAAATCTTCTTTCTCCTTCATCTCACAACCTACCTGTGGGGCATATGCACTGATGATATTCATCATCACCACTTCAATTTCCAACTTCACACTCATCACCCTGTCAGACACTTGTTTAACCTCCAACAACTTACATACTCTTCCTTTAAAATGACCCCAACACCATTTCTCTTCCTGTCCTCACCATGGTACAACAGCTTGTACCCACCGCCGATGCTCCTGCTCTTACTTCCCTTGCACTTGGTCTCTTGCACACACAATATGTCTACCTTTCTCCTCTCCATCATATCAGCCAGCTCTCTCCCTTTACCAGCCATACTACCAACATTCAAAGTCCCCACTCTCATTTCCACCCTTTGAGTTTTCTTCTTCTCCCGCATTTTGTGGAAATGTTCTCCTCTTCTTCGTCATCTTCGCCCAGAGTTGCCATTTGAATACACCAAAAAATAATCGTCCTCCCACTCTGAATGACAAAGTTTGACCTTTTTATCTTCCACCGCTGTAGTATCCACTCGCCCTGGTCTGGCTTCTCGTGCCCTTTTGACCTTGTGTGTGCACAGATAAAAAGAAGCGCGTGAGGTTTTTTTTTAATGCAATCGACTGGCTGGACATGCCAGAACTACAGAAATTAATTTTCCTATACGCAACAAAGCTGGAAGATGATTCAAATACCTTTACAGAGAATACTGTAAATTTTACTGAAACAACTGCTGTAATTTGAAAATTGCAGTTTAACTGAATTGGAAAGTGTGTCCAAAGTTTTGACTGATAGCAAGTCGAGACCGAGACCTAAAAAACAAACAAACCTGAACCGGCAAAACTTACATTCAGCACAATGGAGCTTTTTGATTGATGAAACCAAACCTAATGAGAGCAGATGCCTTGCTCATCCTCAGCGCACAGTGAGATCAAGAGAGTGACCCTGTCAAATACACAATGTCAGTTCTTTTAGATACCATGGTTTTTAATTCATGTGCGTAGATATTCTAATATGAGACCAAGTAAATGACAAAGTACCTAGAGGCTGGTCTGGAAAAGTACTACCACATGACAAAGAAAATGAGTCAGAGGAAATTACTTGATATAACATACAGTTGTTTTGTATGAGATGTTCTAATTGTGCAGGTTTCTGTCTGCAAGGTGCACAAATGGAAAGAACAAAACAGAGAAGCTTCATCAGAAGAACATGGACGTGTCTGACTGCCAAAGCTTGGACTGGAATGACTCACATCCACAGTGTCTCCGCCCACTTACGGAGGACGCTCACAGACGCTCTCGACATCTCAGCTTCAGGAAATGTGCATGTTTCTTTGATGTAAAAAAAGGCTGGAAATCCAAATGTGAGAAGGAAACAAAGACAGATCCAAGTGGGGTTTCATAGGAGCCAGGCAGTGTATTTAGCAAAGGACACAATGAAGTGGACACTTCACACCCCCCCGCCAAAAAAAAAAAAAAAAAAAAAATTAAAGGATGAAACTTGTGTCTAAAACATCCAAAGACATTAAAGTGTTAAAATGCATGCAAGACCATGAGGTTTGAAGAATTTCTAAAGGCTACTTTAAATCTAGTAGCCTGGTGCTCTCCATTTTATAACACATAAAATTCCTTTTCACAATAAGGACAGACACCATAATATGTGTGTGTGTGTGTGTGTGTGTGTGTGTGTGTGTGTGTGTGTGTGTGTGTGTGTGTGTGTGTGTGTGTGTGTGTGTGTGTGTGTGTGTCCAGGGAGCCAGGCACTGTCAAAGGAGGCTCCAACTATTAATTATCACCAAGAGGAGTGGAAACAACAAACTAGCTCATCCTTCTTTAATAGAATGTTAAGTAAAAAACAAAGAAACACACACACAGATTTAATTAACAGGGATGATACGTCCAACATTACCACTGAAAATGGGAAAAAGTGATGCGTATAAGACGTCTAACTTATCTGAACCATCATGCAATCCTCTGTATCCGCTATCCTGCCTTCCCCAAATGCAACATTCCTTTTGGAATATTGTGATGGCAAACAAAGAGGCAATGGGTGTGGACATCCAACATGGGGTCATGACCTGGCTGGTTGGATGTTGTATTGTCATGAAACTGGAAAATTACATTGTTCTCTTGTAAGAAGCCATAAAAAAAAGACAATAAATAAAATGAAAATGTATCCAAAATGAGCCATTCCCCAACACCACCCACTAACTGCCACGGCACTGAAAGACAAACATCCAGCAGCTCTGCGGTAAGCTGAAAGCATTCCACCATCAATCTAAATTACAACTTGTGCAAAGATTTGAGTGGCGTGCCAAGACCAGAATGGTCCTTACTGCTATTTTTGTGAGTGCATAGGAACGCTAGAAAGATTTCAACACAGAATTAAATATAAAGTAAAGAGGAGTTTGTCTCAGCGGGACTAAATTACAGTGGTCAGAGTCAGACACGCAGTGTGATAAAGAGGAGAAACATCACAAAAAAGCTTCGGAGGCCGTCTGTGTTAAAGTGGGCGTGAGAGGCCGAGGCAGCGGCACTCAAACAGGGTGTAGTTATGGTTTGTGGCTTTCAGTCGCCACGAACATCTCAACAAGGAGGAACGCAACACACAAATAGACAAATATCACAAGTCCTTCAGGATGTCTAAGAGGCTGAAAAGAGGGCAGAAAGAAGGAAACGACGTGTGACGCCATTTGTGCAGTTAAATGCAAATTATCGTCTCTGACAGACAGACTCAACCTTCAACATTAAAACGCATATCACCAGTAAATGTCAAATCAGCTGACTGTTAAATAAATAAATAAATCATTCTCATAATATTGATTCATTTCATTTTATTGTTGTCCTAAGAAATTAAGTCATAAACATGGAGAAATTAGTCTGATTTCACCTGCCTGATAAACACTCAAACCTCAAGCTGTGAGGAATGTGGACTTTGGTGACAACATCTCAGGTCATGCGCCTTTTTTACCCGAGGCCAACATATGGCCATCGGGTATTGTGAAGACTTGGCGTCTGTCTGTCTGTCTATGTTCAGCATAAGTCCAGTCCTGTTACTACCAGAGTCTTCAGATTCACAGGGAACATTCTTGGGTCACAGACTTTGGACAAGTTCAAAGATGGCTAACCTTGACCTATTTTAAGAGGTCAAAAGGTCACATTCTGTGTAAACCTGTTCCACTTTGTTTAAGTGGCGGGCGTGACAGCCAATCAGAGTAGAGCTGCACCAGTGTTGTCAGTGGCTGGTCTCTCCAAAACCACTGCGTTTTGTGTTTTTATATACATGTTTTTCAAATATTATGGAAAAGCTAGCAAGAAATAAATATGTCTAAAACCAAAAACACCGTTTTTGGAACCTAATAACCAGTGATGCTGGTAACGCATTACTTAGTAACGCGTTACTCTAATCTAACCACTTTTTTTAGTAACGAGTAATCTAACACGTTAATCTTTCCAAATGAGTAATCAGATTAAAGTTACTTCTCCAAGTCACTGTGCGTTACTATTATTTTTCATTGTGGGTCGATAGCAGCATTAAACTTGGTCCGTGGGCAGGAGGTCGGGGTTCGACTGAACTGCCCACTTTCAGCGAGCTGTGAGCTTTTCATCCACGGTTTTCTGCAGCAGCTCGTCCTCACCTCTTAAAGCATGGTGACAACAGCACACCTGCGCTGAGCTTTAGAAAAGACATTTTTATGCTTTTTTTCTCCTTTATTTAGAATTCTAAGCTGAGCTGCTCTGTATCTGCTTATTAAAAACAGCTGATCCTCCGCGACACATCAACAACTAACACTATTTTCCACTCAAATGCACCTAAACTCTCTTTCTGAGGACCACATGATGTGAAAACGCAATAAAACTGTAAATCTGGTCACGTTTTCTGCATAAATGTTATCCATTCTTTGTGCTCAAACGCCAAAGTAGGGGCGAATCCAGATGGAATGGGGGCATGGGGCAGGGATGTGCCCCCCCACAACACCCCTAGATTAAAGGTCCAGTTTTGAAGCCTTTTTTTTTACTACAACTACTAATACTACTTATAATAATTTTGACAAGTAAAATGTTTAGAGAGAATTTAAATGTTAGAAAAATGTTAGAAAGAATTTAATAGTTACATTGATAAACAATGTAGGTTAGAAATTGCAAGTTTTACTGTTACAGTGCTGTCAACAGTTAAATATGAGGTCAAGAAAGACGTCTTTATTTTACTTTTTATAAAACAAGTATTTAGTAGAGGCAAGCAGACTCTTGCTTGCCTCTACTGGTGGTTGGCTCTCACTGCGGTATTGTATCACTTCCTGTTCCGGAGCACAGCGGTGTTTTTCTGTATCTGTTAGCTGTTTAATCTGCGCAGTTAGATTGATCTAGTTATCTAGATTACGATTTGTTTCCCAGTGTAATCTTTACGTGCCTTAACTAAAGCACTCCTTCTGCTGAATCACCTCTAAATTATTTACACATTATTCACTTTGCGTGTTTTTAGGAATCCGCTAGCTTAGCGTAGCTACTAGCTCTTAGCCGATTTAGCATGGCGGCTTCTCCTGTCTCTCCCGCACTTTTCTGCTCTGGGTGTGAAATGTTTAGTTATTCCTCGGCCTCCTTTAGCAGTAACGGTACTTGTAATAAGTGTAGCTTATTCGTAGCTGGGCGAATTGGAGACTCGGCTCCGCACCGTGGAAAATTCTACAGTTAGCCAGGCCCCTGTAGTCGGTGCGGACCAAGGTAGCTTAGCCACCGTTAGTTCCCCCCTGGCAGATCCCGAGCAGCCGGGAAAGCAGGCCGACTGGGTGACTGTGAGGAGGAAGCGTAGCCCTAAACAGAAGCCCCGTGTACACCGCCAACCCGTTCACATCTCTAACCGTTTTTCCCCACTCGACGACACACCCGCCGAGGATCAAACTCTGGTTATTGGCGACTCTGTTTTGAGAAATGTGAAGTTAGCGACACCAGCAACCATAGTCAATTGTCTTCCGGGGGCCAGAGCAGGCGACATTGAAGGAAATTTGAAACTGCTGGCTAAGGCTAAGCATAAATTTGGTAAGATTGTAATTCACGTCGGCAGTAATGACACCCGGTTACGCCAATCGGAGGTCACTAAAATTAACATTAAATCGGTGTGTAACTTTGCAAAAACAATGTCGGACTCTGTAGTTTTCTCTGGGCCCCTCCCCAATCGGACCGGGAGTGACATGTTTAGCCGCATGTTCTCCTTGAATTGCTGGCTGTCTGAGTGGTGTCCAAAAAATGAGGTGGGCTTCATAGATAATTGGCAAAGCTTCTGGGGAAAACCTGGTCTTGTTAGGAGAGACGGCATACATCCCACTTTGGATGGAGCAGCTCTCATTTCTAGAAATCTGGCCAATTTTCTTAAATCCTCCAAACCGTGACTATCCAGGGTTGGGACCAGGAAGCAGAGTTGTAGTCTTACACACCTCTCTGCAGCTTCTCTCCCCCTGCCATCCCCTCATTACCCCATCCCCGTAGAGACGGTGCCTGCTCCCAGACTACCAATAACCAGCAAAAATCTATTTAAGCATAAAATTCAAAAAGAAAAAATAATATAGCACCTTCAACTGCACCACAGACTAAAACAGTTAAATGTGGTCTATTAAACATTAGGTCTCTCTCTTCTAAGTCCCTGTTGGTAAATGATATAATAATTGATCAACATATTGATTTATTCTGCCTAACAGAAACCTGGTTACAGCAGGATGAATATGTTAGTTTAAATGAGTCAACACCCCCGAGTCACACTAACTGTCAGAATGCTCGTAGCACGGGCCGGGGCGGAGGATTAGCAGCAATCTTCCATTCCAGCTTATTAATTAATCAAAAACCCAGACAGAGCTTTAATTCATTTGAAAGCTTGTCTCTTAGTCTTGTCCATCCAAATTGGAAGTCCCAAAAACAGTTTTATTTGTTATTATCTATCGTCCACCTGGTCGTTACTGTGAGTTTCTCTGTGAATTTTCAGACCTTTTGTCTGACTTAGTGCTTAGCTCAGATAAGATAATTATAGTGGGCGATTTTAACATCCACACAGATGCTGAGAATGACAGCCTCAACACTGCATTTAATCTATTATTAGACTCTATTGGCTTTGCTCAAAAAGTAAATGAGTCCACCCACCACTTTAATCATATCTTAGATCTTGTTCTGACTTATGGTATGGAAATAGAAGACTTAACAGTATTCCCTGAAAACTCCCTTCTGTCTGATCATTTCTTAATAACATTTACATTTACTCTGATGGACTACCCAGCAGTAGGGAATAAGTTTCATTACACTAGAAGTCTTTCAGGAAAGCGCTGTAACTAGGTTTAAGGATATGATTCCTTCTTTATGTTCTCTAATGCCATATAACAACACAGTGCAGAGTAGCTACCTAAACTCTGTAAGGGAGATAGAGTATCTCGTCAATAGTTTTACATCCTCATTGAAGACAACTTTGGATGCTGTAGCTCCTCTGAAAAAGAGAGCTTTAAATCAGAAGTGTCTGACTCCGTGGTATAACTCACAAACTCGTAGCTTAAAGCAGATAACCCGTAAGTTGGAGAGGAAATGGCGTCTCACTAATTTAGAAGATCTTCACTTAGCCTGGAAAAAAGAGTCTGTTGCTCTATAAAAAAGCCTCCGTAAAGCTAGGACATCTTTCTACTCATCACTAATTGAAGAAAATAAGAACAACCCCAGGTTTCTTTTCAGCACTGTAGCCAGGCTGACAAAGAGTCAGAGCTCTATTGAGTTGAGTATTCCATTAACTTTAACTAGTAATGACTTCATGACTTTCTTTGCTAACAAAATTTTAACTATTAGAGAAAAAATTACTCATAACCATCCAAAGACGTATCGTTATCTTTGGCTGCTTTCAGTGATGCCGGTATTTGGTTAGACTCTTTCTCTCCGATTGTTCTGTCTGAGTTATTTTCATTAGTTACTTCATCCAAACCATCAACATGTTTATTAGACCCCATTCCTACCAGGCTGCTCAAGGAAGCCCTACCATTATTTAATGCTTCGATCTTAAATATGATCAATCTATCTTTGTTAGTTGGCTATGTACCACAGGCTTTTAAGGTGGCAGTAATTACACCATTACTTAAAAGCCATCACTTGACCCAGCTATCTTAGCTAATTATAGGCCAATCTCCAACCTTCCTTTTCTCTCAAAAATTCTTGAAAGGGTAGTTGTAAAACAGCTAACTGATCATCTGCAGAGGAATGGTCTATTTGAAGAGTTTCAGTCAGGTTTTAGAATTCATCATAGTACAGAAACAGCATTAGTGAAGGTTACAAATGATCTTCTTATGGCCTCGGACAGTGGACTCATCTCTGTGCTTGTTCTGTTAGACCTCAGTGCTGCTTTTGATACTGTTGACCATAAAATTTTATTACAGAGATTAGAGCATGCCATAGGTATTAAAGGCACTGCGCTGCGGTGGTTTGAATCATATTTGTCTAATAGATTACAATTTGTTCATGTAAATGGGGAATCTTCTTCACAGACTAAAGTTAATTATGGAGTTCCACAAGGTTCTGTGCTAGGACCAATTTATTCACTTTACACATGCTTCCCTTAGGCAGTATTATTAGACGGTATTGCTTAAATTTTCATTGTTACGCAGATGATACCCAGCTTTATCTATCCATGAAGCCAGAGGACACACACCAATTAGCTAAACTGCAGGATTGTCTTACAGACATAAAGACATGGATGACCCTCTAATTTCCTGCTTTTTAAACTCAGATAAAACTGAAGTTATTGTACTTGGCCCCACAAATCTTAGAAACATGGTGTCTAACCAGATCCTTACTCTGGATGGCATTACCCTGACCTCTAGTAATACTGTGAGACAATCTTGGAGTCATTTTTGATCAGGATAGTCATTCAAAGCGCATATTAAACAAATATGTAGGACTGCTTTTTTGCATTTACGCAATATCTCTAAAATCAGAAAGGTCTTGTCTCAGAGTGATGCTGAAAAAACTAATTCATGCATTTATTTCCTCTAGGCTGGACTATTGTAATTCATTATTATCAGGTTGTCCTAAAAGTTCCCTAAAAAGCCTTCAGTTAATTCAAAATGCTGCAGCTAGAGTACTGACGGGGACTAGAAGGAGAGAGCATATCTCACCCATATTGGCCTCTCTTCATTGGCTTCCTGTTAATTCTAGAATAGAATTTAAAATTCTTCTTCTTACTTATAAGGTTTGAATAATCAGGTCCCATCTTATCTTAGGGACCTCATAGTACCATATCACCCCAATAGAGCGCTTCGCTCTCAGACTGCAGGCTTACTTGTAGTTCCTAGGGTTTGTAAGAGTAGAATGGGAGGCAGAGCCTTCAGCTTTCAGGCTCCTCTCCTGTGGAACCAGCTCCCAATTCAGATCAGGGAGACAGACACCCTCTCTACTTTTAAGATTAGGCTTAAAACTTTCCTTTTTGCTAAAGCTTATAGTTAGGGCTGGATCAGGTGACCCTGAACCATCCCTTAGTTATGCTGCTATAGACGTAGATTGCTGGGGGTTCCCATGATGCACTGTTTCTTTCTCTTTTTGCTCTGTATGCACCACTCTGCATTTAATCATTAGTGATCGATCTCTGCTCCCCTCCACAGCATGTCTTTTCCTGGTTCTCTCCCCTCAGCCCCAACCAGTCCCAGCAGAAGACTGCCCCTCCCTGTGCCATGGTTCTGCTGGAGGTTTCTTCCTGTTAAAGGGAGTTTTCCTTCCCACTGTAGCCAAGTGCTTGCTCACCGGGGGTCGTTTTGACCGTTGGGGTTTTACATAATTATTGTATGGCCTTGCCTTACAATATAAAGCGCCTTGGGGCAACTGTTTGTTGTGATTTGGCGCTATATAAAAAAAATTGATTGATTGATTGATTGATTTTCATTGAAGCCAAGAAAGGGTGACTATAAAGTGAGTTTTGGCAAAACAGGTATCATTGTCATGTTGAGGTGGCAGAGGGTTGTTGTCGGCAGCTGGGGAAAGTAACTAAAAAAGTAACTAGTAATCTAACTTAGTTACTTTTACAATTGAGTAATAACTAAAGTAACTAAGTTACTTTTTCAAGGAGTAATCAGTAATTGGATTACTTTTTCAAAGTAACTCTGGCAGCACTGCTAATAACACCTCTGAACTTATTTCAGGGACGATAGCATGGTGACGTCACAGGCTGGTAGCTAGCTGCAAAACTCTGTTTCGTTTGTGTGTAAATATCCTCTTTGTCATATATTATGTAAAAGTGAGCGAGAAATGAACACTTGTAAAACCGAAAATGCTGGCGTGTTCAATCTGTTCAGTTTAGAGTTTGAGTGTGTGTGTGTGGGGGGGGGGGGGGGGGGGGGGGGGTGACAGCCAATCAGTGTCGAGCTACACCGTGATGTCACAGTCTGGTTGCTAGCTGCAAACTCAGTTTTTTGGAACCTAACAATTACTTAAACAAGTGCAAATTATAAATTAGACGATGCTCATACGGCCGAGGGTATTGTAGCTCTGCATTATATTTTATAGTGTGAAGTCAGACTGACTGTAAATATGTCAAAATGGTTAAAATGTGTTTTGTAAGGATGATTATTGTGGCTTATTATGTGGACAGATTTCCCAGAGATAGTATTTTGAGGAGGAAAGTGAGAGTTTGTTGATTTTAAAAGGAACCCCGACTATAACATCAAATTTGTCAAAAAATTGAAACACTGACGTCTGCTATTATAATATATAGTTTGAAGTGCATAAACAAGTCTTGAATGATATAAAATAGCATTTATTTTTCACGTATTTAAATACAACACAGCCGCCATGTTTTTGCCTGTGCAATGCATTCTGGGGGTGATGACGTGGAAAGGTTTCTGAAATCTTTCATGCAAGCCACATTGCGCGGCTTTTGGATGCAATTTTCAGTCTAAGGGCAACAAAGAAAGTGAGGTAAGCCTTCATTGCTTTCCAAAAGAAAGAAAGTTAAGGAAAAAGTGGGAGGATGCTTGTGGAAGAGTGTAGTTGCCGAAAGACCCGCAGCTGTGCTCACGTCACTTCAACACGGATGCATTTGAGGCTTTTCATCGACCTCAGCTAATGAGGGAGCTTGTTGGTGTTTCTGGATACAAACGACGTCTTAAACCAGATGCAGTGCCCGTCATATTTCCCCACAAGAAGAAAAATCGTCCACGAGTAACTACTGAAAATAGGACTAAAACACGCAGTAGCAGACGCTCTCTTTCTCTGTCGGCATCGGCAAGCAGCCCCACACAGACACCACCTACAATGGCCAACTCTTGCTTGATCAGAGCGCTGATCTTCATTTCTGACAGTATTTTCAAAGTTCTCTTACTCACACTGCAGATCACGCTCTGGTTTGAACTGAAAAGGGTGAACAGAGGAGCTCATCGTTGCTAATCGCCGCTAGTTGTAATGTAAACATGGGAAGCCCTGCAGCCGTTTGACATCACTACCCAGAATGCATTGCGTTACAAACAACAATGACGACCTACGTAGAAATAAAGTTTCTTAAAATATCATAAAACTTGACATTATTTTTGCAAATTTTGTCCAATAGTTATGTTACTAATATCACAACAAGTCATATAGAATAAACATGTATTTATAGTCGGGGTTCTTTTTAAGGAGCAGCAGTGAAGCTGACGTGAGCGTGACAGCGGTCTTCAAAAAACCCAACACAGATTTTATTCTTTCCCTTTGTGAAATGTGACAGAGTGCATTTTCTCTCCCAGAAAAGTGAAACCGATTTGTTTGTGGTTTGTTGCATTGTGCTAAGATGCTACATGCGGAACACCGGTGAGTCTCGCTGATGAACTTTTTTCTGCTCACGAGTCAGACAGTCGTACGAGAAGTGATGGCCGTTAACAGGAGAACCGTGACGTGGATCAGCTTACAGACGTTTGTGTTATGGGCCAAGCTGAGCTAACCCGATGGCTAAGTTAAGTGAAGCTATCGGCAGACGTCTGTAGAGGAACGCTGTTTTCCTGTGGAGAAATCGCAGGACCACACGGTGGAACGATAATTCTACATGTGAAATCAGAGATCCCACTTTCAAGGTATGTGATCAATCATTATTAAGTCTTATTGAGATGTTTGCAAGTTTCTTTTTCTTTTTCTGAATACATGGTGGGTTACAAAGAGGTGGAGATGGACTCATGTTGATCACAAAACACCTGAGCTTACATCACTTTTATGGCTAAAAATACCTCTGAATCTGAGCATTTTCAGAGGCTGTATAGATGATTTTATTTTTATCAGTTACATCAGGACTCCCACAAGTTAAAGAGTTGGAAGTGATGATTCGTAATCTGGCATATAATTTTTTAAAGCAGAGTGTTGTTTGGGGTGAGAGATGACCTATAAGGCGGCTGCACACAGTCTGTGTGTCTGCAGCAACTTTCACATTCTGATGAGTGAGACAGCTGTGTGTTTGATGTGCATGTTATTTTAACCTGACTCTTTTATGCAAGACTCTGCTCCTTACCAAACACCAAACCATTGTATTCCTCATTTTGAGTTTATTAAAGGGGTCCCATCTTATCTTAGGGACCTCATAGTAGACAATCCTGCAGTTTAGCTAATTGGTGTGTGTCCTCTGGCTTCATGGATAGATAAAGCTGGGTATCATCTGCGTAACAATGAAAATTTAAGCAATACCGTCTAATAATACTGCCTAAGGGAAGCATGTATAAAGTGAATAAAATTGGTCCTAGCACAGAACCTTGTGGAACTCCATAATTAACCTTAGTCTGTGAAGAAGATTCCCCATTTACATGAACAAATTGTAATCTATTAGATAAATATGATTCAAGCCAAAGCAGCGCAGTGCCTTTAATTCCTATGGCATGCTCTAATCTCTGTAATAAAATTTTATGGTCAACAGTATCAAAAGCAGCACTGAGGTCTAACAGAACAAGCACAGAGATGAGTCCACTGTCTGAGGCCATAAAAAGATCATTTGTAACCTTCACTAATGCTGTTTCTGTACTATGATGAATTCTAAAACATGACTGAAACTCTTCAAATAGACCATTCCTCTGCAGATGATCAGTTAGCTGTTTTACAACTACCCTTTCAAGAATTTTGAGAGAAAAGGAAGGTTGGAGATTGGCCTATAATTAGCTAAGATAGCTGGGTCAAGTGATGGCTTTTTAAGTAATGGTTTAATTACTGCCACCTTAAAAGCCTGTGGTACATAGCCAACTAATAAAGATAGATTGATCATATTTAAGATCGAAGCATTAAATAATGGTAGGGCTTCCTTGAGCAGCCTGGTAGGAATGGGGTCTAATAGACATGTTGATGGTTTGGATGAAGTAACTAATGAAAATAACTCAGACAGAACATCGGAGAGAAAGAGTCTAACCAAATACCGGCATCACTGAAAGCAGCCAAAGATAACGATACGTCTTTGGGATGGTTATGAGTAATTTTTTTCTCTAATAGTTAAAATTTTATTAGCAAAGAAAGTCATGAAGTTATTACTAGTTAAAGTTAAAGGAATACTCGGCTCAATAGAGCTCTGACTCTTTGTCAGCCTGGCTACAGTGCTGAAAAGAAACCTGGGGTTGTTCTTATTTTCTTCAATTAGTGATGAGTAGTAAGATGTCCTAGCTTTACAGAGGGCTTTTTTTATAGAGCAACAGACTCTTTTTCCAGGCTAAGTGAAGATCTTCTAAATTAGTGAGACGCCATTTCCTCTCCAACTTACGGGTTATCTGCTTTAAGCTGCGAGTTTGTGAGTTATACCACGGAGTCAGGCACTTCTGATTTAAAGCTCTCTTTTTCAGAGGAGCTACAGCATCCAAAGTTGTCTTCAATGAGGATGTAAAACTATTGACGAGATACTCTATCTCACTTACAGAGTTTAGGTAGCTACTCTGCACTGTGTTGGTATATGGCATTAGAGAACATAAAGAAGGAATCATATCCTTAAACCTAGTTACAGCACTTTCTGAAAGACTTCTAGCGTAATGAAACTTATTCCCCACTGCTGGGTAGTCCATCAGAGTAAATGTAAATGTTATTAAGAAATGATCAGACAGAAGGGAGTTTTCAGGGAATACTGTTAAGTCTTCAATTTCCATACCATAAGTCAGAACAAGATCTAAGATATGATTAAAGTGGTGGGTGGACTCATTTACATTTTGAGCAAAGCCAATTGAGTCCAATAATAGATTAAATGCAGTGTTGAGGCTGTCATTCTCAGCATCTGTGTGGATGTTAAAATCGCCCACTATAATTATCTTTTCTCAGCTAAGCACTAAGTCAGACAAAAGGTCTGAAAATTCACAGAGAAACTCAGAGTAACGACCAGGTGGACTATAGATAACAACAAATAAAACTGTTTTTTGGGACTTCCAATTTGGATGGACAAGACTAAGTGTCAAGCTTTCAAATGAATTAAAGCTCTGTCTGGGTTTTTGATTAATTAATAAGCTGGAGTGGAAGATTGCTGCTAATCCTCCCCCTCGGCCCGTGCTACGAGCATTCTGGCAGTTAGTGTGACTCGGGGGTGTTGACTCATTTAAACTAACATATTCATCCTGCTGTAACCAGGTTTCTGTAAGGCAGAATACATCAATATGTTGATCAATTATTATATCATTTATTAACAGGGACTTAGAAGAGAGAGACCTAATGTTTAATAGACCACATTTAACTGTTTAGTCTGTGGTGCAGTTGAAGGTGCTATATTATTTTTTCGTTTTGAATTTTTATGCTTAAATAGATTTTTACTGGTTGTTGGTGGTCTGGGAGCAGGCACCGTCTCTACGGGGATGGGGTAATGAGGGGATGGCAGGGGGAGAGAAGCTGCAGAGAGGTGTGTAAGGCTACAACTCTGCTTCCTGGGCCCAACCCTGGGTTGTCACGGTTTGGAGGGTTTAATAAAATTGGCCAGATTTCTAGAAATGAGAGCTGCTCCATCCAAAGTGGGATGGATGCCGTTTCTCCTAACAAGACCAGGTTTTCCCCAGAAGCTTTGCCAATTGTCTATGAAGCCCACCTCATTTTTTGGACACCACTCAGACAGCCAGCAATTCAAGGAGAACATGCGGCTAAACATGTCACTCCCGGTCCGATTGGGGAGGGGCCCAGAGAAAACTACAGAGTCCGACATTGTTTTTGCAAAGTTACACACCGATTCAATGTTAATTTTAGTGACCTCCAATTGGCGTAACCGGGTGTCATTACTGCCGACGTGAATTACAATCTTACCAAATTTACGCTTAGCCTTAGCCAGCAGTTTCAAATTTCCTTCAATGTCGCCTGCTCTGGCTCCCGGAAGACAATTGACTATGGTTGCTGGTGTCGCTAACTTCACATTTCTCAAAACAGAGTCACCAATAACCAGAGTTTGTTCCTCGGCGGGTGTGTCACCGAGTAGGGAAAAACGGTTAGCGATGTGAACGGGTTGGTGGTGTACAGGGGGCTTTATGTTTAGGACTACGCTTCCTCCTCACAGTCACCCAGCCGGCCTGCATTCCCGGCTGCTCGGGATCCGCTGGGGGACAGCTAATGGTGGCTAAGCTACCTTGGTCCGCACTGACTACAGGGGCCTGGCTAGCTGTAGGATTTTCCAAGGTGTGGAGCCGAGTCTCCAATTCGCCCAGCCTGACCTCCAAAGCTACGAATAAGCTACACTTATTACAAGTACCATTACTGCTAAAGGAGTCCGAGGAATAACTAAACATTTCACACCCACAGCAGAGAAGTGCGGGAGAGACAGGAAAAGCTGCCATGCTAAACCGGCTAAGAGCGAGTAGCTGCGCTAGCCAGCGGATTCCTAAAAACACACAAAGTGAATAATGTGTAAATAATTTAGAGGTGATTCAGCAGAGGGAGTGCTTTAGTTAAGGCACGTGAAGATTGTTTAACACGCACTGTGAAACAAATCATTATCTAGATCAATCTAACTATGCAGATTAAACAGCTAACAGATACAGCAAAACACAGCTGTGCTCCGGAACAGGAAGTGATACAATACCGCAGTGAGAGCCAACCACCAGATTATGAGCTCCCCCTGCTTTTCTCCCTATATAAAGGGAGAAAAGCAGGGGGCCTAAGACAGACCTCTGTGGAACCCCAAATTTCATGTCACTAAGGTTAGAGGTAGTGTGACTGTACAAAACACAGTGAGAACGACTGGTCAAGTATGACGTCAGCCATGCAAGGGCACTCCCAGTAATCACAAAATGATTTTCCAGCCTATCAAGTAGAATATGATAATCCACTGTATCAAACGCAGCACTGAGATCTAACAGCAACAGAACCATAGTGGTGTCCAAATCCATTGTAAGTGTTGTGTGGGCCGCTGAAGAGGAGGTACTGCTGGCCTCCACCAGAGGGCGCCCTGCCTAAAGTGCGGGCTTCAGGCATGAGAGGGTGCTGCCGCCTCTTCAGGACAGTCAGACGTGGCAACTGTCAATCATCTCCAACAGCTGTCATTCATCAACCACTCCATAAAGCCGGATGATATCTCCACCTCGCTGCCGAGATATCTTCAAGCCAAGAAGGTAATACCTCAGCCGTGATTGTGCCGTGCGCACATTATTTTCTCCATTCTTTGATATTGTTTCAGGAGTCTACTCGCTGTTGTTGTTCTGTTGGAACTAATTCATGCATTTATTTCCTCTAGGCTGGACTATTGTAATTCATTATTATCAGGTTGTCCTAAAGTTCCCTGAAAAGCCTTCAGTTAATTCAAAATGCTGCAGCTAGAGTACTGACGGGGACTAGAAGGAGAGAGCATATCTCACCCATATTGGCCTCTCTTCATTGGCTTCCTGTTAATTCTAGAATAGAATTTAAAATTCTTCTTCTTACTTATAAGGTTTTGAATAATCAGGTCCCATCTTATCTTAGGGACCTCATAGTACCATATCACCCCAATAGAGCGCTTCGCTCTCAGACTGCAGGCTTACTTGTAGTTCCTAGGGTTTGTAAGAGTAGAATGGGAGGCAGAGCCTTCAGCTTTCAGGCTCCTCTCCTGTGGAACCAGCTCCCAATTCGGATCAGGGAGACAGACACCCTCTCTACTTTTAAGATTAGGCTTAAAACTTTCCTTTTTGCTAAGCTTATAGTTAGGGCTGGATCAGGTGACCCTGAACCATCCCTTAGTTATGCTGCTATAGACTTAGACTGCTGGGGGGTTCCCATGATGCACTGAGTGTTTCTTTCTCTTTTTGCTCTGTATGCACCACTCTGCATTTAATCATTAGTGATTGATCTCTGCTCCCCTCCACAGCATGTCTTTTTCCTGGTTCTCTCCCTCAGCCCCAACCAGTCCCAGCAGAAGACTGCCCCTCCCTGAGCCTGGTTCTGCTGGAGGTTTCTTCCTGTTAAAAGGGAGTTTTCCCTTCCCACTGTCGCCAAGTGCTTGCTCACAGGGGGTCGTTTTGACCATTGGGGTTTTTACGTAATTATTGTATGGCCTTGCCTTACAATATAAAGCGCCTTGGGGCAACTGTTTGTTGTGATTTGGCACTATATAAATAAAATTGATTGAAATTGATTGATTGGAGTACGGAGTGGTGACGAAGTGAAGGGCGTTCACTTGTCACACCAAACTACAGAGACAACCGGAGTTTAACTGTCAATAAAAGGTGGAGGTGTACTTTCCCACTTTAAAAAGGAGAAGTCTAACTGTTCTGACTGTGTTACTGGGTGTGCACACACCCACCCTTGATTGTTTCTGCTTCCTGCCAGCAGTACCAGATCCGACAGCCGGAGACGGTGACCACCTGGGGACTCGGGACTTGGCGGCTCCAGTATTCTCCGGGTTCGGTGGCGGTGGAAATCGTGTGGGTTCCGGCTCCTCTGGTCGGACGTCTTCTATCCTCGAGCCTGCCTACACGTCACCTTTGTAGATTGACTACATACAAATTCTGTAATCGTCTGTATTTCGTTGTGCACATTCACAACAGTAAAGTGTTCTATTTTCGGCTCATTCATTGTCCATTCATTTACGCCCCCTGTTGTGGGTCCGTGTCACTACACTTTCCAAACAGGATATCTCGGCCAACGTCATGGATCCCGAGGGGCGTCAACCATCTGTTGGACAACCAATGGAAGAGCAGGATGCACAGGCGCCAGCGGGAGGCGTGATTGGTGAGTTGCAGCAAATCCTCACCACCTTTACTGCTCGGTTGGATCTGATGACCGAGCAGAATGTCAACCTCAACCGCAGGATGGAGGCTCTCACCACGCAGGTGGAAGCGCACGCTCAGGGCACTGCTGCAGCTCCTCCTCCTGCTGACCTGGTGCGGAATTTAGACGTTCCAATGGTCATTCAACGACCCCCCCCACCATCCCCTGAAGCATACATAAATCCCCCAGAGCCATATGGAGGTTGTGTGGAGACGTGCGCTGACTTTTTAATGCAGTGTTCACTCGTCTTTGCACAGCGTCCCGTGATGTACGCGTCAGACTCCAGTAGGGTGGCTTATGTGATTAATTTGCTTCGAGGTGTGGCACGCGCTTGGGCTACGGCGCTTTGGGAGCAGAATTCATGGCTCCTAACCACTTATACTGGGTTTGTGAGGGAGTTCAGAATGGTTTTTGATCACCCTAACAGAGGCGAGACCGCTTCAACCGTGCTGCTGTCTATGAGACAGGGGCGTCGGAGCGCAGCTGAATATGCAGTCGACTTCCGCATCACGGCTGTGAGGTCCGGCTGGAATATGACTGCGCTCCGCGCAGCCTTCATAAACAGACTGTCATCAGTCCTGAAGGAGAACCTGGTGGCCAATGATGAACCGCGGGATTTGGATGGACTTATCGATCTAGTCATACGATTACACAATCGATTAGAAGAACGCCGTCGGGAGCGAGACGAAGGACGTGGCCGGGCACGCGCCGTCCTTTTCCCTTCCGGGTCCGAAAGGTTCTGCCCTCCCCACGCTCCACAGCCTCGGCGCTCCGTGTGGCAACAGCTCCCCCTGCTGATGATGCTATGGACATGAGCAGGGCTAAATTAAGAGCTTCTAACAGACAGAGGAGACTGGCCCGCGGGGAGTGCTTTATCTGCGGCTCAAGTGAGCATCAGCAGAGAGACTGCCCCAAGCGGTTAAACACCAACACCCGCCCTTAGAAACTGGGTTAAGGGTGGGCCAAGACATTCACATGGGACATACACTTATTTCTACACGTCTCCCAGTTACGATCCTGAGCAGGGATCTAACCCTTCAAGCCCCAGCACTGGTGGACACGGGGTCAGAAGGGAATCTGCTGGACAGTAGATGGGCAAGGGAGGAAGGGCTCCCTCTGGTGGCGCTTCCTTCGCCATTGAAGGTGCAGGCACTAGATGGCACCCTTCTCCCTTTAATCACACACAAGACACAACCAGTAATTCTGGTGGTGTCTGGGAATCATCGGGAGGAGATTGAGTTTTTTGTTACTCCTTCTACCTCCCGCATGATTTTGGGCTTCCCGTGGATGGTAAAACACAATCCCCGGATTTATTGGCCATCTGGGGTTGTGACTCAGTGGAGCGAAACCTGCCACCGGGAGTGTTTAGGATCCTCGGTTCCCCCTGGTTTAATTGCTAATGAGGAGGTTAAAGTCCCCCCCAATCTGACGGTGGTGCCTGAAGAGTACCATGATCTTGCTTACGTCTTCAGCAAAGACCTGGCACTCATTCTTCCCCCGCACCATCCGTATGATTGAGCCATTGATTTGATCCCGGGCGTTGAGTACCCGTCCAGCCGACTGTACAACCTCTCACGTCCTGAGCGCGAATCAATGGAGACCTACATCCGGGACTCGTTAGCTGCCTGGCTGATCCGGAACTCCACCTCCCCGATGGGTGCAGGTTTCTTTTTTGTGGGCAAGAAAGACGGCGGACTTCTGTCCATGCATTGACTACAGAGGGCTGAACGAGATCACGGTTCGCAATCGATACCCTTTGCCCCTGTTGGATTGAGTGTTCACGCCCCTGCATGGAGCCCAAATTTTCACCAAACTAGATCTTAGGAATGCGTATCACCTGGTTCGGATCCGGAAAGGAGACGAGTGGAAGACGGCATTTAACACCCCGTTAGGTCACTTTGAGTACCTGGTCATGCCGTTCGGCCTCACGAATGCTCCCGCGATGTTCCAAGCTTTGGTTAATGACGTCTTGCGGGACTTCCTGCACAGATTCGTCTTCGTATATCTGGACGATATACTCATCTTTTCCCTGGATCCTGAGACCCATGTCCAGCATGTACGTCAGGTCCTGCAGCGGTTATTAGAAAACCGGCTGATTGTGAAGGGTGAGAAGTGCGAGTTCCACCGCACTTTGTCATTCCTTCATCATCTCCTCCAACTCCGTCGCCCCTGATCCGGCCAAGGTTGCGGCGGTGAGAGATTGGCCCCAACCCACAAGCCGTAGAAAACTGCAACAGTTCCTCAGGTTTGCAAATTTCTACAGGAGGATCATTAAGGACTACAGTCAGGTTAGTAGTCCCCTGACAGCCCTGACCTCCCCAAAAGTCCCCTTCACCTGGTCGGATCGGTGCGAAGCCGCATTTAGGGAGTTGAAACGTCGTTTTTCAACTTCACCAGTTCTGGTGCAGCCTGATCCTTGCTGCCAGTTTGTGGTTGAAGTGGACGCCTCTGACTCAGGGATAGGAGCCGTGCTATCCCATAGCGGGGAGTCCGACAAGGCTCTTCACCCATGTGCCTACTTTTCTTGCAGGTTGACCCCAGCTGAACGGAACTATGACGTGGGCAATCGGGAACTCCTTGCGGTGAAAGAGGCTCTTGAGGAGTGGAGACACCTGTTGGAGGGAGGTTCGGAGCCGTTCACGGTTTTCACAGACCATCGGAACCTGGAGTATATGAGGACCGCCAAGTGGCTGAACCCCAGGCAAGCCCGCTGGTCACTGTTCTTCGGGCGTTTTGACTTCCGGATCACCTATCGCCCCGGGACCAAGAACCAGAGATTGGATGCCTTGTCCCAGGTACATGAAGACGAACTCAAAACAGGGCTGTCGGATCCACCGGAGCCCATCATACCTGAGTCCACTATCGTGGCCACCCTCACCTGGGACGTGGAGAAGACCGTCCGGGAGGCCCTGGCACGGAGCCCGGACCCAGGAACCAGTCCGAAGTTCCGCTTGTACGACCCACCAGAGGCCAGGGCTGCTGTCCTGGACTTCTGTCACGATTCCAAGCTCTCCTGTCATCCAGGGGTGCGAAGGACCGTGGCAGTGGTCCGGCAGCGCTTCTGGTGGGCGTCCATGGAAGCCGACGTCTGGGAATATATCCAGGCCTGTACCACCTGTCCCAGGGGCAAGGCGGACCATACCAAGAGTCAAGGACTTCTTCAACCGCTCCCGGTGCCTCGTCGCCCCTGGTCCCACATCGGCCTGGATTTTGTCACGGGCCTCCCGCTGTCCCAGGGCATGACTACCATCCTCACGGTAGTGGACCGATTCCCCAAGGCGGCCCACTTCGTGGCCCTCCCGAAGCTCCCAACGGCCCAGGAGACCGCATGGGATACCAACAGACATTGTCTCGGATCGTGGTCCCCAGTTCTCCTCTCAAGTCTGGAGGAGTTTCTGCAGAGAACTGGGGGCCACCGTGAGCCTCTCGTCCGGGTATCACCCACGGACGAATGGACAGGCGGAGTGGGCTAACCAGGAACTGGAACAAGCCCTTCGTTGTGTAACATCCGCGCACCCGACGGCCTGGGTTACCCATCTGGCCTGGATCGAGTACAACAGCCAGGCGCATAACAACCAGGTGTCCTCTGCCACTGGCCTCTCCCCGTTTGAGGTGTGTCTGGGATACCAGCCCCCATTGTTTCCCCTGGTGGAGGAAGAGGTCGGTGTGCCCTCGGTCCAGGCCCATCAGCGCAGATGCCGTCGGGTGTGGCGCGCCGCCCGTTCTGCCTTACTGAAAGCCCGGACGAGGGCTAAGGCCCATGCAGACCGCCGGCGCTCCCCGGCCCCTGCATACCAGCCGGGGCAGGAGGTGTGGCTTTCTACGAAGGACATTCCCCCTCCAAGTGGACTCACCCAAACTAAAGGACAGGTACATCGGTCCGTTCAAGATCCTCAAAGTCCTCAGTCCGGCCGCAGAGCTCCAGCTCCCAGCTTCACTGCGGGTCCACCCGGTTTTTCATGTTTCCAGAATCAAGCCACACCACACCTCACCCCTCTGTGCTCCCGGACCGGCGCCGCCTCCTGCCCGGATCGACGGGGAGCCGGCTTGAACGGTCCGCCGGCTCCTGGACGTCCATCGGAAGGGCCGGGGGTTCCAGTACTTGGTGGACTGGGAGGGGTATGGACCTGAGGAACACTCCTGGGTGAAAAGGAGCTTCATCCTGGACCCGGCCCTCCTGGCTGACTTATACACTCAACACCCCGACAAGCCTGGTCGGGTGCCAGGAGACGCCCGTTGAGGGGGGGGGTCCTGTTGTATGGGCCGCTGAAGAGGAGGTACTGCTGGCCTCCACCAGAGGGCGCCCTGCCTGAAGTGCGGCCTTCAGGCACGAGAGGGTG
The DNA here is from genome assembly GCF_902500255.1 of Thalassophryne amazonica. Taxonomy (NCBI): domain Eukaryota; kingdom Metazoa; phylum Chordata; class Actinopteri; order Batrachoidiformes; family Batrachoididae; genus Thalassophryne; species Thalassophryne amazonica. The sequence goes on along the minus strand of NC_047104.1, from coordinate 158,066,658 downwards.
CTGCCGCCTCTTCAGGACAGTCAGACGTGGCAGCTGTCATTCATCAACCACTCCATAAAGCCGGATGACATCTCCACCTCGCTGCTGAGATATGTGCCGTGCGCACATTATTTTCTCCATTCTTTGATATTGTTTCAGGAGTCTACTCGCTGTTGTTGTTCTGTCGGAGTACGGAGTGGTGACGAAGTGAAGGACGTTCACTTGTCACACCGAACTACAGAGACAACCGGAGTTTAACTGTCAATAAAAGGTGGAGGTGTTATTTCCCACTTTAAAAGGAGAAGTCTAACTGTTCTGTGTTACTCGGTGTGCACACACCCACCCTTGATTGTTTCTGCTTCTTGCCAGCAGTACCAGATCTGACAGCCTGAGACGGTGACCACCTGGGGCCTCGGGACTTGGCGGCTCCAGTATTCTCCAGGTTCGGTGGCAGTGGAAATCGTGTGGGTTCCGGCTCCTCTCTGGACGGACATCTTCTATCCTCGAGCCTGCCCACACATCACCTTTGTAGATTGACTACATACAAATTCTGTAATCGTCTGTATTTCGTTGTGCACATTCACAACAGTAAAGTGTTCTATTTTCGGCTCATTCATTGTCCATTCATTTACGCCCCCTGTTGTGGGTCCGTGTCACTACACTTTCCCAACAGTAAGCAGAAGATCATTCACCACTTTAGTGAGAGCCATCTCTGTGGAATATTTTCTAAAAGCAGACTGCAGTGGCTCAAAGAGATTATTCTCAGTAAGATAGTCTACGAGCTGCCATGACACCACTTTTTCCAGAATTTTAGAGCAAAATGATAGATTTGATATCGGCCGATAGTTTTTCAATACACTAGAGTCAAGATTAGATTTCTTAAGTAATGGTTTAATCACTGCAGATTTGAAACATTTAGGAACAGATCCAGAAGTTAAAGATTAATAATTTCCAGCACAGTCAGCCCAAGAGTGGGCCACAGGTCCTTAAAAAGTTTTGTTGGTATAGGATCAAATAAACAGGTTGTGCTTTTTGTTGACATTACGAGGTTTGTCAACATGCCTAGTGAGATACTGTCAAATTCTGTAATTCTAGGTAATACCTCAGTAGTGGCGCCCACATCAATAGCAGGGTGTAATGGCTGCGTTAAGGCATGCCGGGATATGTTTAACCTAATGTCATCTATTTTCTTAAAGTAATCCAGGAAATCTTGTGCTGTAAAAGGAGAGTGAACTACAGGGGGTTGTCCATGAATAAGTGTTGCCACTGTGTCGAACAAGAACTTTGACTTATGTTTGTTTTTGTTGATCAAATCAGAGTAATAGGTCCACTTTGTAGCCAATAGTGCATGCTTATAGTCTAAGATAGCATCACGCCATGCAAGGTGAAATACTTCTAACGAACGGTCCCATTTCCGTTCCAGACCTCTTGCTTTATGCTTGAGGTCACGCAGATAATCACTGAACCAAGGTGACTGTAATTTGGGGGAGCGCGGTTTTAACAGTGGTGCAATCATGTTGAGTGTAGTTTTGAGCGCTGAGTTAAAACTATCCACAAGTCTGTCTACTGACTGGGTATTTGTCAAATGTGAAGCTAAGACATCAGGCAGTCTAGCTTCGAGTTCCGTCTTAGTTGAGGAGTTGATGCATCGCCGCAATGATATATAAGGCTGTTGTTCCACTAAACACGGCAGTGAAACTGTAAACTTAATAAGTGAGTGATCAGACACCACTGATGTAAGAGGCATGATGTCAATATTCGTGACAGCAATACCACGTGCGAGAACCAGATCCAGGGTATTTCCACTAATGTGCGTCGAATCCCGAATGCATTGCCGAAATCCTAATGCATCCACAATTTCCATAAATGATTTGCAGAAGGGATCAGAAGGCTTATTTATATGAACGTTAAAGTCACCAATGATCAGAATGTTACCTACACTAGTTGACAAGTTATGCCGCGTTCACACCGGGCGTGACACGAGCGACTGCAGCAACAGGTTGCCATGTAATCCCTATGTAAGGACGTGTTTTGGCACCAAACCGTGCAGCGCGATGCGATGGACGCGAGTGAAGCGACGTGAGTGAAAGGATTTTGAGCGTTTGGTGCGTTTGTGGCGCGATATTGTGTCACGTCACGTCGCGTTGCCCTCCTCCCCAAGTTGAAAAATCTGAACTTTTTCATCTCGTCGCGATGACCAATCAGGGACTGGGATATGTGGTGACGCAGGGGAGCGCTGCGCGGGCAAACTTCGTTTATGATGGAGGAAAAACTCATCGTCGCTGTGAACGCGAGGCCTGAGTTGTACGACCCTTCAAACTGTGATTACAAAGACGAGTACAAAAAGGACATTGTGTGGAGAAGAGACAGGGAGGAGATCGGACTGAAAGGTAACCTTTGATTTTTTTTTTTTTTTGTAGTTTGCTAATGGCTTTAGCGACTTTGTTCTTGGCAGATCCATGTAATAATAGCAATACTTTTCACAATAAATGATCCAAAGTTAACAATAGCCACATTATTGACTGATTCTGCATCATTTCGAGCAACGCGGACTGACAGGGGAACAATGTTTCGTGCGTGCGCGCGTGAACGAACGAACCGTCGGTAATGTGGAGATGTCTGGAATTTATTCTTGATGTGGATATGTTCAGTCTCTGGCAATCTGCCGGACTTATGTCCCTTTTGTCCTTTATTTAACACAATTATGACAGAGGGGTGAGAAAGCGAGGAGCTGTAGCCTTTTTTTCCCCCCACACGTGCACGCGTGAACGACTCGTCCATGAAAATAAATTTATTAACTACACGGATGTATAAACAAGTGGTGACTGGTTTATGGGGGCTTAATGGTGACATCACATTATATGCTGCCCTCCAAACCAGTCACTATTTATATACTGACCTCCAAAATGAGAGCTGCTGTTCCACAAAGTCAAGTTATTTAATGGCTAATCCTCTACACTAATCAAAATGATATTATGTTAATTGATAGTTAGTGTTTACAAAAACAAATCTATCTTAATCTATTTTCAGTGGAAGTGTGCTGCAAGCGGTGGAAGGGCTTGCGGGACATGTACCTCAGGGAGAGAAGGATGGAGACGGAGGCCAGGAAGAGTGGGGCAGCAGCACACCAGCAGAGGAGATGGAGGTTCTCTGGTGTCCTCTCATTCCTGGACCCATTCGTGGCTCCCCGGCCCACTACCAGCAACATGAGCCAGGTCCAGGAGCCACAAGAGGCCCAGAACCAGGACCTCCCTCCCTCATCCACCTTGGACCAGGAGTCAGAAGGTACAGTGCAACCAAAACATGTTTTTTAAAGACGTCCTAACGTTATGTCCTGTCATTAAAGAGGATGATGAAGAGCCCAGGACCTCTTCACTGTGTGAGGTCCCGTCAGGCTCAAACAACCCTGGTCCTTCTGGTGCTGCTGCTGCGCCCACTCCCCAGGTGTCCACTCCCACAGGTGTGTGCTGGTTATAATACAATCTACCAATCAATGGAGTTTTTCTTTGTTTAGGGCTGTTACACACTGTAGAAATTGTGGGAAATCTAATTTAAATTTTTTAATTTTTCACAGGACAAAGAAAGAGGAGGAGAACCAGACCACAGGAGGAGCCTTCTGTGGTGGAGGCTGCCATGTTGGCAGCTCTCCAAAACCGGCCGCCACCACCACCACCTCCCCCTCCTCCTCGGGAATTTAGTGCGATGGAGCATTTTCTCCTCAGTTTAGCTCCATCTCTTGAAAGACTGCCATTTTATGAGCAAGAAATAGCAAACCTGGAAATTCAGAAGGTCATAATTGATCATTCCACATTTGTGCTTAATTTGGAACGTTCGGCCCCTCAATAGATTTTTTTTTTTTTACAATATAAATTGGCAGTTTTTCAAGGGATGGACCTAAACATTATCTCCATCCTTCTCTCCCTACCAGCCTGTCTCCAGTTCTTTTTGTACTTGTCTTTGTAAATTTTGTTCCAGTCGTACAACTCAGGCCTAGTAAACAATATGTTCTTTTTTTCCTGACAACTATGGTATAATTTCATGCAGTCGATTTATACATAAGTATGACATTTTTTTTAATCCACCAATGCATAATAATAATAATAATAATGTACTTTTGTGATGTGTAGAAATATAAGGTTTTTCACTTGGGCTTATCTCAATTTATTAAATCCATTATTGCACATAAACAGACAATACTTTACGACAAGAAAGAAAGCCACAACAGTGTTTTCGTGGACATTTTAAGTGGTAAAGTCAGCAATGGAGAAGAAAGTACAAAATAATTGCACTCAGCAAATATAAAGACAGAACAAATAATGTAGAAATGGGTGAAGTTAAGGCTTGCTCTTTGTATGTTTGTGGGTGGCTTTCAAAAAAGCCATTTTTAGTCCTGAGAAGGACTGTTAAATCACTCAGTGGGCTGCCATGGTAGTGCTCCCTCCGCTGTGAAGAAGTCTTTAAAGACGTCCCTCATCCGCCATGCATTCTGTCGAGGAGTTGTTGGCAGCTACTCGGCCCAGGCCTGGCAATGGCTCCTCTCCACCTACTGGACTCCACAATGTCAGTGTCTCATCGTCCACTGAAGCCCGCAAGAAATTATGTAGCACACATGTGGCCTTCACACACTGCTCCACAACTTCTGTGCTCACTTCAATGAGGCGACGATACCACCTCCACTGGGAGGCCAGAATGCCAAAGGCATCCTCCACCACCAGCCGGGCACGGGACAAGTGGTAATTAAATGACCGCTCCTCTGATGACAGACGACCACATCCTGGGAAGGGCCGCATCATGCACCTCCTCAGCGGGAACACCTCATCTGCCACGAAGACATAAGGCTGAGGTCCTCGGTCTACAACCCAGGCAGGAGCTGGTCATGAGGCAGATGGAATGTTCCATCCCGCAAAGCCTGGCCAAAGGCAGAGTTGGCCAGAATGCCACATCACTTGTCCTACCATACCCGCCTACATCAATCACCCAGAACCGATACCGAGCATCCACAACAGCAAGGAGTACAATAGAAAAATGCCCCTTGTAGCTGTGGAACAAGGATCCTGAGTTGGGAGGTGCTTGGATCTGGATGTGCTTTCCGTCCACAGCTCCGCAGCACAGGGGAAACTGCCACTGCTGGTAGAACTCCTCCGCAATGGACCTCCAGTCTTCAGTGGTGGGCACAGCCATGAAGCTCTCCCTGAGGCAGTCCCAGATGCATTCACCACATGAGGGACAATAATCACTGACGGTAGACACTCCCACCAGAAACTATCAGCGATAGTTCGGTAGGAGTCCCCCTGTGGCCAGATACCTAATCAAACAAAAACAAACAAGAGTGTAAATCTACAATGTGTGACACTGTATTACATTACTTGTCATATAAGAAAGACACACAAAATATATATATAAATCACTGTTTGACTAAAAAGGTAATTATTATTTATTAGGAAATAAAATTAAAACATAATTTTGATATATATATTACCTAATTTCTTATTTATTCTGTTGCCATTGTATATACAGACTTTTTCAAACACTGTCATGTTCCCTAGTAACTGTTCTCAAGACTTGTTTTAAACTTTTGTACAATTTTTTTTATCCACTACATCCAGCACCACACACTCATTTCATCTTAGCATTGAAAACTACATTTAGTTAAAAGGAGGCAATAAATCATTCATGCTTATAATAAGAGAACATCAAAAAGCACAAAGTATTTTTTTGGTTAATATATAAAGATATATAAAGTATCAAAAACAATATTTAGCAGTCATCATTTATAATATATATTCATCACTATATATGCATTATATATTCATTATTTTTTACCAATTTACTTGGGCACTGTCTGAAAGCCACTAGATAGCGCTAGTGGGTGGCATTCAATATCTTTGTTAATAACAATCTATTATTATCTAAATAGTTATTTTCTGAACCACATTTTACCTGGAAATTCCCATTACGAATGATTATTGCTTTATGGCAATCGTATGACAATTTTCCTCTTTTGCCATCTGTTTGCCCAGTGTATTTTTATATTTTGGCAGACTTTGATTTATTGATTTAAGCGCGGAATATTTAGATAACACGATTTTGGAATATTGTGTATATTGTATTGTAGACAGGTTGTGTTTACTAACCAAAGACAGATGGAAAGCCGCTCTGCGGCAGGGATTGACCATCTGTAATTGGTGTCCTGGAGGCGGATGGCGGCTCCAATGCGGGACAGGAGGTCCTCAAACTGGGTCCTGGAGAGGTGGAAGTACCGCTGAAAGCGGCCGTCATCCAGACGCAGCTCCTGCAGCAAATGATGAAACTCCCCGAATTGGGAACGTCTCATGAGGATGTTGTGAACCCAGGGACGGCGCCGCTGGTGACGTTTGTCTGCTTTCCCACAACAAATATGGCACAAGCAACTGGCTCCGTGAGATCAAGATCCGCCATGATCTCCTTTCTATGTCCATTTTTGTGACCTCTGAGTGCTTCATCCTGATATCAATGGTGCCAACGTGAATAAATATGTGACTATATCTCATGTCATGTTCCTTTGTCTGTCTTCCCTTCTGCAAGCGTCAGCACCTAAGATGAGATGCAATTCGGGAGCTCTGGCCCCAGGAATACATTTAACGTCTGTAACCTGACTTTGCGGGTGATAGAATCCCCTATCACTAAAGTCCGGTGTTTCGGCCTGGAGACAGGAGTGGAAGTCACTTACTAATATGGATACACAGAAATAACTGTTATTTAACTGCTTGTCAATCAAAGACCCAATCTTCCTTAAATATCGTCAAACTGAGATCCACATCAGTCACTAGCAGGGCCCATGGTGTGGGACAGACTGAATGCTGGACACAAATGCAGACTTACAGACTCAGAAGGTGGAGTATCAAAAAGGCTTTATCTTGGAACACAGGTGAGAATATGGGTACACAGGTGTCAGTCAGCGACTCAGAATACAGGAAAAGCACAAGGCAAAAAGGCGTGGTCCAACAGGCTGGGTTCAGTGGCACAGCACGACAGTATTACACAGGCTGAGGCAAAAAGGCAAGGTCAAAAACAAGCAACATTGTAACCGGCAGAATACAATGATCAGAATTACAAAAATACACCAGGCTGGAACGAAGACGAGAAGTGCAATGAATGAGCAGTGAGGGAGGAACCAGGTGGACTTAAATACAAGGTGTGGTGATCAAGGTAGTGAGAAACAGGTGTGTGGGAAAACAAACATGAGAGAGAACAGGTGCACAGAGTGCAGTAACTCAAAGCAGACAGCACTCAGAGGAAGAAGTGGTGGCAACATAATGCAGAGACAGAAACACAGCAGAGCGGAGAGGGCAGACAGAAGGCATACAGAACTATAACCAAGACATTAAAGGTTGGAGCAGAAACTAAACTGGAACTCGCAATGTGGCAAAACTATAACAGCTAATACAACTAATGGCTACACAGAAAAATGATAGAGCATAAAACCAGTAACAAAAATAATATGCCAGAAAAGAGATAATCAGAACCAAACCAAGATGAGACTAAACAAGTGACTAAAATAAAATGACCAGATAAATACAATCAGAGACTGAAATCATGCTAAACAGAAAACCAAAGACTAATGGCTCACAGATTAAAAAAAAAAAAAAAAAACCCGAAACAAAACAGCGCATGAGCCCATATCAAAGGCAAATCATAACAGTCACTTCTTGTCACTGGATTTCAAAATAATTTAATTTCTAGATTTTCAAAGTATCATGTATCACTTGAGGACATGTCTGACTTTTAAAATATATTGGCTGAAAGGAAACTAAAATAATATGAGGGCAAAGGTCACCTCCCACTCATCATTCTCATCTTCAACTGCTTATCTGGGACTGGGCATCAGGGGACCCCAGACTTCCCTTTCCCGGGCCACATTGACCACATCTGACTGGGGGATCTGGAGGTGTTCCCGGGCCAGTGTGGAGATATACAGTTGTATGCAAAAAGTTTTGGCACCCCCTGATAATTTTCATGATTTTCCTTTATAAATCATTGGTTGTCTGGGATCTGAAAATTTCAGTTAAATATATCATATAGCAGACAAACGCTGATATTTGAGAAGTGAAATGAAGTTTCTAGTAAGTACAGAAAGTGTGCAATAATTATTTAAACAAAATTGGGCAGGTGGATAAATTTGGGGACCCTTGTCATTTTATTGATTTGTATACATTTAGCACTATTATTGGAACACAAAATTGGTTTAGTAAGCTCATTGACCCTTGACCTCCTACACAGGTGAATCCAATCATGAGGAAAGGGTATTTAAGGTGGCCATTTGCAATGTTTCCCATCTTTGCATCTCTTCTAATGAGTGGCACCATGGGAGCCTCTAAACAACTCTCAAATGACCTGAAAACAAAGATTGTTCAACATCATGGTTTAGGGAAAGGATACAAAAGCTATCTCAGAGATTTCAGCTGTCAGTTTCCACTCTGAGGAACATAGTGAGAAATGGAAGACTGAAGAGTCTTACTGCCATTTTCTGCTACTAATTCTTGTGCTTTATCTTTCAGAAGCAGAATAAATCATCCGATTTGTATGATTAAAATGTATATGTTTTTGACTAATTATATGATCATATTATGTTCATGTATGCTTGCACTGTCCAGTTGAACAAGTTAGACTCATATTAGTATATATCCACTGCATTAGACTTAGGGCTTCTTTGTAAGAGCACATTATGTGCTGAAGATATTGTACTCATCATCCTACTTTGGCCTAATTGTGGGAATAGTAACTGCTTATGCAGCCTGTTTGGTATCAGTGGAAGTTCTAGACAAGATGTACCCCATCTATATTGTTGCTGTGGAACTAAGTGTTAAACTGCAGGCACATCTGTGTATACTAGCCTGCTGACATACAAGATATATGTTATGGCTAAGGATAATCTCGGGAAGTGTGTTGATGCCCACACATAGACTTGTTTTGCCGATTCTCACAGGAACAAGGGAGGAAGCCTGAAGCATGTGGCCATGAACTGTCCTGTACAGGCCAGTCAGGGGTGAGTGTGGTAAAGACAGTCGAGGGAAGTGACGTGCTGGAAACCTCGCCTTCCGAGATAGTTATGCCACACAACGTGAAGGGAGGAGAATTCCCAGAAGCAGACGGTTCTCACCAACCTCTTGGACCAATGAGAGGAAGGTACAAAACAACAACAGCGCACAACGGACAATGGAATAAGCCAAAAATATAATTTAATGTTGTGAATGTGCACAACAGAACAACAGACAACACAATTGAGATCAACAGTCAAATTAGTCACAGTGATGTGTGAGCAGGCTCGAGGATAGAAGACGCCCATCCAGAAAAGAGCCGGATCCCACACGCCTTCCACTCCACCGGATCTGAAGCAACCCTGGAGCCACCAAGCGCTGGCTCCCCAGGTGGCCACTGCCTCCGGCTGTCAGATTGGGTACTGCTGGCAGGAAGAACAGACAGGTGATGGTGGGTGCGTGAACACCCAGCAAACAGGTCAGTATAAAGGTGGAAAGCACCTCCACCTCTCAATCACAATGTTTACGTGCAGATACTGTTGGCAAAGTACGTAGCCTCCAACCGAGGAGTGGAGTACGGCAACTCCCCAAACCAGACTACTCGCCACAAACAGGAACGTCTGCAAAAATACTAGTACACACAGAAGCAAGGACGTCACTAATGTGATACTTCAGGCTGAGCGGTTTACCTGTCGGTAGACGATTTCTCTGCAGTGAGGTGAAGATGCTGACCGGCTCTTATGGAGATGTGGATGAGTGACAGCTGGTGTTGTTGATGAGTGACAGCTGCAACTCCCGGTTGCTCCGGCGCCCTCTCGTGCCTGAAGCCTGCACTTCAGGCAGGGCGCCATCTGGTGGTGGGCCAGCAGTACCTCCTCTTCAGTGGCCCACACAACAGGACCCCCCCCTCAACGGGCGCCTCCTGGCGCCTGACCAGGCTTGTCTGGGTGACGTGTGTAGAAGTCGGCCAGGAGGGCCGGGTCCAGGATGAAGCTCCTCTTCACCCAGGAGCGCTCTTCGGGTCCATAACTCTCAAAGTCCACCAGATACTGGAACCCCTGGCCCTTACGACGGACGTCCAGGAGCCGGCGAACTGTCCACGTGGGCTCCCCGTCGATGATCCGGGCAGGAGGCGGCGCCGGTCCGGGGGTACAGAGGGAGAGGTGTGGTGAGGCTTGATCCGGGAGACATGAAAGACAGGATGTATCCGCAGTGAGGCTGGCAGCCTCAGCTTCACCGCGGCAGGGCTGAGGACCTTCGATGATGGAGAAGGGGCTGATGTACCAATCCTTCAGTTTCTGTGAGTCTACCTGTAACGGAATGTCCTTCATCGATAGCCAAACCTCCTGCCCGGGCTGGTATGCAGGGGCTGGGGATCGCCGGCGGTCTGCATGGGCCTTGGCCCTCGTCCGGGCTTTGAGCAGGGCAGAGCGGGCAGAGCGCCACACCCGATGGCACCTCCTCAGATGGGCCTGGACCGAGGGCACCCCGACCTCTCCCTCCACAAGCGGAAACAATGGGGGCTGGTACCCCAAACACACCTCAAACGGGGAGAGGCCGGTGGCAGATGAAACTTGGCTGTTGTGTGCGTACTCGATCCAGGCCAGATGGTTGCTCCAGGCCGTCGGGTGCGCCGAGGTCACACAGCGAAGGGCCTGTTCCAATTCCTACCTGTCCGTTGGTCTGGGGATGGTACCCGGACGAGAGGCTCACGGTGGCCCCCAGTTCCCTACAGAAACTCCTCCAGACTTGTGAGGAGAACTGGGGACCACGGTCAGAGACGACATCGGATGGAATCCCATGCAGACGTACGACATGGTGGACCGGGTTGTCTGCAGTGTACTGGGCCGTCAGGAGCTTCGGGAGGGCCACAAAGTGGGCCGCCTTGGAGAAGCGGTCCACTATCGTGAGGATGGTGGTCATGCCCTGGGACGGCGGGAGGCCCGTGACGAAGTCCAGGCCGATGTAGGACCAGGGGCGGTGGGGCACAGGTAACGGCTGGAGGAGACCCTGTGCCCGTTGGTAGTCTGCCTTTCCCCTGGCGCAGGTGGTGCAGGCCTGGGCATACTCCCGGACGTCGGCTTCCATAGACGCCCACCAGAAGCGCTGCCTGACAACTGCCACGGTTCTTCGCACTCCTGCGTGACAGGAGAGCTTGGACCCGTGACAGAAGTCCAGGACAGCAGCTCTGGCCTCTGGTGGGACGTAGAGTCTGTTCCTTGGGCCGGTCCCCGGGTTCCGTGCCAGGGCCTCCCGGACGGTCTTCTCCACGTCCCAGGTGAGGGCTGCCATGATAGTGGACTCGGGGATGATAGGTTCCGGTGAATCTGACAGCTCGACCTTGACCTCCTCTTCATGGACCCGGGACAGGGCATCAGATCGCTGGTTCTTGGTCCCGGGGTGGTAGGTAATCCGGAAGTCAAAATGCCCGAAGAACAGTGACCAGCGGGCTTGCCTGGGGTTCAGACGCTTCGCGGTCCGGATGTACTCCAGGTTCCGATGGTCCGTGAAAACCGTAAATGGTACCGCAGCTCCCTCCAACAGGTGTCTCCACTCCTCAAGAGCCTCTTTCACTGCAAGGAGTTCCCGATTGCCGACGTCATAGTACCGCTCTGCCGGGGTCAACCTACGGGAAAAATAGGCACAAGGATGGAGAACCTTATCGGACTCCCCGCTCTGGGACAGCACGGCTCCTATCCCTGAGTCAGAGGCATCCACTTCAACAACAAACTGGCGATTGGGATCGGGCTGCACCAGAACGGTGCAGACGAGAACCGACGTTTCAACTCCCTAAACGCGGCTTCGCACCGATCCGACCAGGTGAAGGGGACTTTAGTGGAGGTCAGGGCCGTCAGGGGGCTAACTACCTGGCTATAGCCCTTAATAAACCTCCTGTAGAACTTTGCGAAGCAGAGGAACTGTTGCAGCTTTCTACGGCTTGTCGGCTGGGGCCAATCCCTCACCGCCGCAACCTTGGCCGGATCGGGTGCGACAGAGTTGGAGGAGATGATGAACCCCAGGAAGGACAAAGAAGTGCGGTGGAACTCACACTTCTCACCCTTCACTAACAGCCGGTTCTCCAACAACCGCTGCAGGACCTGACGTACATGCTGGACATGGGTCTCAGGATCCGGGGAGAAGATGAGGATGCCATCTAGGTATACGAAGACGAACTGGTGCAGGAAGTCCCGCAAGACGTCATTAACCAATGCCTGGAACGTCGCGGGCGCATTGGTGAGGCCGAACGGCATGACGAGGTACTCAAAGTGACCTAACGGGGTGTTAAATGCCGTCTTCCACTCGTCTCCCTTCCGGATCCGAACCAGGTGGTACGCATTTCTAAGATCCAATTTGGTGAAAATTTGGGCTCCATGCATCTCACCTGGGCGGTGAGAGCCTCCATCCTCCGATTGAGTATGACGTTCTGCTCGGTTACTAAATCCAACCGAGCAGTGAAGGCGGTTAAGATGTGCTGCAGCTCTCCTAACACGCCTCCTGCCGACGCCTGTGCACCCTGTGTTTCCATTGGTGGTTCAAGCGATGGTTGACGCGGGATCCATGACGCTGGCCAAGAAATCCTGTTGTGAAAAGTGTAGGAACACGGACCCACAACAGGGGGCGCAAATGAACGGACAATGGAATAAGCCAAAAATATAACAATTTAATGTTGTGAATGTGCACAACAGAGCAACAGACAACACAATTGAGATCAACAGTCAAATTAGTCACAGTGATGTGTGAGCAGGCTCGAGGGTAAAAGACGCCCGTCCAGAAAAGAGCCAGATCCCAAACGCCTTCCACTCCACCGGATCTGAAGCAACCCTGGAGCCACCAAGCGCTGGGTCCCCAGGTGGCCACTGCCTCCAGCTGTCAGATCGGGTACTGCTGGCACGAAGAACAGACAGGTGATGGTGGGTGCGTGAACACCCAGCAAACAGGTCAGTATAAAGGTGGAAAGCACCTCCACCTCTCAATCACAATGTTTACGTGCAGATCCTGTTGGCAAAGTACGTAGCCTCCAACCGAGGAGCGGAGTACGCCAACTCCCCAAACACGACTACTCCGCACAAACAGGAACATCTGTAAAAATACTAGTACACACAGAAGCAAGGACGTCACTAATGTGATACTTCAGGCTGAGCGGTTTACCTGTCGGTAGACGATTTCTCGGCAGTGAGGTGAAGATGCTGCCCGGCTCTTATGGAGATGTAGATGATGATGATGAGTGACAGCTGCCACTCCCGGTTGCTCCGGCGCCCTCTCGTGCCTGAAGCCCGCACTTCAGGCAGGGTGCCCTCTGGCGGTGGGCCAGCAGTACCTCCTCTTTAGCGGCCCACACATGATGAATCACTGTTAGATGAGGTTATTTAAGTGAATGACAGATGCATGGGGGACTCTCCTTATCTCCTGCTGAGAGCTAAGGCTATGTCAGGGCTGAGAACAGGCTCCACAGAGCTCTGTGTAACACTAATTTTACTACTCAATGTTTTAAATAAAACTCTGTTCTGAACGGTAAATCAGGCAGGGTGCAAGCTGAACAGATTCTTTTGTGTCATGACTTCTTTGGTTCCACCTTCCCTGGGATCAACGGATGCGCAGCGACTGGCGGACGAGGTCAAGGGATTTGAGGGGCCAGTCTCCCACAAGACAGAGTACTAGTTAAGGCCCGAAGTGGAAGGCCAAGAAAAATCTCAGATAAGCTGAAGTGAAGGATGGTGAGAACAGTCATGGTCAACCCAGAGACCTGCTCCAAAGACCTACAACATGATCTTGCTGCAGATAGTGTCTGTGCATTGTTCAACTATACAGCTCACTTTGCACAAAGAGATGTTGTATGATGCTGTAATGCAGAGGAAGCATTTTCTGCGTATACACCACAACCAGAGTCGCTTGAGGTATGCTAAAGCACATTTGGACAAGCCAGCTTCATTTTGGAAATGAATCCTAGAAACTTCATTTCACTTCTCAAATATCACTGTTTGTTTGCTATATGATATATTTAACTTAAATTGCAGATCCAAACAACCAATGATTTATAAAGGAAAATCATGGAAATCATCAGGGGTGCCCAAACTTTTGCATAAAGCTATAATCTCTCCACCTAGTCCTGGGTCTTCCCCAGGGTCTCCTCCCAGATGGATGTGCCTGGAACACCTGCCCTAGGGAGGCACTCAGGGGTATCCTTACCAGATGCCCAAACCACCTCAGCTGGCTCCTTTCAACGTGAAGGAACAGCGGCTCTCTCCGAGCTCCCCACGGATGACCGAGCTTCTAACCCTATCTCTAAGGGAGACACCAGCCACTTTCCTAAGGAAGCCCATTTTGGCCATTTGTACCCCCGATCTAGTTCTTTCAGTCATGACCTAACCCTCATGACCATAGGCGAGAGTAGGAATGAAGACTGACCAGTAGATTGAGAGCTTCGCCTTTTGGCTCAACTCCCTTTTTGTCACAACAGTACAGTAGAGTGAATGCAACACCGCCCCTGCTGCGCCAATTCTCCGGCCAATCTCACCCTTTATTGTCCTTTCACTCGTGAACAAGACCCCGAGGTACTTGAACTCCTTCACTTGGGGCAAGACCGCCTGAGTAATTGCTATCCAAGACCATTCCATGGTGTGGTGGATGTGGTGATGAGTGATGCAAGCAAATGTTCCCAGGCCTGACCTGACTGCTAAAAATTATACATATAGACCTGAAAACATGGCTTTTGCCCTATACAGAAATCGAAAGCAAATATTGTAATAATACAACCCCAAGAAAGAAAAAGTTGGGACAGAATGCAAATAAATAAATAAATAAATAAATAAATAAATAAATAATTCTTACATTTACTTTTATTTAACTGCAGACAGTATGAACCCAAGATGTTTCATACTTTGTGTGGTAAACTCCATTTTATTTGTTAATATGCATCCATTCCTGCAACATATTCCAAAAACGTTGCTCCATGAAGGCACCACTTTCTAATGTTGCAATTCTGTCTCAAAACACTAAAAAGGTGGTTTTGCATTGAGGATACCAAGAGATTAAGTGTTTCAGGTGTTATTTTGTCCCTTTCTCCCTGCAAATATGTACAGTCTCACTGCAACAATATAGGGATTTTGTTGCATTTTCCCTTTCTAAACTCTTCACACATTCTCTACTGGGGATAGGTTAGGATTTCGGTTGCAGACTGGTCCATTACCTGTACCCTCTTTGTCTATAGTTTTTGTAATGTGTGCAGAATGTGAGTTTGTATTATCTTTTTGAAAAATGCATGGATGTCCCTGGAAAGAGGTCGTCTTTAAGGCAGCATGTGTTGCTCTAAATCTCAATGTACATTTCTATATTATGCCGCTTCACAGAAGTGTAGATTACCTTTGCAAAGACAACGTCACAACTTCATATCATGACAGACCCTGGCATGTGGACTTGTAGTGGTTAACATTCCAGATTGTACATTTTGTCTAGTCCAGACCACATAGCATCCATTTAATCCAAAAAAAACCCTGGAATACCATTTGTCTGACCACAATACGTTTCGACTGTGATCGACCAAACACAATCAAATCAAATCAATTTTATTTATATAGCGCCAAATCACAACAAACAGTTGCCCCAAGGCACTTTATATTGTAAGGCAAGGCCATACAATAATTACGGAAAAACCCCAATGGTCAAAATGACCCCCTCCCTGTGAGCAAGCACTTGGCGACAGTGGGAAGGAAAAACTCCCTTTTAACAGGAAGAAACCTCCAGCAGAACTAGGCTCAGGGAGGGGCAGTCTTCTGCTGGGACTGGTTGGGGCTGAGGGAGAGAACCAGGAAAAAGACATGCTGTGGAGGGGAGCAGAGATCAATTACTAGGGTTCACCCTAGACAGGATGCCAGTCTGTCACAGGGCCACATACAGACAAACACATTTACACCCGCATGCACACCTACGGACAATTTAAAGCTTCCGATCCACCTAACTTGCGTGTCTAACCTGCATGTCTTTGGATGTGGGAGGAAGCCGGTGGACCCGGAGGGAACCCACGCAGACAGAGGGAGAACACGCAAACTCCACTTCTCGCTGTGATGCAACAGTGCTAACCACTAAGTCATCGTGCTGCCCTCCTTGGAATGTGTTAGAGACCTAAATGTAGGAATGGTGTCAGGATTTGAGTTTTGTTGGCTTTTGTTTCATTGCTTTGATTTGTTTGTTCAGTTACTTTCTGTTTTGTTTGTTCTCTTGCTGGGGTTTTTTCCTGTATGGGTTTGTCTGTCCCTTTCTCTCTTGTCTCTCTTCTGGCTCTTGGTGGTGGGTGTTTCCCTCTCTCTGGCCACACCCTCATTCTGGTGTGTTCCACACACACCTGCTCTCAATCTGCACCTCATCACCTGGGTGTATTTAAGCTCCTCATTTTGCCTTATTCCCCCGCCAGATTGATGTGCCTAGTGCCTTTGCTCCAGCTCTGTTTTTGTATTCTCGACCTGCTTACCTCACGTGTGTTACGATTACCTGCCTGTATCCTCAACCACACTTTTTGCCTGATGTTTTTAGTATTGTTACTCTTGTTGGACTGCCTCACTGTGTACTGGACCCCGTTTACTGTTTCAGTAAACTGCTTTTGCATACAGAGCTGGTTGTCTGAGTCCCGCATTTGCGTCCAGCCTAACCTGTCAACCAGACCTGATAAATGGATGTATAGTAATAAGTTAAATTAGAAAAAGAATAAGAAAAAACTGAAATATCTTTGGTTCGTCTGCAATGAAATAAAAGTCAAAGAAAAATGTAACAAACTGTGTATGTCTGTGGGGGGGGGAGTGTATATTTGTTTATGGTTTTTATTGTATTCTGTTGCTTACTGTCCTGTACTAACTGCATTATTAACAAGGTTTTACGTCACTTACAAGGCAAAATCCATGTGTAATATTAGCAGTAAAGAAAATAACTGGAGGTTCCACAACTGAGTGGTGCTGAGTGCATCAAAGAACATATGATACAAGGATGTTCCCCATGAGGCCAAAGGACACAAGTGCAAGTTGATTTTTGGCTGTCAGCCCAACTTCTGTTTACCAAAAGTTCACTTCTCGAATGAATAAACAGTTGAAACTTTGCCACACATTTGAACAGTTTTTGTTGCCATTTCACAGGCAGTGTGAGTACATGTTCTTCTTAAACTCAAATTTCTGTTTTTTTAAAGCATATATAAAATATCAGAAAATGCAGGATGTTTTGTATTAATGTATAAAAATTTCGATTGAGAATTTTACACTTATTGAGTGTTAAGATACGAGGTCTGTCCAAAAAGTAATGGACCTTTTTATTTTTGTAAGTCTCACAGGACATGTTGGGGCATGTCCAGCTGTTACACAATTTCTCGGATACTCACTCGACTGAAAGCCATCGAAAGCCGTCTGAATCTTCTGAATGGTTTCCAACATGGAGGTGTTTTTTTTGTTGCGCGCCATGAGCGGCTCCGTCCCGACGCGCGAAATCCTCCGCACGTCTTTCATTACAAAATCTCCTGTAACAGTGAAATGTGTCGCAAAAGTGCTATGTCCAGCTCTGTTGCCATTTCTGTGGTAGTCACATGATGTCCCGGATCAACACAGCGTTCAGTTTAGCAATGATCTGGTCGATCCAGCCTGTCGAATGGCCGCTCGGTGCCATCTTTAAAAAGGTTTTAACAGTCCTTAATCAGCATGACGCCGACAGAATCTTCACCGATATCCATCTGAATCTTTCGAATGGTTTCCAACTGCCTGTCTCTAACAGTTTCTGAAAAAGATTTTCATAGCGCAAAGCGGCAGTCTCTCAGCAAGTTCTCAGACAAAAGAAATCCGACAGGAGGGGTGGACCAGTGCTCTCTCAAAGCCTGCCCACAGGCGAATGACGCAACCGACAGGCGTGGAAAAACTCACGCATGCGCACGAAGGTTCAAGCTTGGCTGATGCAATCACACGTGATTCAAATCCATATAGTTTTTGAAAAAAATAATAAGGTCTGTTACTTTTTGGACAGACCTCGTATGACGGTTTGTACAGAAGGACGGAGTTTTTCCTGACAAGCACAACTTACACTTCTAAATAAATACAACTAACTGGCCGTATTTCTTCAGATGTCATTGTTCCACTAAAGTACTGATTAAAATGTAAGATGCTGGTGTTATTTTGTTACGTTACACAGATTTTCTTAATCAGTTTCTAAATTTTTTGTTTGTTTGTTTTGTTTTTTGCATATGACATAATTGTGAAAAGGTGAGTCAAACCCTCAGAACGCCATCAGTTCTTAACAGAAGTCGTACAGGGGGATGCAGAACTCGTACTGTAATGCTGAATGTGGCAGACGGCTAACGTGAGCTGACTGCTTAACTTTAAATTCCTCTTTTCTGAGGAGTTGCTTCATTTGCAGCCCTGAAGAAAGGAGAGTTCAAATGAAAAGAAGCTGAAAATTGCAGAGGAGAAGAACTGAGGGAACAAAAGGTTGGAGAACAGGCTGAATTCTGCCAAATGATCAAGTGAATGAGCACAAAAGTCAGAGAAAACTTGTTGACGGAAGCTGGAGCAGAGCAGCACATGTACACACGTGCCGCAACGCGGCCCTGTTCCAGCTCCAGCAGAATTATCCAGGGAGCCGCCACACCGAGTGAAGGCTGCAGCCACACAAACACCAGCTGTGACCCTTCAAGAAAACACTGGGCACCTCCTGTCCCAACCACAGGAGCCTCCACACAGACGCCCGAAACACACAGAGACGACTGTGAGACTGGGCGCCAGACAGCAGCTCGGCTCTTCTCGGGCTAAATGTAAACAAAGGGCAAAGTGTCCGGAGCCATCAGGTCATCGGCTCAGCGGAGCTGAGGAGATGTGGGAGGACGTGGAAAAGGAACGTGAATTTACAGTCTCTGGGCAAATCCTGCAACGTGCCAAACGTGTCTGGCTGCCACTGCGTGCTGAGAGGGCATGGGTGCTCGCTGATTATACAGCGTGTGAGCCAGCGGTGTCCAAAAGAGAAAAGGGCAAAACTTACTGCCATCGATCTGTGACATTCTGGGATGATTCTGTTCTAATGGTTTTCTCTTTGACACATTTCACTTCAGCCAGTTAGCAGATAGTAAGATTCACTTTTCTGTTCACCTGCTGGTTTCAACATGATGCAGAAACTCCAAAAAAAAAAAAAAAACGTGAAGTGTCTCCATTCAAGTCAAGATAAAGACCCGTTTCATTCATTCTGACAGATTCAAACACAAAACTACAAATTTAAGTCCAACTGATTCATCAGGGTCCTATGATTCATAGTTTTGCTCACATGTGTTGGAGATTTGGGAAAACTGGAAACTTTTAGAAAAACAATGTTTCCCATTAGTTTCAAACACTTGTTATGGCCACCATCTTGGATTTCCATAAAAATAAATAAACAAATAAATAAATAAATGTCAGCTTTGGGAAACAGGCAGGTTCCTTGTGTAGTTTCTTTGTATTTTTGGAGATTTGGTAAATTATACATTCTTAGAAAGCTTATGAAATGAAGAATCCAAAAAATAATGACTCCATTTCTTTCAAAAGCTTGTTAAGGATGGTAATAGTGTGCACTGCCATTTTGGAATTTTAGTGCATGTTGCTGATGTCAGCAACACGCTGACGACGTATGGGACACAGAAACCTGGTCCATGTGGGTGTCTTTTCTGTAGGGTACCATCTCACTGGGATGCAACACTCTGCGAACAGCAGTTACGAGGGAAACCACTTGATTTTGCATGGCCGTCACTGGGTGGCGCTCTTCCCTTCCAGGGTGTCACAAGCATCACACCTGGATTTTGAAGTGTGACACTCTGACATTCCAGGTACGAAACACACACGAGCTGCCCTGGGAGCTCGTCAAAATCAGAGATGACCGGAGAGGAACAGCCGCTTCTGGAAGTGGCCGATCTGCTGCTGGCCTGACCATACTTGCAGTGGGCTTCAGAACTCCCATCTGAGCTTGCTGGACATTTTATGCTTGTTTTTTATTATCATCATTATTATTATTATTATTATTGAGGAGTACAATGGAAGTTGAGTTTAAAATCCTGTAATTACATTTACGAAGCCTTAAACCGAACATGGTGCTGTTATTTGTTAACTGTGACCCGCAAATAACAAGAGTTGAAGAAAGTTAAATGTTAGTTTCCAAATGTCACCAACTACGCAAAACCAAGATGGCGGTCAGAACAATTTTGGGGGGGAAAAAAAAAAAAACTTTGTTTCTTTGAGTCCTCATTTTATAAACTTTCTAAAAGTGTACTTTAAAAACACAAACTTTAATGAAATTACACAAGGAGCCTGACCAGATGCAGGTTAGGACCTCAACAAAGTCAAATTAATTAGTTTATGCCTCTTTGCCAAAAGTCACAGCCAAAATAAGAATAACTAAAATACCTGCAGTGTCATTTGTACCCACCATCAACATCAATATATATATGCTAATAAACAAATGACAGACTGACCTTAAAATACGTGACCAATCAAAAATCAAAGTTCCAACACAATATATGCACATAAAATAAAAGCACCAAAGAGTTACCGTCAGTGGACTTGAAGGCGTTGCATCGTCATTGAACTGAATATCATTGCATTTATTTTTCTATCTGTGGGTTAACAACCTGACTTTACTGGTCTGAGAAAATCCCCTTCAGAGAGTCAGAAGTCCCACAATCAAAACAACTTCAACAAGCTGCTAACATTAGCACGAGCTTTGCTAGCTGATGGTGACCTGCTTACATTAACAGTAATGTTAGCAATTATTCTCATGTACACAACTGAATGTAACACTGGGTTTTCCCACCTTTGTCAGTTGGGTGGTTTTTGTTGCTGGGCTTTTTTTAAACCAAAGTCTCATGTCCATTCTGTCCCACTTCCAGGTTAGCTAGCTGACTCGTGCCATAAAGTAAGTAAAGTCAGAAAACACAGGAACTCATTGGTCAGAACACCAGTAACCTTGGTTGTGTTTCTTGAAAAATATTTTTAAGAAATCAGATAGTTTGTGGTGACCAACTGGTTAATGGTGCGTTTACACATAGGCAAGATGCATTACGAATGTCATATTTGCATCATTCTCGGCACATTCCTGACATTCTTAACGTGACTTAACGCATCTGTATAGGTTTCTTAATAGTGCGTGTTGGTGCATGATATTCGTGATTTTTGTGGAGCAGGTAAAATCTTCCACGAATGTCATATACCACCCTCATTTGGCCTCATGTCAAGTCGGCAAAAAGCCTGGTTCCAGTGCTCCTCAGCACGCTCCTGCGGGTGTTCCACCTGCTGCTGTGCCTGATGTTCGGGAAAAACGAGCGAGACGAGAACCACGTGGAGCCACACATCTGGTTCTCTCCGTCTCTTCCTTCTTTCTGTGCCACTCCATGGCACAGAGCCCAACTAAGCATGCAGTCACAAAGTTTTGAGGATTTTGAGGAGCAAACTGGAGCGATCTGAATCGTTCAGCAACTGACGGTTGGATGAATATGGGTGTGTGGGTGGAGACAATTCGCATCATTCACAACATGACAGAATTTAACAATGCGCTGTTACGTGAGATAGTGCGCAACAGCGCGGAACATTATCCTTGACTGTGCATAATGGTTCCTGATAATTCCCCAGCAACACGTGTCATTAATCGTAATGCATGGTAACAGGTTGCAGCAGTTCCTCGAGGACACTTGACGCCTCTGTCTCAAATCATCACATTTGTGATCAGCGGCCAAGAAAGTATACTTTGTGGCATTCATGACTTGCCGTCGTTATGTGTAAACGCAGCATAAGTGTGCTTGTTTCCAGTATGGCAGGTTCTTCCCATGTTAGCTCATATTTCTGAAGAAAACTCTGGATTTATAGGTTTCACTGTTGTTTTAGCTAAATAAGGTTTAGCAAGCTGCTCTGCTCAAAAAATGACTCGTGTTCCGCACAGACACATCGGGAGCAGCAGCACGTCTGTCAGTCCTCCCACCCCACCTGAACAAGCCCCAGTGTTTTATAGTAACAAAATAAAAATACTTCACTACTGTACTTAAGTACGTTTTGGGAGACTTTGTACTTTACTTGAGTTTTTTTTAAATTCAGCTTACTTTCACTTTTACTTCACTACATTTCCGACCTTAATTGCATACCTCTACTCCGATACATTTTCTATGCGCCATGCCGTTACTCGTTAGAAAAAACAAAAAAAACACACACACGAAAAAAGTCGTGTTTTCACCCAGAGACACCACTGATTACTAGTGACTAGGGCTGTGCCAAAAATCGAAAGATTGATGAATCGCGATCCACACTGTGCTCGATCTCAATTATAAGTGAAGTGCATTTTAATCGACACATTTATTGACCAATCAGGTGACAGAAAAACCATGCGGCTGAGACGAGTTGCCGCCCACTTGTTGAGACAAAGAAAGTGCCTGAGTGAAGTAACCTTGAGACCGTGAGAGGAGGGGATTTTCAGAAAGTGGATTATAAACTGAATAATGCAAGAGGAATATGGCGACATTGAAATCCAGAGCAAAGGGTTATAGTTAGGGCTGGATCGGGTGACCCTGGACCATCCCTTGGTTATGTTGCTTTAGACGTAGACTGTGTTTCATAATTATTGTATGGCCTTGCCTTGCAATGTGGAGCGCCTTGGGGCAACTGTTTGTTGTGATTTGGCGCTATACAAGAAAAAAGTTGATTGATTGATTGAAATACGTGACCCAGGTACAACAGAGATTGTTGACAGAAATAGCCGAGCTACGTCTGCAATATGGCAGTGGTTTGGTTACTTGCAAACAGACCACCTACAAGCAAAGCCCATTTGTAAAGTGCTGCATTTAATCTATTGTTAGACTCGATTGGCTTTGCTCAAAATGTAAATGAGTCCACCCACCACTTTAATCATACCTTAGATCTTGTTCTGACTTATGGTATGGAAATTGAAGACTTAACAGTATTCCCTGAAAACCCCCTTCTGTCTGATCATTTCTTAATAACATTTACATTTACTCTGATGGACTACCCAGTAGTAGGGAATAAGTTTCATTACAGTAGAAGTCTTTCAGAAAGCGCTGTAACTAGGTTTAAGAATATGATTCCTTCTTTATGTTCTCCAATGCCATATACCAACACAGGGCAGAGTAGCTACCTAAACTCTGTAAGTGAGATAGATTATCTCGTCAATAGTTTTACATCCTCATTGAGGACAACTTTGGATGCTGTAGCTCCTCTGAAAAAGAGAGCCTTAAATCAGAAGTGCCTGACTCCATGGTATAACTCACAAACTGGCAGCTTAAAGCAGATAACCCGTAAGTTGGAGAGGAAATGGCGTCTCACTAATTTAGAAGATCTTCACTTAGCCTGGAAAAAGAGTCTGTTGCTCTATAAAAAAGCCCTCCGTAAAGCTAGGACATCTTACTACTCATCACTAATTGAAGAAAATAAGAACAACCCCAGGTTTCTTTTCAGCACTGTAGCCAGGCTGACAAAGAGTCAGAGCTCTATTGAGCCGAGTATTCCTTTAACTTTAACTAGTAATGACTTCATGACTTTCTTTGCTAATAAAATTTTAACTATTAGAGAAAAAAATTACTCATAACCATCCCAAAGACATATCGTTCTCTTTGGCTGCTTTCAGTGATGCCGGTATTTGGTTAGACTCTTTCTCTCCGATTGTTCTGAGTTATTTTCATTAGTTACTTCCTCCAAACCATCAACATGTCTATTAGACCCCATTCCTACCAGGCTGCTCAAGGAAGCCCTACCATTAATTAATGCTTCGATCTTAAATATGATCAATCTATCTTTATTAGTTGGCTATGTACCACAGGCTTTTAAGGTGGCAGTAATTAAACCATTACTTAAAAAGCCATCACTTGACCCAGCTATCTTAGCTAATTATAGGCCAATCTCCAACCTTCCTTTTCTCTCAAAAATTCTTGAAAGGGTAGTTGTAAAACAGCTAACTGATCATCTGCAGAGGAATGGTCTATTTGAAGAGTTTCAGTCAGGGTTTAGAATTCATCATAGTACAGAAACAGCATTAGTGAAGGTTACAAATGATCTTCTTATGGCCTCAGACAGTGGACTCATC
This sequence comes from Thalassophryne amazonica, assembly GCF_902500255.1. Classification (NCBI taxonomy): domain Eukaryota; kingdom Metazoa; phylum Chordata; class Actinopteri; order Batrachoidiformes; family Batrachoididae; genus Thalassophryne; species Thalassophryne amazonica. Next base: position 158,042,599 of record NC_047104.1, on the reverse strand, counting down.
TCTGTGCTTGTTCTGTTAGACCTCAGTGCTGCTTTTGATACTGCTGACCATAAAATTTTATTACAGAGATTAGAGCATGCCATAGGTATTAAAGGCACTGCGCTGAGGTGGTTTGAATCATATTTATCTAGTAGATTACAATTTGTTCATGTAAATGGGGAATCTTCTTCACAGACTAAGGTTAATTATGGAGTTCCACAAGGTTCTGTGCTAGGACCAATTTTATTCACTTTATACATGCTTCCCTTAGGCAGTATTATTAGACAGCATTGCTTAAATTTTCATTGTTACGCAGATGATACTCAGCTTTATCTATCCATGAAGCCAGAGGACACACACCAATTAGCTAAACTGCAGGATTGTCTTACAGACATAAAGACATGGATGACCTCTAATTTCCTGCTTTTAAACTCAGATAAAACTGAAGTTATTGTACTTGGCCCCACAAATCTTAGAAACATGGTGTCTAACCAGATCCTTACTCTGGATGGCATTACCCTGACCTCTAGTAATACTGTGAGAAATCTTGGAGTCATTTTTGATCAGGATATGTCATTCAATGCGCATATTAAACAAATATGTAGGACTGCTTTTTTGCATTTGCGCAATATCTCTAAAATTAGAAAGGTCTTGTCTCAGAGTGATGCTGAAAAACTAATTCATGCATTTATTTCCTCTAGGCTGGACTATTGTAATTCATTATTATCAGGTTGTCCTAAAAGTTCCCTGAAAAGCCTTCAGTTAATTCAAAATGCTGCAGCTAGAGTACTAACAGGGACTAGAAGGAGAGAGCATATCTCACCCATATTGGCCTCTCTTCATTGGCTTCCTGTTAATTCTAGAATAGAATTTAAAATTCTTCTTCTTACTTATAAGGTTTTGAATAATCAGGTCCCATCTTATCTTAGGGACCTCATAGTACCATATCACCCCAATAGAGCGCTTCGCTCTCAGACTGCAGGCTTACTTGTAGTTCCTAGGGTTTGTAAGAGTAGAATGGGAGGCAGAGCCTTCAGCTTTCAGGCTTCTCTCCTGTGGAACCAGCTCCCAATTCGGATCAGGGAGACAGACACCCTCTCTACTTTTAAGATTAGGCTTAAAACTTTCCTTTTTGCTAAAGCTTATAGTTAGGGCTGGATCAGGTGACCCTGAACCATCCCTTAGTTATGCTGCTATAGACTTAGACTGCTGGGGGGGTTCCCATGATGCACTGAGTGTTTCTTTCTCTTTTTGCTCTGTATGCACCACTCTGCATTTAATCATTAGTGATTGATCTCTGCTCCCCTCCACAGCATGTCTTTTTCCTGGTTCTCTCCCTCAGCTCCAACCAGTCCCAGCAGAAGACTGCCCCTCCCTCAGCCTGGTTCTGCTGGAGGTTTCTTCCTGTTAAAAGGGAGTTTTTTCCTTCCCACTGTTGCCAAGTGCTTGCTCACAGGGGGTCGTTTTGACAGTTGGGGTTTTTCTGTAATTATTGTATGGCTTTGCCTTGCAATATGAAGCGCATTGGGGCAACTGTTTGTTGTGATTTGGCGCTATATAAATGAAATTGATTTGATTTGATTTTGATTTAAAGTCTGTCGTTGTGTAGTATCCACAAAGAAGGTGAACACTACAAATTTATTCAATCACTTGCGACGTATCACCCGGTGCAACACGGGTGTTCGGAAAAACAAACTGAGCCTGCTGCAAGTAGCAGTGATGCCATTGCTAGCACAAGTAGCGCTCGTAGCGCTCAACCAAAGCCTCAGCAGACATCGATCATGGCAGCGTTCACAGCCGTCACGCCATACGATAAACATTCAAAGAGGGCAAAAACAATAACGAACACTATTGTATACTGCATTGCCAAGGACATGATGCCAATATCTACAGTCGAAAGGGTCGGATTTAAGAAGTTAATGCGGGTATTAGACAGTAGATACACGCTCCCTGGGAGGAAGTACTTTTCCCAAACAGCTTTGCCGCAATTATATGACACATGTCGCGCAGAAGTGGAAAAACAACTACAAAATGTTTGTTACTTTGCAGCAACTACTGACATTTGGTCCAGTCGGACATCGCAGCCCTATTTCAGTTTAACTATCCACTATATCGACGAAAACTGGAGTCTACAGAGTAAATGCCTTCAAACACTCTACTTTCAGGAGGATCACACCGGAGACATCATAGCACAGGGCCTAGAGGACGCACTCGCTTCCTGGGGGCTGCAGGAGGAGCGCATGGTCTGCATCACGACAGACAATGCTGCCAACATGGTTAAAGCCACGAGGAGTAAAGGCTGGAACAGGATGCAGTGCTCTGGACACCGCTTACACCTTGCAGTTGGTAAGTGAAAGTGGAGAGTGGTATATTATTTTTTTTATTACTAAGTTTGCCATAATAAGAAATTATCATTCTTATTATTAAGGATCTTATTAAAAAGGACCAACGCATCCTTATCCTGCCAGCGGATAAAGGCAGATGCACGGTGGTCCTGAACACATCTGACTATGAGGCCAAGATCAACAACTTGCTCAGTGACTCCAATACATACGAACATCTGAAGAGAGACCCCATGAGCGGCTATAAGAAGAAAATCATTAGCTACCTCCAAAACCTGTAGAATGAGGGACTCATCGACAGGCAGACATACTACAGACTGTACCCTGGGGACGCCACTCTGTGCATCTATGGACTGCCCAAAATCCACAAACAGGACCTGCCACTCAGGCCTATTGTATGTAGCACAGATTCCATCACGTACAATGTGGCCAAGCACCTCAAGTGGATTTTGGCTCCTCTAGTGGGTAACTCAGAACACCATGTGGAGAACACACAAGATTTTGTGAACAAGATCAAGGACCTGCAGCTGGAGGCAGATGAAATAATGGTGTCATCTGATGTGACTTCGTTGTTCACCTGCATGGGTTAAAATCAAGCAACAGGAAGTTGAGGACTTTACAGAACACATCAACTCGGTGGACACCAATATCAAGTTCACACGTGAGGATGCCAGAAACAACCATTTAGCCTTCTTGGACTGTGATGTTACGATTGGAGAGAACAGGCAGCTCCAGACAGGGGTTTACAGAAAACCAACTCACATTGACCAATATCTGGTCTTTGGCTCAAACCACCCCCTTGAACACAAGCTCGGGGTGATCAGGACACTTCAACACAGAGCCCTACAGGTGTCCACAACTGCAGAGGGAAGGGCTAAAGAACAACAACTTGTCCAGAAAGCCCTCACAGTATGTGGGTACCCACGATGGTCCCTGGACAAAGTGCAGAAGTCCCAGAGAACAAAGAGACCAGATAGACAGGAGACAGAGACAAGAAGAAGAGGAGTGTCTCTCCCTTATTTAGCAGGAGTAGGGAAAAAACTACAGAGGATCTTCAGACAGCACAAAATCCCAGTTTACTTTAAACCGGTTAACACCTTGAGACAGAAATTAGTTCACCCTAAGGACAGGATCCCTAGTTACAAACAGAGCAATGTAGTGTATTCTATCAGATGTCAGGAAAACTGCAACGAACACTACATAGGTGAGAATAAGCAACCTTTACACAAAAGGCTATACCAGCACCACAGAGAGGGCGCCAGTGGACCTCAGTCTGCAGTTCATCTCCACCTTAAAGACACTAACCACACGTTTGAGGACAAGGAAGTTAAAATATTAGCCAGAGAGAAGAAATGGTTTGAGAGAGGGGTCAAGGAGGCATTCTTTGTGAAACGTTTGAAACCCAGTCTTAACCAGGGAGGGGGTCAGACACGCTTTATCCTCCGTTTACAATGGGGTACTCAGGTCAAAGCAGTTTCAGTCTTTTGTTCATGGTAATGAGTCATTCACGTCATCAGCAGAGTCGTCAAGGGAGCCATCAGGAGAGGGACAGCTGCCCTGTCATTAGGAGGGTGTTAACTAGAGCACAATAGGTGCTAATTAGAGCTATTGTTTAGTCACCAGCCTATAGCAGTCTGCCTCTCGGTAGGAGGGGTCTGGGTAGGTTTAAAACTCCAGCTTTTGTGGCTTCTTGATTATTCTTCTCTACAAGAGTCAAGACAGAAGTCAGACCACCAGAGCAAGAATTTTAGCTGAGGAAGCTTCTGCGATTTGAAGCGAAACGTCCTCGCGTCAAGCAACCCAGTCCAGTCGAAGATTCAAGCTTCTCTACTATTCTTATTATTAGTAACATTTGTATTGTAGTAATTCGTTTTAGGCTTGTTTTAGGCTTAAATATATACAGATTTGATTGATATGTAACAAATAAATAAATAAATACTAACCCTTTATCTATGGTGATGGCGCCCACGCCATATTTTCCATATGCGTATTTTTTTTTACCGTAACTCCGCCATAGTTTGTCCAATCCGAATGATTCAAAGTGCATTGTTAAACTAACACCAAGGGCTTTCCAATGATATAAGGTTTATTACAGTAAACATAAGCCTGTGACTCGACTTGAGTCACAGGCTCGGAGTCGAGCTGTTGCTCCTCCATGTCAAAAGGAGTCAGTTGAGGTGGCTCGGGCATCTTTTCCGGATGCCCCCTGGACGCCTCGCTGGAGAGGTGTTCCGGGGGCACGTCCCACTGGGAGGAGGCCCCGGGGAAGACCCAGGACACGCTGGAGGGACTACATCTCTTGGCTGGCTTGGGAATGCCTTGGGGTTTCCCCGGAGGAGGTGTGCGTGGATTGGCAGGTCTGGGCGGCTTTGCTTGAGCTGCTGCCCCCGCGACCCGACTCCGGATAAAGCGGAAGAAAATGGATGGATAGATGGATAAGCCTGTGACATCATCACACAGAGGAAAAACACGGAAGTTTCACACTAGTGCGCCGCTGATTCTCATTACCGTAAGTTCTCATGTAAGCCCTCAATCTAAAAAATTTCAACACTGACAGCAAGCCAAGAACCCGTGCTTTCCAACAGTATGCTGTATGTTGCATATATTACGGTAAAGTGCGTTCGGTGACTTTTTAAACGAGGGAAAAGTACAAAGACAGACAGCAAACATAAATGTAGTCATTTTTGAGGAAAAGGCAGGGTGTTTGTAAAATTGGCCTCTGTCTTCAGCCAGACAGAAACTGTTACAAACAGTACCACACCGACAATGGACTGATGTAGTTTAGATGTAATTTTGATTCTTGGTTATATATTTGTATATAGTTTTGCACTTTGTTGTTATTCATATTGTTTGGTTCTGCACTTTAAAATTGGTTACTTTTTGCATATTTTCGCCTTGTAAAATGTTTAATTTTGCACTGTTTCTGCACTGTTTCTGGGTTCTAGACACAAAATTAATTATTTTGATTGTACACACATACAGCTTCCTGTTAAAAATGTGAAATCCAAACTTCCTTTACATAATCATTTTTCACTAAAAAACTGAAAAAAAAATCAAGTTCGTTTTTGTGTTTTTTCTCATTTTAAATGGTAAAACTTACAAATAATGTGTATAAATACTTTATCAGGTGTAATATAATTGAAATTCAGGTACTCTTGGAAAAGGGTACCAAAGCACACAAACACAGAATATTATTTCTTAATTTTATTGCTATAATAAAAAATTATAACCAATCGTCCATTTATAGCTTCAGTAGGTAAAGGTTCTGAATGAATAAATTATGCATATTTTTATTTTTTTTTCTACAGAGGGAAGTATGAAGGACCAAAGGGTGTAAATAGCCACAGGCATTTGCAAGAAGGTAGTAGGGGCCTTCTTCTCCTGGAAATGAAAAAAGGAACTTGCTCTTGCTCAACAGGAATTGAATCTTCCCAGGCACATGCTCGTGACTGAATCCCCAACAAGGTGGGGATCACGAATGGGAATGGTGGCTAGAGTTTTGGAGCAGGAAAAGGCCATAACAAAAGTACTGTCTGCAGACAGAAAAACAGGGCACTTAACCCTTTCGTGGCAGGACATTGAGGTCCTTGAAGCTGTCCACAAAGCCCTAAGTCCACTTGTGGAGTTCACAGATGCACTTTCTGGTGAGCATTATGTTTCTGTGTCCTACATTAAACCAGTGCTTCATCTTTTCAATGAGGAGGTGCTGAAGATTCAGGATGATGACTTGGATTTAAGAAGACACATCAAGAGTACAATCACAAAATACTTAAATGAAAAATACAGTGACGACTCCACTGATGATCTTCTGAACTTGGCATCACTTGTGGACCCACGGTTCAGAACGAATACATCCAGGATGTCAAAGTGGAGGCAGTTAAAGCCCCGGTCACAACCCACCGTGCATTTTTTTTCACCGTACGTTTTCTGCGGATGCCATGGCCACTACGTTTTTGTGAAAACGTACGAAGGCAGTAGCAAGTGGAGGGAGGGAGTACGTTCAACGCACGTCTCTAGGAGTGTAACGATAAAGAGAGTTGACAATAAAGCAGTGTGTGTGTGTGTGTGTTCGCTTTTTTTTTTTATGAGCGGGACCAGAGCGGCAGGTGTTTTTCGGCGTCGGCGATGCATGAGCATGTCCAGCCTGTAGCGGTCAGTTGTACGAGTGTTTGCTTGCCTCGAAAGGTTACAGCTAGTTAACAGACTGAAGCTGTGGAGTGTGTGTTGCTGACGTTTGGAAATAAAGTCCAAGTTCAAGTGAGAAGCTGCGTTGTGCATGCAAGTTTGTCGGCCTCCATAGTATGTGGTGAGTGCCGTAATCCATACTGCCTACGTACGGATTTGGTTAATTCAATAGTAATTGAATGAAAATGTGCTGCTTTGAATCCGTACTGAAGCAGTACTCACAACGTGCGTCATCTGCACTGCTGGTGAATTCGCAGCCTGACCGCAGCGAAAGTTCTGCATGCACTAAAACCTCTACAGCGTGTCTGCGTGTGTCTGCGTGCTCCTAAATTCATATGCCATAGGTATTAAAGGCACTGCGCTGCGGTGGTTTGAATCATATTTGTCTAATAGATTACAATTTGTTCATGTAAATGGGGAATCTTCTTCACAGACTAAAGTTAATTATGGAGTTCCACAAGGTTCTGTGCTAGGACCAATTTTATTCACTTTATACATGCTTCCCTTAGGCAGTATTATTAGACGGTATTGCTTAAATTTTCATTGTTACGCAGATGATACCCAGCTTTATCTATCCATGAAGCCAGAGGACACACACCAATTAGCTAAACTGCAGGATTGTCTTACAGACATAAAGACATGGATGACCTCTAATTTCCTGCTTTTAAACTCAGATAAAACTGAAGTTATTGTACTTGGCCCCACAAATCTTAGAAACATGGTGTCTAACCAGATCCTTACTCTGGATGGCATTACCCTGACCTCTAGTAATACTGTGAGAAATCTGGGAGTCATTTTTGATCAGGATATGTCATTCAAAGCGCATATTAAACAAATATGTAGGACTGCTTTTTTGCATTTACGCAATATCTTTAAAATCAGAAAGGTCTTGTCTCAGAGTGATGCTGAAAAACTAATTCATGCATTTATTTCCTCTAGGCTGGACTATTGTAATTCATTATTATCAGGTTGTCCTAAAAGTTCCCTAAAAAGCCTTCAGTTAATTCAAAATGCTGCAGCTAGAGTACTGACGGGGACTAGAAGGAGAGAGCATATCTCACCCATATTGGCCTCTCTTCATTGGCTTCCTGTTAATTCTAGAATAGAATTTAAAATTCTTCTTCTTACTTATAAGGTTTGAATAATCAGGTCCCATCTTATCTTAGGGACCTCATAGTACCATATCACCCCAATAGAGCGCTTCGCTCTCAGACTGCAGGCTTACTTGTAGTTCCTAGGGTTTGTAAGAGTAGAATGGGAGGCAGAGCCTTCAGCTTTCAGGCTCCTCTCGTGTGGAACCAGCTCCCAATTCAGATCAGGGAGACAGACACCCTCTCTACTTTTAAGATTAGACTTAAAACTTTCCTTTTTGCTAAAGCTTATAGTTAGGGCTGGATCAGGTGACCCTGAACCATCCCTTAGTTATGCTGCTATAGACTTAGACTGCTGGGGGGTTCCCATGATGCACTGTTTCTTTCTCTTTTTGCTCTGTATGCACCACTCTGCATTTAATCATTAGTGATCGATCTCTGCTCCCCTCCACAGCATGTCTTTTTCCTGGTTCTCTCCCTCAGCCCCAACCAGTCCCAGCAGAAGACTGCCCCTCCCTGAACCTGGTTCTGCTGGAGGTTTCTTCCTGTTAAAAGGGAGTTTTTCCTTCCCACTGTAGCCAAGTGCTTGCTCACAGGGGGTCGTTTTGACCGTTGGGGTTTTACATAATTATTGTATGGCCTTGCCTTACAATATAAAGCGCCTTGGGGCAACTGTTTGTTGTGATTTGGCGCTATATAAAAAAATTGATTGATTGATTAAATTCGTACTGAGGCAGTACTTACGACGTACGGATCTCCAAATTTAGCCCACGTTTTTGCAAGTAGACTGCATGCACGTGCAAGTACGGCGGGTTGTGACCACGGCATAAGGCTACTGCTCTTGGACAAGTGGTCACTGACCCACCCCCCTCCCCCAGCAGCACAAGAGATACCTCAGCAGCTTCAACACCAGCAAAAATGCCCAAAAAATCTCTGGGGAGCTTTTTTAAAAAATCAGCTCCTCAAACTCCAGCTTCAGGACTGACTGAAGAGCAGGCAGCTGAGACTGAGTTGAAAAGCTACCTCACGGCTCCAGATGTTGACAGCGAAGCAGATCCTCTGAAATGGTGGAAACTGCACAGCCTGACTTACCCCAGAGTCAGTCGCCTAGCCAAGCGCTACCTTTGTATACCTGCAACAAGCTCACCATCAGAGCGTGCCTTCAGCACAAGTGGCAATATTGTCACATGCCACAGAGCAGCCTTAAAACCAGATGCTGTTGACAGACTCGTCTTTCTGGCCAAAAACCTGTGAAGGATGTGTTTTACATTGTGTTTTACTGTTTGCTGTGCACGTTTTCATTTTATAGTTATATTTATACACATTTTTTGTAAAGAAACCTGTGAATGAAGATTAAAGTTTACATTTTGTTTACTGTTTGCTGTGCACTTTTTCATTTTATAGTTATAAACATTTTTTGGTAAAGAAACCTGTGAATGAAGATTAAAGTTTACATTTTGTTTACTGTTTGCTGTGCACTTTTTCATTTTATAGTTATAAACATTTTTTGGTAAAGAAACCTGTGAATGAAGAGTTAAGTTTGCATTGTGTTTTACTGTTTGCAGTGCACTTTCATTGTATAGTTATATTTATATCACATTTTTTGGTAAAGAAACCTGTGAATGAAGAGTTAAGTTTGCATTGTGTTTTACTGTTTGCAGTGCACTTTCATTGTATAGTTATATTTATATCACATTTTTTGGTAAAGAAACCTGTGAATGAAGAGTTTAAGTTTACATTGTTTCTACTGTTTGCTGTGCACTTTTTCATTTTATATTTATATGCATAATTATAATAGTTTCAGTGTGTGTTTACATCTTTACTCTTACACAGTTGTTTAATTTCAAGTTTACAGATGTGGCCACTGCCAGTTTGCACATTTTTATACATTACTATTTTTTATTTTAATCTTTGTTTGCTGTTTTTAATAACATTGTATGTGCAGGTCACTACAACAAAAAGTTTCATATTTTCATTATTGTACTTGAAATGGCATAGTTAAATTTTCTTGATAACAAAAACCAGAAATCATCTTTTAAAACATCTATGTTGTCTGTTTTAATATAAGTGAATTATAACAAATATTTATATATTTTGAATAAGAAGGTTTAAAGACTGAATCGAAAATCGAGATCGAATGATATGAGGAAAAAAATCGTGATTCTTTTTTTTACCCAGATCGCCCAGCCCTACTACTGACTGCAGCAAAGTCAGGCCGATTTGTCATGAGGCATGTCCGGGGTGTTTGTCAGGAAAATGATCATTTCTCTACTTTGATAACAGACCTGCAGCAGGTCTGTAATCAACTTTTCTGCAGCGCAGCGTTGCTCTGAACCTTGAACCAATCGAAGCAGTGATTCGTAGATCGAAGATTCGTGGGTTTGTTTATTTTGCTTTATCCTAATTTTTCCCCGCTAAAACCCTGAAGAGCGTATGTCTGTGAGTAATATTTAATATTTTTATGTTAAACCGACCTGTTATGGTCTTCTGAAACAATTGACAGATGGATTTTATAACTTAAAAACGGGACCGATGCTAACGCGTTAGCATGTCTATGGCATTTTCAATGTTAGCATTAAGCTGTTTGCATCAGCACGTTTGTGTTGATTTGTTTTCTGTATAATTAATGGCTCAGCGTTCGTTGTCATAAAAGAGTCAAATTGTATTTTTTTTAATTTATTTTTATTCATATATTAACCCTTTATCTACGGCGATGGCGCCCACGCCATATTTTCCATATGCATATTTTTTTTTACTGTAACTCCGCCATAGTTTGTCCAATCTGAATTATTCAAAGTGCATTGTTAAGCTAACACCAAGGTATGACCAATGATATATGGTGTATTACAGTAAACGTAAGTCTGTGACGTCATAACGCAGAGGAAAAACACGGAAGTTTCACACTAGTGCGCCGCTGATTCTCATTACCGTAAATTCTCATGTAAGCCCTCAATCTGAAAAATTTCAACACTGACAGCAAGCCAAGAACCTGTGCTTTCCAACAGTATGCTATATGTTGCATATATTACGGTAAAGTGCGTTCGGTGACTTTTGAAACAGGGGAAAAGTATGAAAAAGAGCGCAAAAGTGACAAAAGTACAGAGACAGACAGCAAACATAAATGTAGTAATTTCTGAGGAAAAGGCAGAGTGTTAGTGTCATTTGTGAAGGTGTGTGTGTGCATGTTTGTGTGGATGTGATGGCTCCATCAGCCACAAGCCACTGCCCGGTGCCAACAAGCAGTGGAAACCCACCTTGCCAGCGATCCACAAAGGTTTGCACAACCTGCTGGATGTGCAAACTTTGTAAAATTGGCCTCTGTCTTCAGCCAGACAGAAACTGTTACAAATAGTACCACACTGACAATGGACTGATGTAGTTTAGATCTAATTTTGATTCTTGGTTATATATTTGTATATAGTTTGATGCTTTATTGTTTTATTCATATTGTATAATTTTGCACAAAATGAGTGATCAAATGAGTGATTTATTGCACATTTTAATAATACAGATAACTGATATATTTATATATAGTTTTGCACTTTGTTGTTATTCATATTGTTTGGTTCTGCACTTTAAAATTGGTTACTTTTTGCATATTTTCGCCTTGTAAAATGTTTAATTTTGCACTGTTTCTGAGTTCTAGACACAAAATTAATTATTTTGTTGTAAACACAGCTTCCTGTTAAAAATGTGAAATCCAAACTTCCTTTACATAACAATCATTTTTGCCTCAACTCTTTGATTGCTTTTCTGATTTCACCACTGTTTGTTGGTTTGCAGTTGACTGTGTCATGTGTGGGGAGTGGGTTCAGGACCCAATGCAGACATAACAGCAGCACATTTATAAACAGTTTTTAATGACTCACTCAGGCAAAGGTCAGTACCTGAGGAGAGCAGTCCTGAACTGGTGACAGTGTCTGTGAGGGGATTAGCAGGTGAGAGGTCACGGAGGCCGAGAAAGGTCCAAAAACAAGAAAATCACAAGTGTCCAAAATGGCAGGCAAAATCTAAAAAAGCACTAGGAAACAAGGTTCAGCAACCAGAAATCATACACATGAAATTTCTAGAAACAATGGTGAGAAAGAGGGCGGAAGCACACAACACTCTGGAGACACACAGGAGGAACACAGGGGTAGAAATACACACTGAGAGCAATCACACATGAGACACAGGTGAGGGTAAACACTAACTGACAACACCTGGGGAGAGACACAGGAAGAAAGTTAACAAAACACACAAGGAAACCTTGACCACCAAAATAAAACAGGAAGAACTAACTACAATAAATAGAGAACCAAAACCACGATAAAATAAACACAAGAATGAAACTCAGAATAAAACCAGAAGACAATATCTCAGAAACTAAACTGCACAATTCTTAGACTACGGGCACTTATTATGTCCTTTGATCATATTGTATGAAAAAAAGAAAAAAGGGGAAATTTCACACTTTTATAGTTATCTTTACAATGAAAGTGTGTTAAGAAATTTGTTCTAGAAGTCTATGATGACTTTTTCACCTTTTTTCAGCATCATTATATGCAAATATTGCCGTTTTCTGCTTGTCCCACACCCAGACTTTTGATCTTCAATGATAAAAATGAATGGTAAAGAAATGTTTTTTCTAATGTTTTAAAATATCTCTGAATAAAATATCAGTAAAATAATCAAAACATAATTGGGGTATTCAATGTCATACAACTGTTGTGATTTTTTAAACAAAATGTAGTTGTCCCACACTATTGCCGTAATTTCCACCACAACGTTTTTGTGTAGGCTTTCAGTTGTCCAGGTGGTTTCCATAGTAGAGAAGCTTGAATCTTCGACTGGACTGGGTTGCTTGACGCGAGGACGTTTCGCTTCAAATCACAGAAGCTTCCTCAGCTAAAATTCTTGCTCTGGTAGTCTGACTTCTGTCTTGACTCTTGTAGAGAAGAATAAACCAGAAGCCAACAAAAGCTGGAGTTTTTAACCTAACCAGACCCCTCCTACCAAGAGGCAGACTGCTATAGGCTATTGACTAAACAGTAGCTCTAATTAGCACCTATTGTGCTCTAGTTAGCACTCTCATAATGATGGGATGGAAGCCTCCCCTGATGGCTCCCTTGACGACTCTCCTGATGACGTGAATGACTCATTACCATGAACAAAAGACTGAAACTGCTTTGACCAGAGTACCACATTGTAAACAGGGGACAAAGCGTGTCTGAGACCCGCACCCGGTTAACGCTGGGGTTCAACTGTTTTACAAAGAATGCTTCCTTGACACCTCTCTCAAACCATTTCTTCTCGCTGGCTAATATTTTAACTTCCTTGTCTTCAAACATGTGGTTAGTGTCTTTAAGGTGGAGATGAACCGCAGACTGAGGTCCACTGGCGCCCTCTCTGCGGTGCTGGTATAGCCTCTTGTTTAAAGGTTGCTTAGTCTCACCTATGTAGTGTTCATTACAGTTTTCCTGACATCTGATATAATACACTACATTGCTCTGTTTGTAACTAGGGATCCTGTCCTTAGGGTGAACTAATTTCTGTCTCAAGGTGTTAACCAGTTTAAAGTAAACTGGGATTTTGTGCTGTCTGAAGATCCTCTGTAGTTTTTCCCCTACTCCTGCTAAATAAGGGAGAGACACTCTTCTTCTTGGCTCCGTCTCCTGTCTATCTGGTCTCTTTGTTTTCTGGGACTTCTGCAGTTTGTCCAGGGACCATTGTGGGTACCCACATACTGTGAGGGCTTTCCGTACAAATTGTTGCTCTTTAGCCCTTCCCTCTGCAGTTGTGGGCACCTGTAGGGCTCTGTGTTGAAGAGTCCTGATCACCCCGAGCTTGTGTTCAAGGGGGTGGTTTGAGCTAAAGAGCAGATATTGGTCAGTGTGAGTTGGTTTTCTGTAAACCTCTGTCTGGAGCTGCCTGTTCTCTCCAATCGTAACATCACAGTCCAAGAAGGCTAAATGGTTGTTTCTGGCATCCTCACGTGTGAACTTGATATTGGAATCCACCGAATTGATGTGTTCTGTAAAGTCCTCAACCTCCTGTTGCTTGATTTTTAACCCATGTGTCATCGACATATCTGAACCAGTGACTGGGAGAGATGCCTGTCAACGACGTCAAGGCTGTCTCGCTCCATGTACAGATTGGCCACAATGGGGGATACCGGAGACCCCATTGCACAACCATGGATCTGCCTGTAGTAATTCCCCCTAAACAGGAAATACATGGTGTTAAGACAGAGCTCCAAGAGTTGGCAGATGTGGTCTGGTGTGAGTTTGGTCCTTTCAGGTAGAGACACATCCTCCAGCAGTCTCTGCCTCACAGCCGAGATGGCCTCAGCGGTGGGGATGCAGGTGAATCAATCAATCAATCAATCAATTTTTTTTTATATAGCGCCAAATCACAACAAACAGTTGCCCCAAGGCGCCTTATATTGTAAGGCAAGGCCATACAATAATTATGTAAAACCCCAACGGTCAAAACGACCCCCTGTGAGCAAGCACTTGGCTACAGTGGGAAGGAAAAACTCCCTTTTAACAGGAAGAAACCTCCAGCAGAACCAGGCTCAGGGAGGGGCAGTCTTCTGCTGGGACTGGTTGGGGCTGAGGGAGAGAACCAGGAAAAAGACATGCTGTGGAGGGGAGCAGAGATCGATCACTAATGATTAAATGCAGAGTGGTGCATACAGAGCAAAAAAGAGAAAGAAACAGTGCATCATGGGAACCCCTCAGCAGTCTACGTCTATAGCAGCATAACTAAGGGATGGTTCAGGGTCACCTGATCCAGCCCTAACTATAAGCTTTAGCAAAAAGGAAAGTTTTAAGCCTAATCTTAAAGTAGAGAGGGTGTCTGTCTCCCTGATCTGAATTGGGAGCTGGTTCCACAGGAGAGGAGCCTGAAAGCTGAAGGCTCTGCCTCCCATTCTACTCTTACAAACCCTAGGAACTACAAGTAAGCCTGCAGTCTGAGAGCGAAGCACTCTATTGGGGTGATATGGTACTACGAGGTCCTAAGATAAGATGGGACCTGATTATTCAAAACCTTATAAGTAAGAAGAAGAATTTTAAATTCTATTCTAGAATTAACAGGAAGCCAATGAAGAGAGGCCAATATGGGTGAGATATGCTCTCTCCTTCTAGTCCCCCCCATGACACCATGTTTCTAAGATTTGTGGGGCCAAGTACAATAACTTCAGTTTTATCTGAGTTTAAAAGCAGGAAATTACAGGTCATCCATGAATTATGTCTGTAAGACAATCCTGCAGTTTAGCTAATTGGTGTGTGTCCTCTGGCTTCATGGATAGATAAAGCTGGGTATCATCTGCGTAACAATGAAAATTTAAGCAATACCGTCTAATAATACTGCCTAAGGGAAGCATGTATAAAGTGAATAAAATTGGTCCTAGCACAGAACCTTGTGGAACTCCATAATTAACTTTAGTCTGTGAAGAAGATTCCCCATTACATGAACAAATTGTAATCTATTAGACAAATATGATTCAAACCACCGCAGCGCAGTGCCTTTATACCTACGGCATGCTCTAATCTCTGTAATAAAATTTTATGGTCAACAGTATCAAAAGCAGCACTGAGGTCTAACAGAACAAGCACAGAGATGAGTCCACTGTCCGAGGCCATAAGAAGATCATTTGTAACCTTCACTAATGCTGTTTCTGTACTATGATGAATTCTAAAACCTGACTGAAACACTTCAAATAGACCATTCCTCTGCAGATGATCAGTTAGCTGTTTTACAACTACCCTTTCAAGAATTTTTGAGAGAAAAGGAAGGTTGGAGATTGGCCTATAATTAGCTAAGATAGCTGGGTCAAGTGATGGCTTTTTAAGTAATGGTTTAATTACTGCCACCTTAAAAGCCTGTGGTACATAGCCAACTAACAAAGATAGATGATCATATTTAAGATCGAAGCATTAAATAATGGTAGGGCTTCCTTGAGCAGCCTGGTAGGAATGGGGTCTAATAAACATGTTGATGGTTTGGATGAAGTAACTAATGAAAATAACTCAGACAGAAACATCGGAGAGAAAGAGTCTAACCAAATACCGGCATCACTGAAAGCAGCCAAAGAGAACGATACGTCTTTGGGATGGTTATGAGTAATTTTTTCTCTAATAGTTAAAATTTTTGTTAGCAAAGAAAGTCATGAAGTCATTACTAGTTAAAGTTAATGGAATACTCAGCTCAATAGAGCTCTGACTCTTTGTCAGCCTGGCTACAGTGCTGAAAAGAAACCTGGGGTTGTTCTTATTTTCTTCAATTAGTGATGAGTAGAAAGATGTCCTAGCTTTACGGAGGGCTTTTTTATAGAGCAACAGACTCTTTTTCCAGGCTAAGTGAAGATCTTCTAAATTAGTGAGACGCCATTTCCTCTCCAACTTACGGGTTATCTGCTTTAAGCTACGAGTTTGTGAGTTATACCACGGAGTCAGGCACTTCTGATTTAAAGCTCTCTTTTTAAGAGGAGCTACAGCATCCAAAGTTGTCTTCAATGAGGATGTAAAACTGGTACCATAGTTTCATCTGCCTCCAGCTGCAGGTCCTTGATCTTGTTCACAAAATCTTGTGTGTTCTCCACATGGTGGTTTGAGTTATCCACTAGAGGAGCCAAAATCCACTTGAGGTGCTTGGCCAAATTGTATGTGATGGAATCTGTGCTACATACAATAGGCCTGAGTGGCACGTCCTGTTTGTGGATTTTGGGCAGTCCATAGATGCATGGAGTGGTGTCCCCCGGGTACAGTCTGTAGTATGTCTGCCTGTCGATGAGTCCCTCTTTCTCTAGGTTTTGGAGGTAGCTAATGATTTTCTTCCTATAGCCACTCGTGGGGTCTCTCTTCAGACGTTCGTATGTTCCACCACAACACTGTAATGTCCCTTTAAACAGTTTGTATGAAAGACTGTTTGGGTAGTTTCTATAGAGATAAACAGTGACATCAGAGCACATGTATATAGCGCCAAATCACAACAAACAGTTGCCCCAAGACGCTTTATATTGTAAGGCAATGGTGTGGTGGAAATTACATTTACAAGGCCAATAGTGCCCGTAGTTAAATAATCACCCTTAAATAAACACCAGACATGAAAATGCACAGGGACCCCAAACAACTAGGAACAGCCACAAGGGGGAGCCAGAGGACAAGGATGGGTGAGATGGCCTGCTCATGCCACCAGAAGCACCAGTCCCTCAGACTGTTGGCTTCCAACATTCGTACCTTAATTGTGAAGAGAAGTGCTGGTCTTTAGTCTTTCCCGCTCACAGATTACTTTTTCCTTTCTGTTCCTTGTGAACGTA
The DNA here is from genome assembly GCF_902500255.1 of Thalassophryne amazonica. NCBI lineage: Eukaryota > Metazoa > Chordata > Actinopteri > Batrachoidiformes > Batrachoididae > Thalassophryne > Thalassophryne amazonica. The sequence goes on along the minus strand of NC_047104.1, from coordinate 158,025,698 downwards.
CTGAACTTGGTAAGATGTCTTTTGTCCACTCGGCACCCTTTGCTTGGAATACATTGCAAGAGGAGCAGAAACTAACAGCCTTAATTTCACTGAGTGTTTTTAAATCTAAACTGAGACTCCTTGAGGCCAACTTCATAACATGCACTAGTTTTTTTTATAATATTCTTGTAATGTTTTTTCATGTCATTATTTGTCTTTTATTTCTGTCTGTGTAATTGTGTAACTGTGCTTTGTATTTGCTGCTGCCTGTCTTGGCCAGGACTCCCTTGAAAAAGAGATTCTTAATCTTAACAGGACCAGGGGTAGTACTCCAAACCACGTACACTGAGTAAACAACATATTTTATCAGTATCATATCATTTTTGATCATTTGTTCAATTATTATTTATGTAAAACTCCATTCATAGTTTGTCTGGAGGGAAATGTCTGTTGATTAGACTGACATCTTTGCATGCATTATGTGGAAGCAAATTTGTGGAGGGGGAGCATGACTAGACCCTCAGTCAACCTGCTGCACTGCCATACACACACACACACACACACACAGTACCTTTACTGTGGCCATGTGACCACAGTCTGAGATTGAACATCAAATGCTCTTCAAAGACTTTTTCTGTCACTTTCCGTTTGACACAACTTCTACTCATATTGAAATCTGGTGTTAGTCTTTTTTAACACGCAGTAGCTTCACATGGGGGGATTAAGCCAACACAAGGGCACATTGTGTGGTGGTGAATATCTCTGCCAGCTCTGAGTTTGGGCCTCAGTGAGGCCCAGACTTCCTCTGACCCCTCCAATAAAAACTGATGGGAGGGAACGGCTTCTGGAATGGTTGGTATTTTGAAATGTTTTTCTCTTGCATAACTTTGTCTTTCACGGAGGACCAGAGCACTCACACAGCTTATAATCTGCCAGAGCCTCAAATCACAAATGTCCTGCTCAACACTCCTGTCAGGTACAGTCGGCGTTAAACCCCAAAGGTATGTAAGACTCGAGCCATCAACACGCTCCACACACACACAGGTAGTTACATCTCTGACAGCATCTGACAGAAATCTGAAAGTTCACGTGCTATAAGATGAAAACATCAGAGAAAGAAAAGTAAGAAATAACTCACCTTCACTTTTCTCACAGTGACAAACACTCTGTGGTCCCTCAGTGCAAAACTTAGCTCCTCTCTCTCTCTCTCTCTCTCTCTCTCTCTCTCTCTGAAACAGTACAATACTGACATCTGCTGATGATTATAAGTGCTTTTAAACTGGGCAGCATATAAACCTCAGCAGTGTTCTGTGCGTGTGATATGTTATTGGGTCTCATCCCATCCCATTAATACCAGCAAACTTTCAAGTGCTACTAGATTGCAGCAAGCAAATCAACTGCAGCCCCAAATCACAAAAAAACAAGTTGTGATTATATAGAAAATGCAAATTAAAAACCGTGATTCTTACACTTAGTTGGACGTCTACTTCATTGCAGACAGAATGATAAGATATTTCATGTTTTGTGTGGTCAACTTCATTTCAGTTGTACTTACATTCCTACATTTAAGCCTGCAAGGCATTCCAAAAAAAAGTTGGGACATGAGACATTTCAGCACTTAAGATACCAAGCGATGAAGCATTTCAGGTGTTATTTTGTGCTATATTTCCTGCAAACACATCTTAAGGTGTACAACAGTACAAGGTTGTTATTCTGGCATCAACCCTACCTCCAGTCACCTTGTACTCGCCAAGCTACTGCAGTGTGCACAACCCAAACCATAGGAATCATTTGTTAGCTGTTACACAGCTTCATTCTTTCATTCTTCATTCTTTCACCAAAACACCAAATCTACGTTTGCACCTCAGATGTACCTTCTGGCTGTTTAGAAATGAACTTTCATGTCTTCTTTTTAATAAAACCCTCCTCTGTCCCACTTCATCATGAAGTTCTAAAACTGGAGATACAAAATGCAAAACATGCACTGTCCACAATTTCTCCAATCACAGCCACGGAAGCCTGTAACTTCTTCTGGGTTGTCTGGGTGACTTGGTGGCTTTCCTCACTCTTCTCCTTCAGTTTTTCACAACTGTCTACTCCACACAGATTTACCATAGAGTGTCATACTGTTTGTATTTCTTCATAACTGACGTCAATAAAGTTAAAGACATATCTAGTGACTTGGAAATGTTCATGTATCCATCCCCTGACTTGTCTGAAGAAAACTGGCAACAAAATCTGATTATTTACAGGTATTATACCAAAGTGTTCCATTATTTATGCAACCCATCATCTTGGATTTATATTTTTAATTAATTTATATCATGTTGTAGAGATTTACTTTCAGTTTGAGTCTAGGGAAGATAATTTTAGAAATTTTTATATTGAGAAGCCTGATTTACTTTGTATTTGAAATACCAAAAACAAATTCAAATGCATGAAATACCAAACGGCTGCAAGCCACTGTGCATGTGTATATATATATATATATATATATATATATATATAGTAGTGTTCAAAATAGTAGTAGTGCTATGTGACTAAAAAGATTAATCCAGGTTTTGAGTATATGTCTTATTGTTACATGGGAAACAAGGTACCAGTAGATTCAGTAGATTCTCACAAATCCAACAAGACCAAGCATTCATGATATGCACACTCTTAAGGCTATGAAACTGGGCTATTAGTAAAAAAAAGTAGAAAAGGGGGTGTTCACAATAATAATAGTGTGGCATTCAGTCAGTGAGTTCGTCAGTTTTGTGGAACAAACAGGTGTGAATCAGGTGTCCCCTATTTAAGGATGAAGCCAGCACCTGTTGAACATGCTTTTCTCTTTGAAAGCCTGAGGAAAATGGGACGTTCAAGACATTGTTCAGAAGAACAGCATAGTTTGATTAAAAAGTTGATTGGAGAGGGGAAAACTTATACGCAGGTGCAAAAAATTATAGGCTGTTCATCTACAATGATCTCCAATGCTTTAAAATGGACAACAAAAAAAAACAGAGACGCGTGGAAGAAAACTGAAAACCATCAAAATGGATAGAAGAATAACCAGAATGGCAAAGGCTCACCCATTGATCAGCTCCAGGATGATCAAAGACAGTCTGGAGTTACCTGTAAGTGCTGTGACAGTTAGAAGACGCCTGTGTGAAGCTAATTTATTTGCAAGAATCCCCCACGAAGTCCCTCTGTTAAATAAAAGACATGTGCAGAAGAGGTTACAATTTGCCAAAGAACACATCAACTGGCCTAAAGAGAAATGGAGGAATATTTTGTGGACTGATGAGAGTAAAATTGTTCTTTTTGGGTCCAAGGGCCGCAGACAGTTTGTGAGACGACCCCCAAACTCTGAATTCAAGCCACAGTTCACAGTGAAGACAGTGAAGCATGGTGGTGCAAGCATCATGATATAGGCATGTTTCTCCTGCTATGGTGTTGGGCCTATATATCGCATACCGGGTATCATGGATCAGTTTGGATATGTCAAAATACTTGAAGAGGTCATGTTGCCTTATGCTGAAGAGGAGATGCCCTTGAAATGGGTGTTTCAACAAGACAATGACCCCAACCACACTAGTAAACCAGCAAAATCTTGGTTCCAAACCAACAAAATTAATGCCTCACAGATGTGAAGAAATCATGAAAAACTGTGGTTATACAACTAAATACTAGTTTAGTGATTCACAGGATTGATAAAAAAGCAGTTTGAACATAACAGTTTTGAGTTTGTAGCATCAACAGCAGATGCTACTATTATTGTGAACACCCCCTTTTCTACTTTTTTTTACTAATAGCCCAATTTCATAGCCTTAAGAGTGTGCATATCATGAATGCTTGGTCTTGTTGGATTTGTGAGAATCTACTGGTACCTTGTTTCCCATGTAACAATAAGAAATATACTCAAAACCTGGATTAATCTTTTTAGTCACATAGCACTATTATTATTATGAACACTACTGTACACCCTTCTGACGTTTGATCATATCTAATTTATTAGCTTTTGAAAAGTCACTTCTAACAGGCAGGTGGAGATGCAGTTTCCTGGAATTACAACCAATCTTTGTCTTAATCTGGGATATAATGCATCTGGAGTGGAAGAAAGTCCTTATCATCCTACTCTGGAAAGGAAGGTGCCATTGCTGTGACACTGCTCTCTGTGCTGAGAAAGGTGCTTGCAAGCATTATTAGATACTCGACCCTCAGCAACATGAATATTCTGGCTTCACACCTAAGAGGTCAGCCGTTGACCACATCCTCCCTCTGTGAGTAATGAACAAAAGTGTGAATGTCAGCAGTGCTTCTTCTCAGCCTGTGTTAACTTTCCCAAAGCCTCTGATTCAGTTGACTGGGCTGCTCTCAGTGAGTGTTCAGTGTTTACAGGGACTGTCATCAAGGGCGGATGCCGGGCACCTGAAGCGGTAGGACCCGCAATGCAGACTCCCGGACTAGGTTTGGGTGTAAAAGAAATCATGGTCTTTAATTCGGGCTCAGGTACAGTACACAGGTGATCAGTGAGTGTAGCACAAACAGGGTCAGGTAAAAATGCAGTCACGGTTAAGCAGGGTTTGAAGGAAAGAGCAGACATCAGAGATGAAGCAAAACGGCACAGTCAAAAATATGAAGCAGGATCTGGATAGATGGCAAAGCAAAAACAAGACTGGATACAGAGCTGGTGAGTGTACAAAAACAACAAACGAGCAGTGCCCGTCCACTCCGCCGCAGCCGCTGGAGACCCTGCCGTCAGCGCTCATCAACCTGCCGTCTAAGTCCATTCGCTCTGCGACTGCAGCCGGAAACTCTACGCATCGACGCACGTCAGCCCGTTGTCGAAGGCCACCAGCTCCGCTGCCGCCGCTGAAATGCCCCACTGTCTAGGCCCGTTCGCGCTTCCGGAAACTCCGTGCTTCGACGCATGTCAACCGCCGGCTCTGCTTCTGTTGCTTGGAGTCTTGAGAAAGTTACTAGTCAGAACAATCCATGCGACACAGTGAGCTACAACACACTGGCCCCACTGTATGCCTCTTGGCACCAATACAATCAGAGTAAGAGGAATACGAGGACCTAATCAAAGAGGACATGCCGAATCAATTGTATCAACTGTACTTTTTACAACCCCAAATCCAATCAAGTTGGAATGCTGTGTAAAATATAAAGGTTCTGCTACTAACCTATAAAATTATTCATGGACTGGTGCCTCCCTACCAAGCTGACCTAATTAAACCTTACATACAAACCTTACGTACCGGCCCAGGCTTTACATTCTCAGGGTGCAGGACTACTTTGTGTCCCTAGGGTGAATAAGAAGTCTGCAGGTCAGAGAGCTTTATTGTACCCCTGTTCTGTGGAATGATCTCCCTGCGTCAATAAAACAATCAGATTCTGTGGAGACTTTCAAGTCCAGACTTAAGACGCACTTATTTTCCCTTTCATTTGGCTAGCATACTGGTACAGTTTTGTTTTACGCTTTTTACTCTTTTAATTCATGTTATTAGTAATTGGAGTGTGTCGTGGCCTCAATTTTACCTAAATTCTGGGTCTTATAGTGAAGCTTAGGGCTAGCGGCCGGCGACCACCTTAGTATTTCTTCTGTTTTTCTTGTTGATTAATGCTGGCAAATTATACAGTATTTTTTGTCTTTCTGATGCCTGATTCTGTTTTTTCTCTGTTTAAGGTGCAGCTCCATCCAGAGATGGGAGTTGTATTTGTGTTGGCGATCCTCCTGTCCTGTGCACCAACAGCAATTCTTGTATATTCGTCCGTGAATTGTTCTGTGAATTATTTCTGTAATTTATGTCTGTATCATGGCCCAAGCAGAGGGTCACCCCTTTGAGTCTGGTCTGCTTGACGTTTCTTCCTCAGAGGGAGTTTTTCTTTACCACTGCTGCTCTGGGGGTTGGTAAGGTTAGACCTTACCCGTGTGAAGCGCTTTGAGGCAACTCTGTTGTGATTTGGCGCTATATAAAGGAAATAAATTGAAACTGAAATTGAAAATATAAATAAAAACAGAATACAATGATTTGCAAATCCTCTTCAACCTATATTCAATTGAATACACCACAAAGACAAGATATGACATGGTTCAAGTACTAAGTTACATTTTACTGACACAGAAGCCAAAAAATAAACTTTCGTATAACACAATAAAAATACTGTTTCCAGCTGAACAAAATATCAATACATAATCGAAAGTGTTATGGAGACTAGGACTTAAAGGACTGTACAGATTTGGCTCGTGATGGTCAGGACACAATAACAGGACATAGTGGTTCAGTTTAAGCAGTTTACTGAACAGTCGCAGGCACAGGTGAGTTACAGGCATAAAAGGGTAACTGGGGAGGAGAGTGCACGTGGGGGTCTGTGTGTGTGGTTCTAAGAATACAAACAGAAAATATCAATAATGAGTATAACAGATTCTATAACTTCAGCCATATAATATGCAATGCTGTTGCATTTATAACAGTTAAATGTGGTCTATTAAACATTAGGTCTCTCTCTTCTAAGTCCCTGTTAGTAAATGATATAATAATTGATCAACATATTGATTTATTCTGCCTTACAGAAACCTGGTTACAGCAGGATGAATATGTTAGTTTAAATGAGTCAACTCCCCCGAGTCACACTAACTGTCAGAATGCTCGTAGCACGGGCCGAGGGGGAGGATTAGCAGCAATCTTCCATTCCAGCTTATTAATTAATCAAAAACCCAGACAGAGCTTTAATTCATTTGAAAGCTTGACTCTTAGTCTTGTCCATCCAAATTGGAAGTCCCAAAAAACAGTTTTATTTGTTGTTATCTATCATCCACCTGGTCGTTACTGTGAGTTTCTCTGTGAATTTTCAGACCTTTTGTCTGACTTAGTGCTTAGCTCAGATAATTATAGTGGGCGATTTTAACATCCACACAGATGCTGAGAATGACAGCCTCAACACTGCATTTAATCTATTATTAGACTCTATTGGCTTTGCTCAAAATGTAAATGAGTTCACCCACCACTTTAATCATATCTTAGATCTTGTTCTGACTTATGGTATGGAAATAGAAGACTTAACAGTATTCCCTGAAAACCCCCTTCTGTCTGATCATTTCTTAATAACATTTACATTTACATTTACTCTGGAATAAGTTTCATTACAGTAGAAGTCTTTCGGAAAGTGCTGTAACTAGGTTTAAGGATATGATTCCTTCTTTATGTTCTCCAATGCCATATACCAACACAGTGCAGAGTAGCTACCTAAACTCTGTGAGTGAGATAGATTATCTCGTCAATAGTTTTATATCCTCATTGAGGACAACTTTGGATGCTGTAGCTCCTCTGAAAAAGATTGTCTTACAGACATAAAGACATGGATGACCTCTAATTTCCTGCTTTTAAACTCAGATAAAACTGAAGTTATTGTACTTGGCCCCACAAATCTTAGAAACATGGTGTCTAACCAGATCCTTACTCTGGATGGCATTACCCTGACCTCCAGTAATACTGTGAGAAATCTTGGAGTCATTTTTGATCAGGATATGTCATTCAAAGCGCATATTAAACAAATATGTAGGACTGCTTTTTTGCATTTGCGCAATATCTCTAAAATTAGAAAGGTCTTGTCTCAGAGTGATGCTGAAAAACTAATTCATGCATTTATTTCCTGTAGGCTGGACTATTGTAATTCATTATTATCAGGTTGTCCTAAAAGTTCCCTAAAAAGCCTTCAGTTAATTCAAAATGCTGCAGCTAGAGTACTGACGGGGACTAGAAGGAGAGAGCATATCTCACCCATATTGGCCTCTCTTCATTGGCTTCCTGTTAATTCTAGAATAGAATTTAAAATTCTTCTTCTTACTTATAAGGTTTTGAATAATCAGGTCCATCTTATCTTAGGGACCTCATAGTACCATATCACCCCAATAGAGCGCTTCGCTCTCAGACTGCAGGCTTACTTGTAGTTCCTAGGGTTTGTAAGAGTAGAATGGGAGGCAGAGCCTTCAGCTTTCAGGCTCCTCTCCTGTGGAACCAGCTCCCAATTCAGATCAGGGAGACAGACACCCTCTCTACTTTTAAGATTAGGCTTAAAACTTTCCTTTTTGCTAAAGCTTATAGTTAGGGCTGGATCAGGTGACCCTGAACCATCCCTTAGTTATGCTGCTATAGACTTAGACTGCTGGGGGGTTCCCATGATGCACTTTCTTTCTCTTTTTGCTCTGTATGCACCACTCTGCATTTAATCATTAGTGATCGATCTCTGCTCCCCTCCACAGCATGTCTTTTTCCTGGTTCTCTCCCTCAGCCCCAACCAGTCCCAGCAGAAGACTGCCCTGTAATTATTGTATGGCCTTGCCTTACAATATAAAGCGCCTTGGGGCAACTGTTTGTTGTGATTTGGCGCTATAGAAATAAAACTGATTGATTGATTGATTGATTTATAGTCCCCAGGTTAACATAACATGTAATCAGAACTCAATAATCTAAACTAGTGAAACAGCTGAACAATAAACCCCAATCAACCATTTCAGCATCCTTACAAACTACATAAAGATGTAAACAATAAACCCTGGATGAAAAGTGATCTCCACAGCCTTAAACAGTGTTAACAAGCTTAAGGGAACATCAAAGGGTCTGCCGCAACGGACCTGTCAATCAAACACACCGTTCTAACAGCACTCACAAACGCATGTTATATTATATCTAAACGGACCACGGACTCTACGTGGGAATAAAACACACATTATTGAAGAATACACTTACATTCAACACTGACGCTGCACAATGAAAGCGTTTGGTGAAGAAATGAAGCTGACTTGTCTGTGATTAACTTCTCCGGCTGCTATTATCTCCCACAATGCAAACCATCGCTCTCTTAAGGTGGCACAGATAAACATTGCACCTCCGCTCTTAAGGTGGACTATTAAGGCACGTAATACAACAAACATAAACAGTGGCTACGTTTACATGCCGTTAATATTCGGGATAAGGTCAATATTCCGGTTTCTGAATCGTTAGGAATAACCCGTTTACATGCTTAAACAGAGTTACTCCTGTATACATGGTCACTGGTATCATTTGGAATATCTCCATCTAAACAGCGACGCACGTCTTACACCGGTGCTGGATTTAGTCTGGCATTCGTGCAAATCCTGCTTCGCGTAACTTTTTGGCCACCTTCTTGTAAATGTCGCTGTCTCGGTATATGCTACTGTCAATAAAAGACATTATATTCATGTCTTTCACGATACTAATGAAATCTATTGGTCCCTCGTTTATCGCGGGAGTTACGTTCTAAAAATAACCCGCAATAGGCGAAATCCGTGAAGTAGTCAACGATAGTTTTTACAATTATTAGAGATGTTTTAAGGCTGTAAAACCCCTCACTACACACTTCTGGGTGAGAAGATTATAAACAGACACACGCAGGACACAATGCGCGTGTTCTCCCTTCACTCGGTAACTTCGGGGGTACGCGGACCCGCAAAGAATCCAAGTCATGGCCACGGAGCTCTGCGGCTGCAGTATACCAATACCCTGCGGCGCTGTGGATTTTCCGCAAGAAACTATCCTTGCGAGCTGCCGGAGTGCTCAGCATCAAAACAGCGAGCGTAGTCTCTGGACCTGTTGCCAGAGTTGGCGCAGCTCCGCACAGCAGTGAGGGGGGCGGTGTGAGTGGCCCGCAGACTCAGTAAGCACATCGGAGGCAGTGAGAGCAATCGCGGTGATGCCGACTGGTGCCGCGACCGGCCCGCCTGATAAGGACGCAGAACACAATGCGCTGTTTACCTCTGCTTCTGTGGTGTCCGGCGGGCTGCGTGTGCCCGTACTCAAAAGACCAAGATTCCTTGTGAATAGGACATGCGCAGAACACCAAATAATGTTCCTTTCTGTGGGGATATCCCGATGCATGTTTATATGACCTGATATTCGGGTTAGAAAAGGAGTAACCCAGGGGTCTTATTCGGGTTTTTAAAAACTGGAATATGAGCATATTCGGGTTTTGCGGGTGTGTACATGGCCGTGCACAACCGGGTTATTGCTAATATTCTGGTTATGAAAGGGTTATTGGCTGCATGTAAATGTAGTCAGTGAGAGCCTTTCTAACAGAAAGAATTAATACAAAATCTTTATCCAAAAAAAAAGTTATGCGAACTTAACCGAAGCTATATCTAATCTTGGCAGTAAAGTTTTACAGACCTATGAGACAGCGGTCTCACCATAGGTTGCTTAAACTAAATTCATCAAAACATATGAACTTATTTTCTTGAAATTCTACAATATTCTTAACATTTTACAGTCCTGTCTTGTCTCAGACAGTGTCATATGGTAGATGTGGAATGTATTTTCATTGCGAGAAGCCTTGCTTGCATCAGCCCTATTCTCAGCGAGGAGATGAACATTTGAAGACCTCATCCTGCTGAAGGTTGAATTTCCATACCACTGCACAATTACAGTATTATTGGTTGACGTGAGCAGTGTGCTTTTTCTGTACTGAGCAGGAACATCATTCCTGCTGATAGATATATCTGTTTCAGAAATAGATCTAAACTCTCATGACATACACCATGTTTTCAGTGTTTGTAAAAAAAAAAAAATCGCAAAAAGTACAGGAGATGCAGAAGTCTAAATACAGTCTCATTAATTGAAATATATTTGGCAATAGACAGAAATGTTTTTCATTGAGCTAGGATGAAAATCTTTTTAATTTTTTTTTTTTTTTAACACAGGGCAGTATTTTTTTCACGCATTTAACTTCTGATATTGTGACATAAGCACGCTGTATTTACCAATAGATAAAAATTGATTATTTTGTGTATTAACATATTATGTTCACAATGTTTGTGTGAAATATCAGAATTTTACCATGAATAATTTGTAGTAGACAAGTATTACAAGTTCCGCTTTTGGCTCCAATGTCTAAATTTTGTTGTGATTTTCAACTTTGCTTGTTTGTCATTTGGCAATGACTTTCTTAGACAAATTGTAATGGAATACCTAAAAACTTGAGTTTTGAAATTTCAAATATGGTTTGTGAGTTCCATGCAAACATTTTTGGGTGCCTATATAAATAGAAAATGTATAACAGGGCAAAATAGGTGGCACTGTCCGAAATTTTCAACTCAAAAAAATAGCAGTTTCATGCAATTTTCACCATATATCAGTACTTTTTTTTAATAACATATTTTCATGACTACAGAAAGGCTATAGATCGAAAGCCAACTATTTTCTGCTAATAATGCCACAAAAATGAAACAGATTGTTATGTGTCGGACGCAGCTTGGAGAACCGACCAGCGTTTGAAGGACCCAGTATGAAATAAGCAGAGCACGGTACAAAGGCTAACTGAATTTAATACATAACAGTGATAATACAAAAAGGTGCGGTCTGGCGTGGTGCGCTCCCAGCAGCGCTAACGGTCCGGAGCCAGAAGCTGTTTCGGACCCAAGGACCCCGCCGACACCCCCCAGGTGGCCGCAACAACCGAGTCTGTGAAAGAAGGAACCATTATGTGAGTCCACACTCTACACACAGAACACTTAAAGGTGTACAAACAGCAAACACTTCCTGGCTTGATTGCTGATCAGCTTCCAACCTGCAGGCATGGAACATCCAGTTCACAAAACTCCACCGCAGTGGAAGCTGATACATGACTAACAAACAGCTCAATACAATAAGGTGTGAGGGACACCACATTTACTGACTGTATAACTGTTAGTCACAAAATCTAACGTACCTCAGGAAGTGTGCTGACGAGCGTGAGACCTCACCCCCTCCTCTTTCACAGACTGTGCATCAAACCTGGACGTTTCTCAGCATCCGCTGTTGATGAGATGGCTCCCAAGACGACGATCTCACCCGTCTGGTCACAAGGTCGAGTCTCTGGCCAATACACACTGTGCACTCCAGTCTTAAATGCCAACATGCTCCAATCCATCCAGATGCACCTCAGCTGTGAGTCCTGACGAGTCGCAGGTGATCAGGGTGAGGTCCTGACAGCCTCAGCAACACAGCCACTCAGTCCCAAATGCACGCCACCTGGGAGGAAAACAAACAGACAAACAAACCGGCAGCCAGGCCCCCCCCCAGCCATATAACACAGATATCTAAAAAATTGGCTTCCTGAGATTTTTTTCATGCCCATGTCAGTAAAATGTAACTCAGTGCTTGAAGCTTGTCATATTTAATGTTCAAACTGATAAATTTTATTGTTTTTGTGCAAATATGTGCTCATTTTGAAATGGATGCCTGCAACATGTTTCTAAAAAGCTGGGACAGTGGTATGTTTACCACTGTCTTACATCACCTTTCCTTCTAACAACACTCAATAAGCATTTGGGAACTGAGGACACTAATTGTTGAAGCTTTGTAGGTGGAATTCTTTCCCATTCTTGCTTGATGTACGACTTCAGTTGTTCAACAGTCCGGGGTCTCTGTTGTCGTATTTTGCACTTCATAATGAGCCACACAATTTCAATGGGTGACAGGTCTGGACTGCAGGCAGGTCAGTCTAGTACCCGCACTCTTTTACTACGAAGCCACGCTGTTGTAACACGTGCAGAATGTGGCTTGGCATTGTCTTGCTGAAATAAGCAGGGATGTCCCTGAAAAAGACGTTGCTTGGATGGCAGCATGTGTTGCTCCAAAACCTGGATGTACCTTTCAGCATTGATCAATCAATCAACTTTTTTCTTGTATAGCGCCAAATCACAACAAACAGTTGCCCCAAGGCGCTCCACATTGCAAGGCAAGGCCATACAATAATTATGAAACACAGTCTACGTCTAAAGCAACATAACCAAGGGATGGTCCAGGGTCACCCGATCCAGCCCTAACTATAAGCCTTAGCGAAAAGGAAAGTTTTAAGCCTAATCTTAAAAGTAGAGAGGGTATCTGTCTCCCTGATCTGAATTGGGAGCTGGTTCCACAGGAGAGGAGCCTGAAAGCTGAAGGCTCTGCCTCCCATTCTACTCTTACAAACCCTAGGAACTACAAGTAAGCCCGCAGTCTGAGAGCGAAGCGCTCTAAGGGGTAATATGGTACTACGAGGTCCCTAAGATAAGATGGGACCTGATTATTCAAAACCTTATAAGTAAGAAGAAGAATTTTAATTCTATTCTAGCATTAACAGGAAGCCAATGAAGGGAGGCCAACACGGGTGAGATATGCTCTCTCCTGCTAGTCCCCGTCAGTACTCTAGCTGCAGCATTCTGAACCAACTGAAGGCTTTTAGGGAACTTTTAGGACAACCTGATAATAATGAATTACAATAGTCCAGCCTAGAGGAAATAAATGCATGAATGGTGATGGTGCCATCACAGATGTGTAAGTTGCCCATGTCATGGGCACTAACACACCCCCATACCATCACAGATGCTGGCTTTTGAACTTTGCACTGGTAACATTCTGGATGGTCTTTTTCCTCTTTTGTCTAGAGGACACGACATCCATGATTTCCAAAAACAATTTGAAATGTGGACTCATCAGACCACAGCACATGTTTCCACTTTGCGTCTGTCCATTTCAAATGACCTCGGGCCCAGAGAAGGCGGCGGTGTTTCTGGATGTTGTTGATGTTTGGCTTTCACTTTGCATGGTAGAGTTTTAACTTGCACTTGTAAATGCAGTGACAAACTGTGTTAACTGAGAATGGTTTTCTGAAGTGTTCCTGAGCCCACGCGGTAAGATCCTTTACACAATGATGTCAGTTTTTAATGCAGTGCCACCTGAGGGATCGAAGGTCACAGGCATTCAATGTTGGTTTTCAGCCTTGCCGCTTACATGTAGAAACATCTCCAGATTTTCTGAATCTTCTGATTATATTATGGACTGTAGATGATGGAATCCATAAATTCCTTGATTGATTGATTGATTGATTGAATAAACTTTATTGTCCCAAAGAGGCAATTTGTCTTGGGCAAAGTACTACAGAGTTGCATTAAAAGACATTGACAAAGACAAACACAAATAACACAGACACAAACATTAAAAAAAACAAACAAACAAACAAAAAAAACAGTTTTTGCAATTGAACATTGAGAAACATTTGTTGTGTGGGCCGCTGAAGAGGAGGTACTGCTGGCCCACCACCACAAGATGGCGCCCTGCTTGAAGTGCGGGCTTCAAGCACAGAGGGCGTTGGCTTTGCTGGAGGTGACAGCTGTCATCAATCAACACAAGCTGTCACCCATCACCACAACTACAAAGACCGGACTGCAACTCCACCTCCTCGCCGAGAAATCAACTACCATTCAGGTAATTTCTCTGCTGCCTGACACTGTGTGTGTTTAACCTGAACTTCTATTTGCAGCCGTTTTCCTGGAGTGTTGCCTTATCTGGAGGATTGGCGTTTGGTGTGACAGCGAGGGCTTCGCCTCACACCCCAACTCAATCAATCAATTCAATCAATTTTTTTTTTATATAGCGCCAAATCACAACAAACAGTTGCCCCAAGGCGCTTTATATTGTAAGGTAAGGCCATACAATAATGATGTAAAACCCCAACGGTCAAAACGACCCCCTGTGAGCAAGCACTTGGCTACAGTGGGAAGGAAAAACTCCCTTTTAACAGGAAGAAACCTCCAGCAGAACCAGGCTCAGGGAGGGGCAGTCTTCTGCTGGGACTGGTTGGGGCTGAGGGAGAGAACCAGGAAAAAGACATGCTGTGGAGGGGAGCAGAGATCGATCACTAATGATTAAATGCAGAGTGGTGCATACAGAGCAAAAAGAGAAAGAAACACTCAGTGCATCATGGGAACCCCCAGCAGTCTACGTCTATAGCAGCATAACTAAGGGATGGTTCAGGGTCACCTGATCCAGCCCTAACTATAAGCTTTAGCAAAAGGAAAGTTTTAAGCCTAATCTTAAAAGTAGAGAGGGTGTCTGTCTCCCTGATCTGAATTGGGAGGCTGGTTCCACAGGAGAGGAGCCTGAAAGCTGAAGGCTCTGCCTCCCATCTACTCTTACAAACCCTAGGAACTACAAGTAAGCCTGCAGTCTGAGAGCGAAGCGCTCTATTGGGGTGATATGGTACTACGAGGTCCCTAAGATAAGATGGGACCTGATTATTCAAAACCTTATAAGTAAGAAGAAGAATTTTAAATTCTATTCTAGAATTAACAGGAAGCCAATGAAGAGAGGCCAATATGGGTGAGATATGCTCTCAGATAAGTGGTTGACCAGGAGCTGCACGAGTGTGTGATCGGTGGTGGAGGTTTTCCCTTCTTTACTTAATACAGACTGTGGAATTACTGAGTGTGCGAACTCACACTCATCTGGACTGTCTCTGTTCTCTGCCAGCAGTACCAGGTCTGACTGCTGAAGACAGCGGCCACCTGGGGCGCAGGGCTTGGCGGCTCCGGTGTTCAGACCAGCAGAGCAAGAATTTTAGATCAGACTGTCTGTGTCATAATCAGCCGAGTCTCGTGGTTTTTTTTTTTCATCCTCTCGTCACAAAATGAGTCAAATTTTCGTGACTGGGTTTTTTTTAACTCACTATTACTACCCCTACTCCTACCCCCAACTCTAACCTTAACCATAACCTAATCCTACTCCTTCCCCCCACCTTAACCATAACCACCCAACCCCCTGCTTCACTTTTAATTTTGTGCAGCCAATGAATTAGAATGAATTTGTGCTGCCGTGACAAAAATGAGGCGCTTTTCGTCACAATATCACAAACCAATAGATTAATGTATATTACGTGCTGGTGACTCACGACTTGCTGTGAGACCAGGTTGGTCATAATACAGAATCCTGTCAGGGTTTGCCACCGCCTCCTTAAAACCGTATAAGGTCATGCGTGCATAAAGGTTGTAAAGGCAGTGATAAAAAATATTATCGACTTTATCTGGTCAGGTGACATAACGAGTGCCGTACTGCCATTGAACCATCGCCACCTGACTGTTGAGGAATGCAAAATAAGTGTTTTCAGACAGGTCAGAAAACAGAAATCTGAAGAACTCATCCGCATTGTTGATCAGTTTGGTCTGCGTCAGATTAGTCCAGAAGGAGTTCAGACAAACCTTTGGCATCTGTCATTTTGCAGGATTGTGAGTGATTTTTTTTTTCTGGGTTGAAATGAATGTTTTGGGTTACCCAGTGGTCCGTGATATATTTTTCTCTGCTCTCAGGGTGTTTATGTACCCCACAAAGATTTTATCGCTTTTATCCTCAAAATGTCAGACTTGGAAATCTCAGCCACAGTATAACCTTTATCTAAAGCTTTTTGAAATTCTGGGGTTGTTCCACACAGAGCTCTCTGCTGATCGTTGTGTGTGCGTGACTCGGCCTGATTGTTTTCATCAACTCACATGCGACATAGAGCGAACACTAGCTTAGGAGTTCTGTGGGGAAGAATGGGGAATTTAAATCCCTGTGGTGGGTACACGGTGGCTTTGATGAGCCCGAAATAAGACCCAGGATCTTGGAAATTTCTGTCGATAATTTTCAGATGCCCTGTTGGATATGTAAAATTTACATTGTGTAATGGTAGAGAGAGGTTACATCGATGTAATGGATTTGTTCGCCTTCCCCATCTGTATATCTCAGCAGCGAGGCAGAGGTTTGCCTGCCGTACAAGGCATAGCGAGGCTCGAGGGGACGCAGTAATCACCAGTGGAGGAGAAATTGCTGAACACTCTGATTGCTCTGTTTCATATCGAGCCATTCGTGCACCCAGATTGCAGTGAGGGTGACGCCCAGCATACCACACAGAGACATTAATTTGTCCTGACACGCAGCGTGCAGCTCTTCAAATGAGGTGTTCGTCAGAGGATTTATCTCATGGGCTCTAAAACATGAAGGACAGCTGTGGTACAAAAAAAACTCCCACACATTTTTGTCCCCATTAATTTTGGCAGAACCGTCCACAGAATAAGTTCCTATTTTTTTTCTCACCCCTGTTTAGCATGTGGTTGATCACTGTTTTGTGCCTCAGCTACCCATTCTAACCATTGCTCCACTACATCTGAATGTTTCTTATGCTATAGTTTATGATATCATTCTATAATTGTCTGGTGATGGGATCGTCAGCGTCTTGGGGGCAAGGAAGTTGGTTTTAAAGTCTTTCATGCAGGCAGATGCTATTGTCACACATGTGAAAGGATCCACGTGTATTTCAGAGATGAATTCTGACATAAACTTGGAGCACGCTGCAGCCAGGATCTTTGTATCACTGTCGCAATACATTATGGCCTCGGCTTTAAAATAAAAAATATCTTTTTTGGGGGGGGGTTGGGGGGTGTCTTGTAGCATTAAATTTCTTAAATTCCTGTTTTTCCCTGTCTGACATTTTTGCAATACCGTAAGCTGCAGAGTCAGCGTATGGACCGACATACTTCAGATTTTTGTCTGAACTGAACAGATGCGGAAAGTAACCTTAAAGGGCCTTTCACACTGAATGCTTCATAACCAATGCTTTAACGCGTCTGACGCGTGACATCAGACACTTCGCTTCGGAAGCGGCAAGGGGGCGGAGATTGCTACGTCACACTCTGGCTGTTTCCACAATCTGAAAAAAAGTTCAGTGATCGCCATCTTGAATTTGCATCGCCTGAACCACAAAAAAAGCTTTCAAAAAACAGCAGTAGAAACATTCTCCCATCACCCTGCTGGGAGAAGCTTTTTACAGCTACTTTTCGGAGTGACGCCGACCGAGGGAGGACTGACGACTTGGTGGGATATTAATCGATCCGCGACAGCGGGCCGACCCGCACGGAGAAGCCGGCCTTCAGGCATCATCACTGTGCAGACCGAGGCAGGCAGCCGGGGTGATGGAGCAAACCCACTCAGTCCGAAATCTCCCACTTTTTGGATATATGCGAAGTCCCAGTTTGACCAACGGAGTTTAGTTCTGCAGCTTTATCGAGGTGAGAATAATGTAAAAATAAAACGTGATGTTTACTGAACTGCTGTGAAGGTTTAATGATCAGCTAATGTTAGCTTAGCCTTTAGCACAGTTGATCTGAGTGAACGCTTTAATTTGTAAATGGTTCAGTCTTTTTATTTTTACCAAATAAAGCTACAGCTTTTTCAGACACCACAAAAGCTCAACTTTAAATAGCTTGTTTTTTCAGGTGTTTTTTTTCCCATCATTTTTTCCTGTTTTTTCCCCCCTTTTTATATATAAACTGTTTAGTGTTTCTTTATATTTAAAGAAATATTTTTATTTGTCCCAATCAGGAACATTTGCTGTGCAGACAACCAAACTTCCATTGATGAGCTGAACACCACAAAGTCCAGTCGAAAGAAAACATCTCTGCTCTTCAAAATAGGACAAAAGTGTCTTCAGCAACACCACCAGAGTTCAAAGCTGCAGAAGAGACCTTCATCTGGTCCTGAGGATCCAGCATAACATCACCTGCTTCTAAATAAAAGGCTCTTTCAACAGCAACTATTTTATTATTTTTTAAAAAGCCGTTTCATTTTATATTTTAACAATAAATGAACGGATCATTAAAAATGTCCACGAATCAAAGTCCAAAGATATTTGCACAAGTAGAAGCTCTGCACTTATTGTGCTCAAATTCATATTTTAGAAATGACTCTGTTGTGTGGGCCGCTGAAGAGGAGGTACTGCTGGCCCACCACCAGAGGGCACCCTGCCTGAAGTGCGGGTTTCAGGCACGAGAGGGCGCCGGAGCAACTGGGAGTGACAGCTGTCACTCATCAACAGCACCAGCTGTCACTCATCTTCACCACAACCACATCACCATAAAAGCCGGGCAGCAACTCCACCTCGCTGCCGAGATATCTACAACCAATAGGTAAACTCTCAGCCGTAATTCAGTATTACAACGTATACGTGTTATTCTTGAGATTGTTTGCAGGCGTACGTAGAGTTTATCTGCAGCTGGAGGAGACGACGGATTTCGCTCCTCACCGGATAAGTAATTCACACAGATGCTGCATGTAATTGTGATCAGGAGGTGGAGGTGTGTTTCCCACCTACCGACAGGAGAGGACGTTTGCTGACTGTTTACTGGGTGTGTTTTCACACACCCACCATTAACTGTCTCTGCCTCTTGCCAGCAGTACCAGATCTGACAGCTGGAGACGGTGGCCACCTGGGGACTCGGGACTTGGCGGCTCCAGTGTGCTCTGGATCCGGTGGCGGTGGAAATCGTGTGGGACCCGGCTCTTCTCTGGACGGTTGTCTCCTATCCTAGAGCCTGCCCACACGTCACCTTTGTATATTTGACTATAATCCAAATTCTGCATTTGTCTGTATTTCGTTGTGCACATTTCACAACAGTAAAGTGTTGTATTTTTGGCTCACCCATTGTCCGTTCATTTACGCCACCTGTTGTGGGTCCGTGTCACTACACTTTCCCAACAGGATATCTCGGCCAGCGTCGAGTTAGACGAAGGACGTGGCCAGGCACGCGCCGACCCTCTCCCTTCCGGGTCCGAAAAGGTTCCGCCCTCCCCACACTCCACAGCCTCAGCGCTCCGTGTGGTAACAGCTCCCCCTGCTGACGATGCTATGGACACGAGCAGGGCTAAATTAAGAGCTTCTAACAGACAGAGGAGACTGGCCCGCGGGGAGTGCTTTATCTGTGGGTCAAGCGAGCATCAGCAGAGAGACTGCCCCAAGCGGTTAAACACCAACGCCCGTCCTTAGAAACTGGGCTAAGGGTGGGCCAAGAAATTCACGTGGGACACACACGCATTTCTGCACATCTCCCAGTTACGATCTTGAGTGGGGATCTAACCCTTCAAGCCCCAGCACTGGTGGACACGGGGTCAGAAGGGAATCTGCTGGACAGCAGATGGGCAAGGGAAGTAGGGCTCCCTCTAGTGGCGCTTCCTTCACCGTTGAAGGTGCGGGCACTAGATGGCACCCTTCTCCCTTTAATCACACACAAGACACTACCTGTAACTCTGGCAGTGTCTGGGAATTATCGGGAGGAGAATGTGTATGTGACTCCTTCTACCTCCTGCGTAATTTTGGGCTTCCCGTGGATGATAAAACACAATCCCTGGATTGACTGGCCATCTGGGGTTGTGGCTCAGTGGAGCGAAACCTGCCACTGGGAGTGTTTAGGATCCTCGGTTCCCCCCGGTTTGACTGCTAATGAGGAGGTTAAAGTCCCCCCCAATCTGACGGCGGTGCCCGAGGAGTACCACAATCTTGCTGACGTCTTCAGCAAAGATCTGGCACTCACTCTTCCCCCGCACCGTCCATATGATTGCGCCATTGATTTGATCCCGGGCGTTGTGTACCTGTCCAGAAGGCTGTACAACCTCTCATGTCCAGAATCAATGGAAACCTACATCCGGGACTCGTTAGCTGCCGGGCTGATCCGGAACTCCACCTCCCCGATGGGTGCTGGTTTCTTTTTTGTGGGCACGAAAGATGGCAGACTCCGTCCATGCATTGATTACAGAGGGCTGAATGAGATTACGGTTCGCAATCGATACCCGTTGCCCCTGTTGGATTCAGTGTTCACGCCCCTGCATGGAGCCAAAATTTTCACAAAGCTGGATCTTAGGAATGCGTACCACCTGGTTCGGATCCGGAAGGGAGACGAATGGAAGACGGCATTTAACACCCCATTAGGTCACTTTGAGTACCTGGTCATGCCGTTCGGCCTCACTAACGCCCCCGCGACATTCCAAGCTTTGGTAAATGATGTCTTGCGGGACTTCCTGCACCAATTCGTCTTCGTATATCTGGACGATATACTCATCTTTTCCCGGATCCTGAGACCCATGTTACGCATGTACGTCAGGTCCTGCAGCGGTTGTTGGAGAACCGGCTGTTTGTGAAGGGCGAGAAGTGCGAGTTCCACTGCACTTCGTTGTCATTCCTGGGGTTTATCATCTCCTTCAACTCCGTCGCCCCTGATCCGGCTAAGGTTGCGGCGGTGAGAGATTGGCCCCAACCAACAAGCCGTAGGAAGCTGCAACAGTTCCTCAGCTTTGCAAATTTCTACAGGAGGTTTATCAAGGGCTACAGTCAGGTGGTTAGTCCCTTGACAGCCCTGACCTCCTCCAAAGTCCCCTTCACCTGGTCGGATCAGTGCGAAGCCACGTTTAGGGAGTTGAAACACCGGTTTTCGACTGCACCAGTTCTGGTGCAGCTTGATCCGAGCCGCCAGTTTGTCATTGAAGTGGATGCCTCTGACTCAGGGATAGGAGCCGTGCTATCCCAGAGCAGGGAGTCCGACAAGGTCCTCCATCCCTGTGCCTATTTTTCCTGTAGGTTGACCCCGGCTGAGCGAAACTATGATGTGGGCAATCGAGAACTCCTTGCGGTGAAAGAGGCTCTTGAGGAGTGGAGACACCCGTTGGAGGGAGCTGCGGTTGCATTCGTGGTTTTCACGGACCATCGGAACCTGGAGTACATCCGGACCGCCAAACGTCTGAACCCCAGGCAAGCCCGCTGGTCACTGTTCTTCGGGCGTTTTGACTTCCAGATCACCTACCGCCCCGGGACCAAGAACCAAAGATCTCAAGCCTTGTCCCGGGTTCACGAAGAGGAAGTCAAAACCGAGCTGTCAGATCCAACGGAAACCATCATCCCCGAGTCCACTGTCGTGGCCACCCTCACCTGGGATGTGCAGAAGACCGTCCGGGAGGCCCTGGCATGGAACCCGGACCCGGGAACTGGCCCGAAGGACAAGTTATACGTCCCACCAGAAGCCAGAGCTGCACTCTTGGACTTCTGTCACGGTTCCAAGCTCTCCTGTCACCCAGGGGTGCGAAGAACCATGGCATGGATGTCCGGAAGTATGTCCAGGCCTGCACCACCTGTGCCAGGGGAAAAGCCGACCATCAACGGGCACAGGGACTCCTCCAGCCACTACCTGTGCCTCACCGCCCCTGGTCCCACATCGGCCTGGACTTCATTACGGGCCTCCTGCCATCCCAGGGCATGACCACCATCCTCACGATAGTGGACCGGTTCTCCAAGGCGGCCCACTTCGTGGCCCTCCCGAAGCTCCCAACGGCCCAGGAGACAGCAGACCTCCTGGTCCACCATGTCGTACATCTGCATGGGATTCCATCTGACATTGTCACCGACTGTGGTCCCCAGTTCACCTTGCAAGTCTGGAGGAGTTTCTGTAGGGAGCTGGGGGTCATTGTAAGCCTCTCGTCCGGGTACCATCCCCAGACGAATGGACAGGCAGAGTGGACCAACCAGGATTTGGAGCAGGCTCTCCACTGCGTGACCTCCGTGCACCCGACGGCCTGGAGCAACCATCTGGCCTGGATCGAGTACGCTCACAATAGCCAACTTTCATCTGCCACCGGCCTCTCTCCATTTGAAGTATGTTTGGGGTACCAGCCCCCATTGTTTCCGCTCATGGAGGGAGAGGTCGGGGTGCCCTCGGTCCAGACCCACCTCAGGAAGTGCCGTCGGGTGTGGCGTACGGCCCGCTCTGCTCTGCTGAAAGCCCGGATGAGGGCCAAGGCCCATGCAGATCGCTGGCAGTCCCCGGCCCCTGTATACCAGCCCGGGCAGGAGGTTTGGCTATCCACCAAAGATATCCCCCTGCAAGTGGAATCCCAAAAACTGAAGGACAGATTCATTGGACCATTCTCCATCCTGAAAGTCCTTAGCCCGGCCGCAGTGAAGCTGAAGCTACCAGCTTCGCTGCAGATCCATCCAGTCTTTCATGTGTCAAGGATCAAGCCCTGCCACACTTCACCTCTCTGCACCCCCAGACCGGCACCGCCTCCTGCCCGGATCATCGACGGAGAGTCGGCATGAACAGTACGCCGGCTCCTGGACGTCCGTCGGAAGGGCCGGGGGGTTCCAGTACTTGGTGGACTGGGAGGGGTATGGACCTGAGGAACGCTCCTGGGTGAAGAGGAGCTTCATCCTGGACCGGCCCTCCTGGCCGATTTCTACACCCGACATCCCGATAAGCCTGGTCAGGCGCCAGGAGGCGCCCGTTGAGGTGGGGGTCCTGTTGTGTGGGCCGCTGAAGAGGAGGTACTGCTGGCCCACCACCAGAGGGCACCCTGCCTGAAGTGCGGGCTTCAGGCACGAGAGGGCGCCGGAGCAACTGGGAGTGACAGCTGTCACTCATCAACAGCACCAGCTGTCACTCATCTTCACTACAACCACATCACCATAAAAGCCGGGCAGCAACTCCACCTCGCTGCCGAGATATCTACAACCAATAGGTAAACTCTCAGCCGTAATTCATTATTACAATGTATACGTGTTATTCTTGAGATTGTTTGCAGGCATACGTAGAGTTTATCCACAGCTGGAGGCTGAGTCGGTGGAACTGTGGAGGAGACGACGGATTTCGCTCCTCACCGGATAAGTAACTCACACAGACGCTGCATGTAATTGTGATCAGGAGGTGGAGGTGTGTTTCCCACCTACCGACAGGAGAGGACGTTTGCTGACTGTTTATTGGGTGTGTTTTCACACACCCACAATTAACTCTCTCTGCCTCCTGCCAGCAGTACCAGATCTGACAGCTGGAGACGGTGGCCACCTGGGGACTTGGGACTTGGCGGCTCCAGTGTGCTCCGGATCTGGTGGCGGTGGAAATCGTGTGGGACCCGGCTCTTCTCTGGACGGTTGTCTCCTATCCTCGAGCCTGCCCACACGTCACCTTTGTATATTTGACTATAATCCAAATTCTGCATTTGTCTGTATTTCGTTGTGCACATTTCACAACAGTCAAGTGTTGTATTTTTGGCTCACCCATTGTCCGTTCATTTACGCCCCCTGTTGTGGGTCTGTGTCACTACACTTTCCCAACAGACTCTGTCCTGATAACAACATTAAAGGCAATTACATATTTTGGTGGAATTACAAGCTGAAATGACTATAAAAAATTCATCATGAGGTTTATTGTTGTGTGGGCCGCCAGAAGAGGATGTACTGCTGGCCCACCACCAAAGGGCGCCCTGCCTGAAGTGCGGGCTTCAGGCACGAGAGGGCGCTGCCGCCACGGACACAGCCGGGAGTGACAGCTGTCACTCATTAATTCCTGACAGCTGTCACACATTCTTCATCATCTCACTCCATAAAGACCAGACGTCATCTCCACCTCATCGCCGAGATATCATACTTCATTGGAGGTAATACTCTCAGCCTTTTTGTGAGATTTATAAATCTGTTATTGTGAGTCGTGGGTCGTTTTTGCGGAGGCTGTGCAAGACGGCGCTCCTTTTCATCTGAGACCGCTGCAACATATTGAGTGAGAGGTGGAGGTGGCATTCCCACCGTTGTTGTTACTGGGTGTACACACACCCACACTTGACTGTCTTTGTTCTTCGCCAGCAGTACCAGATCCGACAGTCGGGGACGGTGATCACCTGGGAATTCGGGACTTGGCGGCTCCAGTATTCACCAGGTTCTGTGGGGGCGGAAATCGTGTGGTTCCGGCTCTTCTCAGGACAGACGTCTTCTATCCTCGAGCCTGCCCACACGTCACCTTTGTAATTTGACTGTAATTATATTCTGAGATTGTCTGTATGTTCGTTGTGCACGTTTCACAACATTAAATTGTTACCTTTTGGCTCATCTATTGACCGTTCATTTGCGCCCCCTGTTGTGGGTCCGTGTCACTACACTTTCACAACAGTTTATGTCACAGAAATCCTACTTTACAATCACACTGCAGTCATTGTTAAATTATTTCCTGTTGCATTTATAATAAACATTTGTATTTATTTACAGTGTCTGTTTTTCTTGTTGAAATGAGATTTAAATAATCTACCAGACTTTAAAAATGTACAAATTTCCATGTTATTTTATTTGTCTAAAAATAAATGTCCAAGGTTCCTTATGTTAAACAAGAAATTATCTAATCTGAAATAACAGGTGGTTTTAATTTACAGATGAAAGGTTTCTAAAGAACCATTTATTGATTTATTTATCTATTTTAAGTACAAGTGTTCTAACATCACTCACACATACTTTACACCCAAGAACTGTCTTTTATTCCGTAATAGTGATTTCTGAAGAGAAATAAAAATGCTGCTTTTTGCTGTGGGAGCTTTAGCTTCCCTGTCTGGAATTTTGACAGCTTTCTTTCCTGTTCAGGTCTGAAAAACACAATTTTGCAGCCCAGAGCAGTTTCAAATTTTCCCGTGTGATCCAGAGATACCAGTGTATCAACTGTTAACCCCACGCTAATTTGTAACGAGCGTGCCTGCTTGACGGCCTCCCGCATGGTGAGATGAGGGTTCAATAAGTGGAGGAGGTTAATCACAAAATATAATTGGTTGTCGGGGTTGTACACGATATTAAGACACCGGGCTTTTTCTTTTTTCTCCTCCTGATTGAGGAGGTTGGCTATTTTACACTTACCTCCTCCATTGGGATTATGAATGACCTGCATGACCAGTTTGAGAGAGCTGTCAGATAAGGCATTAGAGTTTCATTCATCTTCATTCATCTTCTACTGCTTAGTCCAATTACGGGTCGCGGGGGGCTGGAGCCTATCCCAGCAGCCATAGAGAGCGAGGCGGGGTACACCCAGGACAGGACGCCAGTCTGTCGCAGGGCCACAAACAGACAAACAAACACAGACACACCCACACACACACCTATGGACAATTTAAAGATTCCAATCCACCTAACCTGCATGTCTTTGGATGTGGGAGGAAACTGGAGCACCTGGAGGAAACCCACGCAAACACGGGGAGAACATGAAAACTCCACACAGAAAGGCCACGGGAACCCACGACCTTCTCGCTGTGAGGCAGCAGTGCTAACCACTAAGCCACCGTGCTGCCCGGCATTAGAGTTTGATTGTTCTAATCGTTCCAGAAGGTTGTGGAACGCTGATAGATCCATATCACCACTGTATATGTTGTGATTAACGCGGCCTGATTGTGAACGGAATCACCACAAATTTCCAATTGAATGGCGTCCCCTTGCCTAGCGTGTGATAAAGCTCTTTCCATCAAGGTTTAGAAAGTGGTCATGACATTGCAGTAAAAATCTGTGTAGTCAGGGATTTCCCCATCATGCGTTTTCAGGTGAGAGAGTGCGTTAATTTAGAGGTTGCCTGATTTTGATATTGTTAAATCTACTTCTTCTGGTAACATCAATTCTTCCAACATCAGCTGCTCATTGCGACCTGCTGCTTCTAATTGCTCGTCGTTGTTTTCCACCAGCACAGACAGAGCAGCATTTAACGTGTCAAATGTGTTGGGAAAAGTGAATGCACGGACCCACGCCAGGGGGCGTAAATGAACGGTCAATAGAGATTCCAAATAAATACAATTTATTTTGCAAATGTGCACAATCACTCAAATATGCTTTTAGTCTGTCAATCCAAAAACGGTGACGTGTGGGCAGGCCCGAGGGTAGGAGACAACTATCCAGAGAAGAGCCGGGACCCACGAAGTTCCACCGCCAACAGAGACCTGCAATACACCAGAGCCGCCAAGTCCTGAATCCCCAGGTGGCCACCGCTCCAGCTGATAGACCCGGTACTGCTGGCAGGAACAAACACAGGTTAAGGTGGGTGTGTGTACACCCAGCAAACAGTAACTCACAGAAATACTCCCAGAGTGCAGAGGAAAACTGGAGAACGTGCAGTGTCAATGGTTATACTCAGTAAGTCAGAAGTGAGGAGTGGAGACGCCAACTCCTCCAACTTCCACAAACTCGGCTACAAGCTGCAAGTATAAGTCACAACTGCAAAAACTTCAGAAACAATGAATATGTGAACGGCACAAAATGGCTGAGTTGGTTTACCTGAAAGGTAGGCAGATAACTCGGCAGAGTTATGATGTCTCTCCCAGGCTTTTATAGATGAGGTGATGACTGATGGATGACAGCTGACAAGGTGCACCTGGTGATCCAAACAGGCTGTCGTCGGTGATAAGTGACAGCTGTCACCCCGGCTGCTCCTGTGAGGCGGCAGCGCCCTCTGGTGCCTGGAGCCCGCAGTCCAGGCAGGGCGCCCTCTGGTGGTGGGCCAGCAGTACCTCCTCTTCGGCGGCCCACACAGCAAAACGTATCCTGTTTAAAATATCTTCTCCGTCACCCGCCTCGTGTGGAGGGGGCTTCTTAAAAAGGGTAACAAATTGTTATCAGAAAATTATAGACTAGTAAGTCTGATGTCTCAAGTTTGTAAACTTTGTGAAAAAAATATGAGACAAAGAGTTGTTGACATCCTGGAAAATAACAATATTCTCTGTGATGAGCAACATGGATTTAGGAAAGCAAGGTCATGTTTAATTAATTTACTGTGTACTCTAGAAGAGTGAACTAGACTTTATGATGATGGATTACCATTTGATATTTTATATTTAGACTTTTGCAAAGCTTTTGATTCTGTACCTTTTACTAGATTATCATACAAGCTGTATAAAGCAGGAATAATCGGAAAATTGAACTTGTGGATTGAGGATTTCCTCAGAGGTAGAAAGCAGGCTGTCTGTATAAACGGTACAAGTTCGTCATACTAGTGTTACTAGTGGAGTCCCTCAGGGTTCTGTTGTATGAAAGGTGTTATTTTTAGCATTTATAAATGATTTACCTGCATTTGTAACCAATAAATGTAAAATTTTTGCAGACGATACCAAACTTTACCATCCTATTCTTTCTCTGGTTGATCCTAGCAATGTGTTGTGAAAGTGTAGTGACACGGACCCACAACTGGGGGCGTAAATGAACGGACAATGAAAGAGTCGAATATGAACACTTTACTGTTGTGAATGAGCACAACCACAACACAGAGGAATTGTTGTGTGGGCCGCTGAAGAGGAGGTACTGCTGGCCCACCACCACCAGAGGGCGCCCTGCCTGGACTGCGGGCTCCAGGCACCAGAGGGCGCTGCCGCCTCACAGGAGCAGCCGGGGTGACAGCTGTCACTTATCACCGACGACAGCTGTCATCAATCATCTGATCTTCAGTGGTATATCAGCAAGACGGTCCTTCACCCGTGTGCCTATTTTTCCCGCAGGTTGACCCCGGCCGAACGGAACTATGACGTCGGCAATCGAGAACTCCTTGCGGTGAAAGAGGCTCTTGAAGAGTGGAGACATCTGTTGGAGGGAACGTCCGTGCCATTTACGGTTTTCACTGACCACCGGAACCTGGAGTATATCAGGACCGCCAAGCGGCTGAATCCCAGGCAAGCCTGCTGGTCACTGTTCTTCGGCCGTTTTGACTTCCGGATCACCTACCATCCCGGGACCAAAAACCAGAGATCGGATGCTTTGTCCCGGGTACATGAAGACGAAGTCAAAACGGAGTTGTCGGATCCACCGGAACCCATCATCCCGGAGTCCACTATCGTGGCCACCCTCACCTGGGACGTAGAGAGAACCGTCCGGGAGGCCCTGGCATGAAGCCCGGACCCCGGAACCGGGCTGAAGAATAGACTCTACGTCCCACCAGAAGCTAGGGCTGCAGTCCTGGACTTCTGTCACGGCTCTAAGCTCTCCTGTCATCCAGGGGTGCGAAGAACCGTGGCAGTTGTCCGGCAGCGCTTCTGGTGGGCATCCCTGGAGGCCGACGTCCGGGATTATATCCAGGCCTGTACCACCTGCGCCAGGGGCAAGGCCGACCATCGCAAGGCCTCGGGATTGCTACAGCCGCTGCCCGTGCCTCATCGCCCCTGGTCCCACATCGGCCTGGATTTTGTCACGGGCCTCCCGCCGTCCCAGGGCAACACCACCATTCTCACGATAGTGGACCGATTCTCCAAGGCGGCCCACTTCGTGGCCCTCCCGAAGCTCCCAACAGCCCAGGAGACAGCGGACCTCCTGGTCCACCACATCGTCCGGCTGCATGGGATTCCAACAGACATTGTCTCCGATCGCGGTCCCCAGTTCTCCTCGCACGTCTGGAGGAGCTTCTGCCAGGAACTGGGGGCCACGGTCAGTCTCTCATCCGGGTATCATCCCCAAACCAACGGGCAAGCAGAACGGGCCAATCAAGAGATGGAGCAGACCCTGCGTTGCGTGACAGCCGCGCACCCGGCGGCCTGGAGTACCCATCTGGCCTGGATCGAGTATGCCCACAACAGCCAAGTGTCGTCCGCCACCGGCCTCTCCCCTTTTGAGGTGTGTCTGGGGTATCAGCCCCCGTTGTTCCCGGTGGTTGAGGGAGAGGTCGGTGTGCCCTCAGTCCAGGCCCACCTGCGGAAGTGCCGTCGGGTGTGGCGTGCCGCCCGTTCTGCTTTGCTAAGGGCCAGGATGAGGACAAAGGCCCATGCAGACCGGCGGCGGACCCCGGCTCCTACGTATCGTCCTGGGCAGGAAGTGTGGTTGTCAACCAAGGACATTCCACTGCAAGTGGCCTCCCCAAAATTACAGGAACGGTACATAGGTCCATTCAAGATCCTCAAGGTCATCAGTCCCGCCGCAGTGAGGCTTCAGCTTCCGGCCTCACTGCGGATCCATCCCGTGTTCCACGTGTCAAGGATTAAACCGCATCACACCTCACCCCTCTGCACTCCGGGTCCGACACCACCTCCTGCCCGGATCATCGATGGCGAGCCGGCTTGGACAGTGCGCCGGCCTTTGGATGTCCGACGGATGGGCTGGGGCTTCCAGTATTTGGTGGACTGGGAGGGGTATGGCCCCGAAGAACGCTCCTGGGTGAAGAAGAGCTTCATCCTGGACCCGGCCCTCCTGGCCGACTTTTACCGCCACCACCTGGACAAGCCCGGTCGGGCGCCAGGAGGCGCCCGTTGAGGGGGGGGTCCTGTTGTGTGGGCCGCTGAAGAGGAGGTACTGCTGGCCCACCACCACCAGAGGGTGCCCTGCCTGGAGTGCGGGCTCCAGGCACCAGAGGGCGCTGCCGCCTCACAGGAGCAGCCGGGGTGACAGCTGTCACTTATCACCGACGACAGCTGTCATCAATCATCTGATCTTCAGTGGTATATCAGCAAGACGGCATCTCCACCTCATTGCCGAGATATCGCTCTACGAAGAGGTAAATTCTCAGCTGACTGTATTGTGGAATAACTGTTGCTTGTGTAACTTGGACAGCATTTACTCTGTTCCTTTTTTTTTGACGAGAGGTGGAGGTGATTTCCCACCATACGTGTTGCTGGGTGCACACGCACCCACTTCTAACTGTGTTTGCTCCTCGCCAGCAGTACCAGATCCGACACGCGTAGGCAGTGGCCACCTGGGAGTTCGGGACTTGGCGGCTCCAGTATTCCCGGGGTTCGGTGGCGGTGGAAATCGTGTGGTTCCGGTTCGACTTGGACTGACGTCTCCTATCTTCGAGCCTGCCCACATAACACTGTGTATGTTGGAGTTCATATTGTAATCTGTCGTTGTTGTTGTGCAATTTCACAACAGTAAAGTGTTGTATTTGGCCTTATCCATTGTCCGTTCATTTGCGCCCCCTGTTGTGGGTCCGTGCTCTTACACTTTCACAACAGGAATGTGAAATTTTGCAGACAGTCAATCACAAGGGTGACGTGTGGTCAGGCTCGAGGATAGAAGACGTCTGTCCTGAGATGAACCGGAACCACACGATTTCCTCCGCCACTGAACCCGGAGAATACTGGAGCCGCCAAGTCCCGAGTCCCCAGGTGGCCACCGTCTTCGAAGGTCGGATCTGGTACTGCTGGCAGGGAGCAGAGACAATAAGATATGGGTGTGTGCACACCCAGTAACAACAACGGTAGGAATTCCACCTCCACCTCTAACACACACTCGTGCAGCTCCTGTCTAACCACTTATCTGGTAGAGGTGTGAAGCGAAGCCGTCGCTGATCACACCAAACGCCGGTCTCACAGATAAGGAACACCACAGGAAAGCGGCTGCAAAAAGAGTTCAGACTGACACACAGTTTACTTTAAGGCTGAGAATATTACCTGAACGGTTGGATGATATCTCGGCAATGAGGTGGAGATGACGTCCGGGTTTTATGGAGTGAGATGATGAAGCATGGATGGGGTGACAGCTGTCACCCCCGGCTGTGTCCGTGGCGGCAGCGCCGTCTCGTGCCTGAAGCCCGCACTTCAGGCAGGGCGCCCTCTGGTGGTGAGCCAGCAGTACCTCCTCTTCTGGCGGCCCACACAACACAATGTACAAAATGATATTGATAAACTTTTAGAATTGTCAGATGAATGGTTATTAGGCTTCAGCAAGTGCAAAGTTATGCAGGTAGGTAGCAAAAATCCATGTTATCAATACAATATGAATGGAAATGTAATTGACACTGTAAGTGAGGAAAAGGATTTGGGTGTACTTGCTAATGATATGTTAAATTTTTCAGAATATATATGTAATGTTGCAGCCAAAGCAAATAGAGTTTTAGGCATGATCAAGAGAACTTTTATTCACATCTCAAAGGAGTCTTTTTTGATTTTGTATAAAAACCTATGTCAGACCTCACTTAGAGTATTGTGTCCTGGCTTGGTCACCTCATCTGCAGAGGGCCAAAAATGTTTTAGAGAAAGTCTATAGGAGGGCTACAAAAATTGTACCTGAGTTTGCTAATTTACCATATGAGGAACGTTTAAAGCATGTAAAACTTACCGCCCTAGAAAACAGAAGAGTACGGGGTGACATGATTGAAGTGTATAAAATTGTTCATGGTCTTGAAAATGTCAGGTCAGATACCTTTTTTCAAAACAGAATTTTCCAGGACTTAAGAGGCCACTCTTTTTTTTTTCCAAATAGAATAGTAACCTTGCGGAACAGTCTGCCCTATCATGTGGTTAATGCACCAAGTGTCAATACTTTCAAGAAATAGTACGATGACTTTTATGTTGAACACTTACGATGTGTGCTTTATTGTACATCTGTACGTTTTTTTTTTTCACACAATAAATGAATTATGGATGATTCACCTGATGCTGAAACTCAAACCCAGGCTCGGTGATGAGGGATTTTTAAGGCTTCTGCTGGCCTCGACGTCTGCCTTAAAGCAAATAAGTCTTCTTTTAACAGACCCACAGTGACCTTATTACTGTGCAGGTCCTGATACACGGCAGAGCTTTTTAGATTGTTCACTGCCTCCCGTCTGGAGCGAGAACTAAGTAGCTAAAAATGCTACCATATGTTGTCTTAGGCCACTTATTCATGTCGTCCTCCCACCTCTCTATATTTGCAGACAGCGGGATTGTAATGTTGTCTCGTTTGAGCTGTGACAGCTGCTGTTTACGTCTCTAAGCCTTGTAGAAAGTGGATTGGGTTTTTTTTTTCTAAATTTATCATTTTAATCTGTGCTACACATTTTAACAAATCACACAAAAATATTTTAAAATGCATACTTATCTATTTCCAGAGTGTTTATGCATTGAGAGCTTTTTTTATATGTAGCAAAATATGTTTAAAAATAATAAAAATAACTAATCGCTTTGTCATTTAGCACAGAGCAGCATGTAGAACGAGAACAGTTAACATGGAAACAAACATCTTCTTAAACAACCTGAATGAAATTCCCTAATCCTCCAAATTATTGAGAAATTTTCCAAAGCTTCAGGTTTAAAACTACCTTTAAAAAAAATGTAAAATCCTTAGAAAATCTTTGGAAAATCTTAATATTTGGGAGAAACTGCAAAACTCATCTAAATAATTGTGTTGTGAAAGTGACGTGACACGGACCCACAACAGGGGGCGGTAATGAACGGACAATGGATAAGCCAAAAGTAACAATTTAATGTTGTGAATCGCACAACGACGTACAGACAACAACAATATGGTGGAATGTCAATCATACACCAGGTGACGTGTGGGCAGGCTCGAAGATAGAAGACGCCTGGCAAGAGAAGAGCCGGATCCCACACAGCTTCCACCACCAACGGAGCTGAAGAACACCGGAGCCGCCAAGCCCTGCGCCCCAGGTGGCCGCTGTCTTCAGCAGTCAGACCCGGTACTGCTGGCAGAAAACAGAGACAGTCCTGATGAGTGTGAGTTCGCACACTCAGTAATCCCACAGTCAGTGTTCAGTAAAGGAGGGAGAACCTCCACCTCCAATCACACACTCGTGCAGCTCCTGTTTAACCACTTATCTTGGTTTGGGGTGTGAGGCGAAGCCGTCGCTGTCACACCAAACGCCAATCCCACAAATAAGGCAGAACACCACAGGATAACGGCTGCAAAAGAAGTTCAGGTTATCACTCAATGATTTGAGTCAGCAGAGAATATTACCTGAATGGTAGCTGATTTCTCGGCGGGGAGGTGGAGTTGCAGTCCGGCCTTTATGGTGGTGGTGATGAGTAGTGGATGAGTGACAGCTGGTACGGATGATGAGTGACAGCTGTCACTCCTGGTTGCTCCGACGCCCTCTCGTGCTTGAAGCCCGCACTTCAAGCAGGGCGCCATCTTGTGGTGGTGGGCCAGCAGTACCTCCTCTTCAGCGGCCCACACAACAAATTGGTTGCAGAGAGATTTATCTGTTCTGGAAAGAATACTGTATTTTTCACCAAAATAGAAAGTATTTCCAGACTTGTATACCCTGCATACAATTAGGAATACACAAACTATCAATCAAATCTATTAACCAAGTTAATGTTGAATTCATGTGGAAACAGAAAATACACTGTATTAGACAAGTTAATTTAATTAAACAGTTTGAAGATGGAGGTTTGCAAGCTATTGAATTTGACAGCCTTAATGGCACTCTTAAAATAAATTGGCTTAGGTCTTTTTTAAGAAAGCAAAATAGCCTATGGTTTCATATTCCAAGTAAAATATTTTCTGATCTGGAATTAGCCTTTTACTTAGATCTGATATTGACATTAAAAAACTGTCCATAAAACTTTCTTCTTTTCACCAGCAAGTTTTATTATACTGGAGAGACTAATATAAAAACATAATTATAGCCCTCACAATACTCCCCTTTGGAATTGTCGTTACATAAAAGTTAGAAATAAATCTATATTTGTTTTAAAAAATGGCATGAAAAAGGTATTTGGTCAGTAATGCATTTATTAAATGATAGAGGTATTATATCATTTGAAGAATTCATTGCCAAATATAACTTACAAATAGACAAAAAAAAGAGTTTAAAAAAAATCACCAAATGTATCCCTCAAAATATTGTGTCTATGGCATGTAAACGTCTTCAAATGCCTGACTACAGAACTCCTGTCCTTCCTAAGTGTTTAGTAAATGGGCACAACATTACTGCTAACAAACTCCCTAATTATAAAATTAGGACATTCTTAGCAAATTAAAAAAATCAGAGCAAATTATCTAAAACTTTCCATTCCCCCAAAAGCTAAGGAAGTCCATTTCAATGTTTATGTTCAATGTTTATCCCTCAAAATAATTTCTCAGACTCGTTTTGCTACTGACATTAACATTTGTTCATTTTGTGATGGGGACATTGAGTCAACAGAGCATTTATTTTATGACTGTATGTATAGTCAAGCCCTGTGGGATGATGTGCACTATGGCTTTTCCTCAAATTTCCAAACTTACATGAATTTTCTAAAAATTATATTATCTTTGGAACTCTAAGAAAAAAAAAGAAACTTGAAAATGTCATCAATGTAATAATTATTCTGGGGAAATTTTTCATTCGCAAATGTCGTTTTTTGAAAACAAAGCCACCATTCTCAGGAACGTATATAGGAATGTGAAGGGGGGGGTTCAAATCCTTGAGTTGGGGGTCCAGTGGGCCGCAGGGCCCCAGGTGGGGTCGAGAGGCAATGCCCTCGTGGGGGGCTCAGAGGGGCGAAGCCCCCCGAAGCAGAAGCTTTTTGAGGATTTCGAGGGGTAAAAAGCTTCATAAATTTCATTTGAAACCCAAAATGTATCATTTTAGGAAATACATTTTTATATACAAATAGTCCTTGCTTGGGATTGGATCATTTGCCATAAGAACCACCCAGGAAGAACCAAGATAACATTAATGCAAACTTTATACCTGCCGAATGACGCAACCGACAGGCGTAAAAAAACTCAGGCAAAGCATGAAGGAGTTATCATGACTTGATATTCCATGGTGAAGGGCCAAAATGACGGCACCATAGCAGCCACACCCTTCGACATAGAGAAACGCTTTCGATAACTTTTGATCAGTATTATCCTTGGATACTGTGAAAGAAATTTGAAGTGCATTGGACAAAATCCAGAGGAGGAGTTTGTTCAAATACAATGTGTGGAAATCACACCAAAATGAAAAGAAAATTCAAAATGGCCGAGTTCCTGTTTGGAGTAGACTCATGGTGCAAGAGAGTTTTTTGTACGTCTATGCAAGTCACACGTGTACCAATTTTCATCTCCCTTCTCAAAAAAAGGGGAGGGGTTTTTGAAAGATTCAAGGGGGGCGCTATTGAGGCATTTTGCCCCGCCCATGGGCGACGCTCCTATGAATTGTAAGAGGTTGTCGTGCTGTACCTGTATATCAATTTTCATGATGATATGACAAAATTAAAGCCGTCAAAAGGAAGAATGTAATTTCATGGCGATTGGTCGATATTTGGCACGCTGCCACACGGACGCCGTTACTCGTAACTTTGCAGCGATCATCGCCTACGTTGACCAACTTGTTCTGCGTGTTTTAGAAGTGGAATGAAGTTGATGGGTTTAACTATGTGACATCAGTACCTGTTTAAGTATAATGTTCCATGGCAAAGGTTCAAAATGGTGGCGCCATAGTGGCCACACCCTTCAACATAGAGAAAAGCTTTCGATAACTTATGATTAGTATCGTCTCTGGATGCTGTAAAAGAAATTTGAAGTGCATTGGAAAAAATCCCTAGGAGGAGTTCGTTCAAATACAACATGAGGAAATCAAGCCAAAATGACAAGAAAATTCAAAATGCCCGAATTCCTGTTTGGAGTAGACACATGGTGCAAGAGACTTTTTTGTACATCTATGCAAGTCACACATGTGTACCAATTTTCATCTCCCTACTCCAAAAAACCCCCTAAGGGGAGGAATTTTTGAATGCTTCAAGGGGGCGCTATTGAGGCATTTTGCCCCGCCCATGGGCGACGCCCCTATGAATTGTAAGAGGTTGTTGTGCTCGACCTGTGTATCAATTTTCATGATGATGTGACAAAATTAAAGACATCAAAAGGAACAACAAAATTTCACGGTGAAAGGTCAATATTTGGCAGACCGCCACACGGGCGCCATTAGCCGTAACTTCACAGCGTTCATCGCCTCCATTGACCAACTTGTTCTGCATGTTTTAGAAGTAGAATGAAGTTGATTGGGTTAAGTATGTGACATCAGGACCTGTTAAAGTAAAAATAGGACATTTCCTGTTACCACCAGGGGGCGCTATGGCGCAGGTGTGAACTTAAGATATGTAGACGTTCAGGGTGGAGCCCTCATCATGTCCAGCAAGTTTGAAGGATCTACGATAAAGTATGTGGGCGTGACAGCCTTTTGAAATGAAATGGCGTGCTCCGAAAAGCTCGCCAAAGTTTGACGAACCCTAGCAGCCACGCCTTTTGACTTAATTAGAATCTTTTGATAACTTTTAATCACCATTGGGTCATGATGATGTTGACCAAATTTGAAGACAATCGGATGAAATCCCTAGGACGAGTTCGTTCAAATGTAAGTAGTGGAAATGGCCAAAAATGGCAAAAATTAGCTCAAAATCAAAAGTTAAAATCAAAATGACAGTAAGAGACTTTTTGTGCATCCCAGCATGGTATATATGTGTACCGAATTTCGTGAGGCTATGATGAAAAACCCCCAATGTGGAGGGTTTTTTTTTTATTTCTAGGGGGCGCTATTTTGCAGTTTCGCTGCGACCTTGTGCGCGACCCCCAAAATATCAAAATTCGGATCCGACCAGACGACTTTGCAAAGTTTGGTGAGTTTTTGAGCATGGGAAAAGGCCGAAATTTGGATTTCATTTTGCACAGAATAATAATAATAATAACTAGGACTGCAAGCAGTCATACGAGGGCTGTCAATAAAGTTACGGTCCTTTTTATTTTTTTCAAAAACTATATGGATTTCATTCATATGTTTTTACGTCAGACATGCTTGAACCCTCGTGCGCATGCGTGAGTTTTTCCACGCCTGTCGGTGACGTCATTCGCCTGTGAGCACTCCTTGTGGGAGGAGTCGTCCAGCCCCTCGTCGGAATTCCTTTGTCTGAGAAGTTGCTGAGAGACTGGCGCGTTGTTTGATCAAGATTTTTTCTAAACCTGTGAGACACATCGAAGTGGACACGGTTCGAAAAATTAAGCTGGTTTTCAGTGAAAATTTTAACGGCTGATGAGAGATTTTGAGGCGATTCTGTCGCTTTAAGGACTTTTCACGGTGCGAGACGTCGCTCAGCGCTCTCAGGCGCCGTCGTCAGCCTGTTCAAGCTGAAAACCTCCACATTTCAGGCTCTATTGATCCAGGATGTCGTGAGAGAACAGAGAAGTTTCAGAAGAAGTCGGTTTCAGCATTTTATCCGGATATTCCACCGTTAAAGGAGATTTTTTTAATGAAAGACGTGCGGACGGATCCGCGCATCGGGACGCAGCTGACGTGGTGCGGCGGCACAGGAAAAACACCTCCGTGTTGATAACCATTTGTAAAATCCAGGCGGCTTTTGATGGCTTTCAGTGGAGTGAGTATATGAGAAATTGTTTAACAGGCAGGACATGTTCCAACTTGTCCTTAAGGCTTTCAACAGAGGTGTTTTTCCTGTGGCGGAGCGTCGCGGCGGCTGCGTCCCGACGCGCGGACCCGTCCGCACGTCTTTCATTAAAAAAATCTCCTTTAACGGTGGAATATCCGGATAAAATGCTGAAACCGACTTCTTGTGAAACTTCTCTGTTCTCTCACGACGTCCTGGATCAATAGAGCCTGAAATGTGGAGGTTTTCAGCTTGAACAGGCTGACGACGCCGCCTGAGAGCGCTGCGCGACGTCTCGCACCGTGAAAAGTCCTTAAAGCGACAGAATCGCCTCAAAATCTCTCATCAGCCGTTAAAATTTTCACTGAAAACCAGCTTAATTTTTCGAACCGTGTCCACTTCGATGTGTCTCACAGGTTTAGAAAAAATTTTGATCAAACAACGCGCCAGTCTCTCAGCAACTTCTCAGACAAAGGAATTCCGACGAGGGGCTGGACGACTCCTCCCACAAGGAGTGCTCACAGGCGAATGACGTCACCGACAGGCGTGGAAAAACTCACGCATGCGCATGAGGGTTCAAGCATGTCTGACGTAAAAACATATGAATGAAATCCATATAGTTTTTGAAAAAAATAAAAAGGACCGTAACTTTATTGACAGCCCTCGTATACGGGCCCTCGTTCCAACAACCGCCTACCCAGGGCAGTGTGAGCCCTTGTGACCACATGTGGGCACGTGCATGCAGGGGCAACCACTCATCACACAGTTAAAATTTTAAACAAATCACACAATGCATCAAGGAGTTACGATATGTTGATTGTTCATCCACTAGGGGGCGCTCAGTGTACAAACAGAGGGGCTGGGTGTGTTCAGGAGCCAACCGTCATCATACATGTGAAGTTTCAAGTCAATCAGGCAAAGCATGAAGGAGTTATCATGACTTGATGTTCCATGGCAAAGGGTCAAAATGGCGGCACCATAGCGGCCACACCCTTCAACATAGAGAAAAGCTTTCGATAACTTTTGGTCAGTATCATCTTTGGATGCTGTCAAAGAAATTTGAAGTGCATTGGATAAAATCCCTAGGAGGAGTTCATTCAAATACAACATGTGGAAATCATGCCAAAATGAGAAGAAAATTCAAAATGGCCGACTTCCTGTTTGGAGTAGACCCATGGTGCAAGAGATGTTTTTGTACGTCTATGCAAGTCACACGTGTACCAATTTTCATCTCCCTACTCCAAAAAAACCCCTATGTGGAGGGGTTTTGAATGTTTTAAGGGGGCGCTATTGAGGCATTTTGCCCCACCCATGGGCGACGCCCCTATGAATTGTAAGAGGTTGTCGTGCTCGACCTGTGTATCAATTTTCATGATGATGTGACAAAATTAAAGCCGTCAAAAATTTTGACGACCCCTAGCAGCCACACCTTTTGACTTAATTAGAATCTTTTGATAACTTTTGATCACCATTGTGTTGTGATGATTTTGACCAAACTTGTAATATAATAATAATAAACAGCACAATTACAATAGGGTCCTCGTAGGACGTTGCCTACTCGGGCTCTAATAGTAATAAACAGCACAATTACAATAGGGTCCTCGTAGGACGTTGCCTACTCGGGCCCTAATAATAATAAACAGCGCAATTACAATAGGGTCCTCGTAGGACGTTGCCTACTCGAGCCCTAATAATAATAATAATAATAATAAACAGCGCAATTACAATAAGGTCCTTGTAGGACGTTGCCTACTCGGGCCCTAATAATAATAATAATAATAATAAATAATAATAATAATAATAAACAGCGCAATTACAATAGGGTCCTCGTAGGACGTTGCCTACTCGGGCCCTAATAATAATAATAATAATAATAATAATAATAATAAACAGTGCAATTACAATGGGGTCCTCGTAGGACGTTGCCTACTCGGGCCCTAATAATAATAATAATAATAATAAACAGCGCAATTACAACAGGGTCCTAGTACGACTTTTTCCTACTCGGGCCCTAATAATAATAATAATAATAAACAGCGCAATTACAACAGGGTCCTCGTAGGACTTTTTCCTACTCGGGCCCTAATAATAATAATAATAATAATAAACAGCGCAATTGCAACAGGGTCCTCGTAGGACTTTTTCCTACTCAGGCCCTAATAATAATAATAATAATAATAATAATAATAAACAGCGCAATTACAACAGGGTCCTCGTAGAATGTTTTCCTACTCGGGCCCTAATAATAATAATAATAATAATAATAATAATAATAATAAACAGCACAATTACAACAGGGTCCTCATAGGACTTTTTCCTACTCGGGCCCTAATAATAATAATAATAATAATAAACAGCGCAATTACAACAGGGTCCTTGTAGGACTTTTTCCTACTCGGGCCCTAATAATAATAATAATAATAATAAACAGCGCAATTACAACAGGGTCCTCGTAGGACTTTTTCCTACTCAGGCCCTAATAATAATAATAATAATAATAATAAACAGCGCAATTACAACAGGGTCCTCGTAGGATTTTTTCCTACTCGGGCCCTAATAATAATAATAATAATAATAATAAACAGCGCAATTACAACAGGGTCCTCGTAGGACTTTTTCCTACTCGGGCCCTAATAATAATAATAATAATAATAATAATAATAAACAGCGCAATTACAACAGGGTCCTCGTAGGACTTTTTCCTACTCGGGCCCTAATAATAATAATAATAAACAGCGCAATTACAACAGGGTCCTCGTAGGACTTTTTCCTACTCGGGCCCTAATAATAATAATAATAATAATAATAATAATAATAATAATAATAATAATAAACAGCGCAATTACAACAGGGTCCTCGTAGAATGTTTTCCTACTCGGGCCCTAATAATAATAATAATAATAATAATAATAATAATAATAATAATAATAAACAGCACAATTACAACAGGGTCCTCATAGGACTTTTTCCTACTCAGGCCCTAATAATAATAATAATAATAATAATAATAATAAACAGCACAATTACAATAGGGTCCTCATAGGACTTTTTCCTACTCGGGCCCTAATAATAATAATAATAATAATAAACAGCGCAATTACAACAGGGTCCTTGTAGGACTTTTTCCTACTCGGGCCCTAATAATAATAATAATAATAATAATAATAATAAACAGCGCAATTACAACAGGGTCCTCGTAGGACTTTTTCCTACTCGGGCCCTAATAATAATAATAATAATAATAATAATAATAATAAACAGCGCAATTACAACAGGGTCCTCGTAGGACTTTTTCCTACTCGGGCCCTAATAATAATAATAATAATAATAAACAGCGCAATTACAACAGGGTCCTCGTAGGACTTTTTCCTACTCGGGCCCTAATAATAATAATAATAATAATAATAATAATAATAATAAACAGCGCAATTACAACAGGGTCCTCGTAGAATGTTTTCCTACTCGGGCCCTAATAATAATAATAATAATAATAATAATAATAATAATAATAATAATAAACAGCACAATTACAACAGGGTCCTCATAGGACTTTTTCCTACTCAGGCCCTAATAATAATAATAATAATAATAATAATAATAAACAGCACAATTACAATAGGGTCCTCATAGGACTTTTTCCTACTCGGGCCCTAATAATAATAATAATAATAATAAACAGCGCAATTACAACAGGGTCCTTGTAGGACTTTTTCCTACTCGGGCCCTAATAATAATAATAATAATAATAATAATAATAATAATAATAATAATAATAATAATAATAATAATAATAATAAACAGCGCAATTACAACAGGGTCCTCGTAGGACTTTTTCCTACTCGGGCCCTAATAAGAATAATGTGACCATTTCCTGTTACGTCACTCCTCCCGTGCGCGCAACCGGGATTTTCTTCCTGGTGGTGTGCGCGTCCCCGTGTGTTGTCATTCGTCGTGTCCTCACGTGTTTTGTGGGTATAAAAGGGTTTGTGTTAGTATCTGACATGTCTTCTGGGTCTCCTGACAAACGGAGGAGGATGGAGTCTGCGCTGAGCCAGCTGAAGCAGCACACGGTGGTGGTGGCGGACACCGGAGACTTTAACGGTAAAACCGCGTTGCTACCGTTAGCCGCTTAGTTAGCAAGCCGGAAGAAGAGCCGTGGGGTTTGTTTATGACCGCGCACGGGAGGCCGATAAAGTCAATAACGTGTATTCTGCTCATCAATAAGCGCCACAGTCACACAGATAACACACAGATGACTACAGTCGGCTGGTTTTAATGTGTAGGTGATTTTTGGCTCTCACGAAGTCCATGTCTTAAAAAAAAGTGTTTTGAACCCCTTATGTATGTATTGATTTGATTGATTTGATTTAACATTTATTTAACCAGGTAAGTTATTAAGGAAAAAAAAGATCTTTTTTTTACAATAACGACCTGGTGGTGTGTGATTGACGTACAAACTGCAACTTCCACACTCATAAAATGTGTATATGTTTGTATGGGGGAGTTTATTTTTCTTTTTTAGTTAAAGGTTAACCGAGTGCTGCTCTCGTTGGACCCACATCTCTGCTGTTTTGTGGGATATCTGCTCGCCCACAGACTGAGCTCGTTGGGCTACTTTGTCCACCCTGCTCATTGTGCCGCTCTCATTGGAATGACACAGACACACAATGTGTCTCTTTGTCCCAGATTGATCTCTTTCAGTGCAGCTTCTTGCTCTGATTTTAACACAAAGTTAACACCCAAGTCTTTTATCGCCAGCTGTAAATAAATGGTCATCAAAACATTTGTATCTTTCTGAATTCTTCAGCATCAAACCCCACTGTGTCAGTGTTTACAATGTGTTTGAGCAATAACAGGTGAAGTTGCTCATAAACTTTAAGTTTCTTAAATATGTATTACGACCACTCTTAAAACTTAACTTCAGTTATCTTTATAATTTTATTACTGGTAAATTTTAGAATTAATTTAGATGAGATATACTCATTATCTCACAGGAATATATCACAATTAGCGGGGAAGTACTTTTTGCGCAGGAATTCATCAAGCACGTCGGGCAGCGGGCGCGTACTAACACAGAATACCCAGAAACTGGACAGTTGTTCGGCCATAACGAGAGCGTCCACTTTTAGCTTGTCATCCAGTTGTTAAATGTGATGTAATGCATCATGTGATTTTCAACTTTGGGTCCAAATAAAAAAGGCGCGCTTAACATTAACATTGAGAACTGCACTGAGACGCTCTGATCAGGCTGCACTTAAACTGTTGCACACGGACAACAGCATTAACATTGCAACATAAAACTCTTTGTATATTGTGCCTAAAACTCTCCTGGATATATTAACTGGGTTTTTAGACGTTGTTATTGCATTTATTTTATGTAAAAATGCCAGAAGCTCGAGTCATTTCTCCATTATTTTCAGTGGGAGTTGCTGTGAGCTGCGATCGCTTCCTGTTCCTGTCGTTCGGGGGGAAAGTGAAGTTTGCACTTTAACGTTCTGTTTCTTCTCCTTTACAACACTGTTTGTCCTCTTTGTTCTAGAGTAATATATATATATATATATATATATATATATATATATATATATATATATATATATATTATATAAGACATCTGAAATTCAGTTTGCATTTATTAAATTCCACGCAGGTTAAATGTAGCAGACACAGATCATTGGTAATACTTGTTTTAGCAAGTTTTCAGGGTCTCATGGATGCAGTCTGTTATTAACATGATGAAAAGCATAAAAAAATTACATTTTAGTAGTACAGTGGAACCTTGATTTACGAGTTTAATTTGTTCCGTGACCAAGCTTGTAAGCCAATC
Organism: Thalassophryne amazonica; assembly: GCF_902500255.1. Taxonomy (NCBI): domain Eukaryota; kingdom Metazoa; phylum Chordata; class Actinopteri; order Batrachoidiformes; family Batrachoididae; genus Thalassophryne; species Thalassophryne amazonica. Next base: position 157,982,471 of record NC_047104.1, on the reverse strand, counting down.
TGCTCATATTTCAAACACATTTCCCCCATTGAAAATAACTAAAATAATTTTAATCCCTTCCAGCCTTGTAAAACATCCCCAAATCACTCTAAATTATGAAGAAATATTTTTTTATGTTAACAAACAGACATGTACGAGGTCTGTGATGAAAAAAGCGGTCCTTTTTATTTTTTTCAAAAAATAAATGGATTTGATTCATATGTTTTTACGTCAAGCTTGAACCCTGGTGCGCATGCGTGAGTTTTTTCACGCGTTGGTGACGTCATTCGCCTGTGGGCAGGCCTTGAGTGAGGAGTGCTCCACCCCGCCCGTCGGAATCTCTTTGAATAGCCGCTGCGGATGGCGCGCGTTGCTTTATCAACATTTTTTTCTGGACCTGTGAGGGATATCCGAGTGGACACTATTCGAGAAATTAAGCTGGTTTTCGATGAAAAGTTTAACGGCTGATGAGAGATTATGGGGTGTTTCTGTCGCTGTAAGGACTTCCCACGGAGCAGGACGTCGCGCAGCGCTTCCAGGCACCGTCATCGGACTATTTCGACCTGAAAAATTCTAATTTAAGGCTTAATTCACCCAGGACGTCGTGAGAGAACAGAGAAGATTCAGAACAGGCCGGCATGAGGACTTTATGCGGACATTCCACTGTTTAAGGGCATTTAGTAATGAAAGACGTACACGCAAATTCGCCGAGTCGTTTCCGTGACGACTCGGCAAATCTGTGTGCGCCGCGACAGGAAAAACACCTCCGTGTTGAAAACCATTTGTAAAATTCAGGCGCCTTTTGATGGCTTTCAACAAGTGAGTAACTGAGAAATTATTTAACTGCTTGGGCATGTTCCAACTTGTCCGTTAAGGTTTCCAACGGAGGTGTTACGCAGATGATGCCCACCTTTATCTATCCATGAAGCCAGAGGACACACACCAATTAGCTAAACTGCAGGATTGTCTTACAGACATAAAGACATGGATGACCTCTAATTTCCTGCTTTTAAACTCAGATAAAACTGAAGTTATTGTACTTGGCCCCACAAATCTTAGAAACATGGTGTCTAACCAGATCCTTACTGTGGATGGCATTACCCTGACCTCTAGTAATACTGTGAGAAATCTTGGAGTCATTTTTGATCAGGATATGTCCTTCAAAGCGCATATTAAACAAATATGTAAGACTGCTTTTTTGCATTTACGCAATATCTCTAAAATTAGAAAGGTCTTGTCTCAGAGTGATGCTGAAAAACTAATTCATGCATTTATTTCCTCTAGGCTGGACTATTGTAATTCATTATTATCAGGTTGTCCTAAAAGTTCCCTGAAAAGCCTTCAGTTAATTCAAAATGCTGCAGCTAGAGTACTGACGGGGACTAGAAGGAGAGAGCATATCTCACCCATATTGGCCTCTCTTCATTGGCTTCCTGTTAATTCTAGAATAGAATTTAAAATTCTTCTTCTTACTTATAAGGTTTTGAATAATCAGGTCCCATCTTATCTTAGGGACCTCATAGTACCATATCACCCCAATAGAGCGCTTCGCTCTCAGACTGCAGGCTTACTTGTAGTTCCTAGGGTTTGTAAGAGTAGAATGGGAGGCAGAGCCTTCAGCTTTCAGGCTCCTCTCCTGTGGAACCAGCTCCCAATTCGGATCAGGGAGACAGACACCCTCTCTACTTTTAAGATTAGGCTTAAAACTTTCCTTTTTGCTAAAGCTTATAGTTAGGGCTGGATCAGGTGACCCTGAACCATCCCTTAGTTATGCTGCTATAGACTTAGACTGCTGGGGGGTTCCCATGATGCACTGAGTGTTTCTTTCTCTTTTTGCTCTGTATGCACCACTCTGCACTTAATCATTAGTGATTGATCTCTGCTCCCCTCCACAGCATGTCTTTTTCCTGGTTCTCTCCCTCAGCCCCAACCAGTCCCAGCAGAAGACTGCCCCTCCCTGAGCCTGGTTCTGCTGGAGGTTTCTTATTGTTAAAAGGGAGTTTTTCCTTCCCATTGTCGCCAAGTGCTTGCTCACAGGGGGTCGTTTTGACCATTGGGGTTTTTACGTAATTATTGTATGGCCTTGCCTTACAATATAAAGCGCCTTGGGGCAACTGTTTGTTGTGATTTGGCGCTATATAAATAAAATTGATTGATTGATTGAGGTGTTTTTTCTGTCGCGACCCCCCGTGGTCGGGTCCGGCCCGACATGCGACTCTGCCCGCACGTTCTTTCATTACAAAATGTCCGTTAACAATGGAATGTCCGAATAAACTCCTCATGCCGACTTCTTCTGAAAGTTCTCTGTTCTCTGATGACTTACTGGGTCAACAGAGCCTGAAATGTGGAAGTTTTCAACGTGAAACGGTGAGACGCTGCCGCCTCGAAGCGCAGATCGCCGTCAGGCGCCGTGGGCCGTCCTTAAAGCGACACTACCAGAGCAAAATCTCTCATCACCCGTTAAAAGTTTTACCGAAAACCAGCTGAATTTATCGAATGGTGTCCACTCAGTTGTGCCTTACAGTTTTTGAAAAATTTTTTATCAAACAAAGCAGCAGTTTCTGAGCCATTCCTAAACAATGAAAAAACGATGAGAGGGTGGGCCACTCCTCACTCAAAGACTGCCCACAGGCGAATGACGTAACCGACAGGCGTAAAAAAAAAAAAACTTTGGCATGCCCACGAGGGTTCAAGCATGTCTGATGTAATCACACGTGATTCAAATCCATATGGTTTTTGAAAAAAATAATAAGGTCCGTTACTTTTATCACAGACCTCGTATATTTTACCTGTGCATAATATCTAAAGTAAAAGTAAAAAGTTTTTTTTTTATTACCTTAGAAACAAACAAATGCGGTTAATGGAGGTGGAGAAGGGAGGGACGGAGGTTTGCGCACACATAAACTAAACTTAAACTGTAAATCCTTGAAAGGATCATACAGACGTAACTTTAATTGTAAACTTGCAGGTCTTTGGACCTGGAAACAGATTTATCACGTGATGCGTTACATCAGAGCTTAACAACCGGATAAGCTAAGCTAGTGGCATTCGTGAGAGCGTGCTAGTAACTGTCTTTGCTCAAACAAAAAAACAAACTAGAAAAACGTTATTTAAAAATAATGTTATTGAAGCTAGGGCTGTCACGATTAGGAATTTCTGGAGACGATAATTGTCAGACAAATAATTGCAATTGACGAATATATTGTCTTTTTTTTTCTTTTCTTTTTTCCTTCTTTATATTCTACTATCGTAGTATAATAAGAGCAATTTAATGATGTTTTGAACATCAAGAAATAGACAAAGACATTAGTATCTTCTCCATTCCTTAAGAGGATGTATTGTGATCAGTCTGCTGCAAGAAGGCAAGCATTGAAGCAAACTCACATTCGTCAAGAGCCAGTTGACAGGATGCACCAGCTGCTGTTGGACCGGCTGGCGATTGTGCTGGTGTGGTCTTTCCAAGTTCGGCATATTGCTGTGGGTGGTGGGTCTATAGATATTGTTGCGTTAGCGCTTGACCGGCACTTTTTTGTGCCTAAGTTTACATATCGCTTCCTCCACGTTACTGGGCTCTCTCTTATCGTTAGGCGTAAAACTGAAATGCATCCACAGCGGTGCCGTGGTATGTGGCTTTGGAACCAGAACCTCCTCACCCTCCATGTTATTATCCTGGCCTCGCTAACCATCTGACCAAGACAAGAGGGAAACTGAGTGAGTGAGGCTGCAACGCTGCATACAGCTGCTGATGGCACAGCATGACGACGTCAGATTCAGAGTCCATCCATCCATTTTCTTCCGCTTTATCCAGAGTCGGGTTGCGGGGGCAGCAGCTCAAGCAAAGCCGCCCAGACCTCCCGATCCACACACACCTCCCCCAGCTCCTCCGGGGGAACCCCAAGGCGTTCCCAAGACAGCCGAGAGATGTAGTCCCTCCAGCGTGTCCTGGGTCTTCCCCGCGGCCTCCTCCCAGTGGGATGTGCCCGGAACACCTCTCCAGCGAGGCCTCCAGGGGGCATCCGGAAAAGATGCCCGAGCCACCTCAACTGACTCCTTTCAACATGGAGGAGCAGCAGCTCGAGTCCGAGCTCCTCCACAGTGACCGAGCTCCTCACCCTATCTCTGAGGGAGCGCCCAGCCACCCTGCGGAGGAAACTCATCTCAGCTGCTTGTACTCGCGATTTCGTTCTTTCGGTCATGAGCCAAATCTCATGACCATAGGTGAGGATCGGAACGTAGATCGAACGGTAAATCGAGAGCTTTGCCCCCCTACTCAGCTCTCTCTTCACCACGACGGTCCGATACAGCGACCGCATCACTGCAGATGCTGCACCGATCCGTCTATCGATCTCACGCTCCATCCATCCCTCACTCGTGAACAAGACCCCGAGATACTTAAACTCCTCCACTTGAGGCAAGGACACTCCACCGACCTGACCTTATCAGTTAATTCTGTAAATGGCATACAAACTCTAAGATGGAGACATTTTACAGAAAAGTAAAAATGTAAGGAAAAACAGCTTTAAAGTTTCACATTTACATTGTATTTTAACATGTAATTTACTGGTTTTAGCCTTAGGGTAAATGTACCCATTAAACTCCAACTACAAAAAAGGATAATATATGTTTTGGCATCTATTACTTCATATAGTCAAATGGTTTGCTACTTTTATACAAATCACATTTCCCATTGTTGAGTTAGCCCCACCCCAAAGTATACAGTCTCGGGACCCCTGACAAGAAGACACCCAAAAACTTTGGTGTTTTGGGACCCGTCAGATTTCATTTCATTTTCAGCAAATTCCAGCCACATCTTTGGTAAGTACATGACTATTATGTCGAAATAGGGGTAAATGTACTGTAATTTTGATTTATACATAAATAGTATTTTGCCAAATTATACAATTTCCCTTCAAATAGAAAGATGAGTTTTGTGAACTAGCAAACAAAGCTGATCTCATGCTAACATGTCTGACCCTGTTAATATACTCTGCCACAAGAACTAAGGTTGTCAGCTACAAATATTAAGCATTTTGTTATTCATTTAACATTGAATTTTATATAAATACATCATAAATTGTTCTGTGGAACTGATTAATTTCAAAATTAACTTTTTTTTTTTTAAAGGTGGTCTTAAATGGTACATCCCATCAAAATGCATGCAAATTACAGCGAGCACATGCTAATATTCCGTGACAGATCTTTATATTTCTTAATGTGTGTACGGTAGTAACTGCTGTAATGTTTGATGCAAACTATATTAAAGCTTCATGCATTGTTTTGTGAGCATATCTTACACTTTGAAAGGAAAGCATTGTCTTTTTTTAAGCGTTCCTCACGGCGGAAGCATTTAAAGTAGACCTGCATTGAAATAAATGTATTCAGATTTCAGAAAGAAATAGCTGATATGTATTTATAAGACCCTTGTGAATGCAATAAAGTAAATCTATAAGCCCAAATTTGTAATTCAGTGGAGAAATCTTCGTTTAAAAATGACAAATTTGCAGCTAAAATTTAGCCCTCCACGAAAACAGTTTGTATATCCGGATCATTTCCATGACGTCGGGGACAAGATGACGCGCTCGCGCTTTCAGTCCGATCCCGCATTGAAATTGATTTTATCTGTTAGTAATGTTACTGTTATACACATCCTGGTTTCAACATCCAAAAGTAAGCTGCAATGAATGCGAGATACAGCTCTGCATGCTCAGATCAGCGGCGACATCAACAGCGGGCTTCTTCCCCAACGCCTCGCTCTCAGTGCCTCCGATGCGCTTACGGAGTGCATGTGCTTGTTAAATGCCGCCACAGGCCACTCACACCCCCGTGTCTGCTGTGCAGCCGCAGACACGGCTCTGTCTACTGAATGGAGGTGCAGCCAACTTGGCACAAGTCCAGAGACTACGCTCGCCGTTTTGATGCGCAGCGCCCGGTGACGCCTGTTGCTCACAAGGACAGACTTCTTGCTGCAAAATCCGCAGTGCCGCACGTCTCGGTAATCAGAGCTCCGTGGCCTCTGAGAGAGGTTTATATCTTTTTAATGACTTGAATTCTTTGCGGGTCTCGCCTCTGTACCCCGCGACGGTAACACCGGAGGCGAAAGACTGATTGAGTGGTGTCGCATTGAAAATCTAACGGGCATATGAAAAAGTCCCCAAAAATAATTTTCAAGCACAAATAAAAGAAATGTGTACTCACCAAGTGTACCGCAAGACAATATGAAGTTTTAAAAAAGTAGATCCTTCTGTATAAGACAGTAAAAAGGTGCAGATGCAAACTGAGGTAAATCCACAAATTACAGTTGGCGCACGCGTTGCATGCTGGGATAGGGTCTTCTCCCTGACGTCTCGGCAGCGGCCCGGATGTGTTGACAGTTTTGCGGAGGGCTAAATTTTAGCTGTAAATTTCTCATTTTAAATGAAGATTTCTCCGTTGAATGACAGATCTGGGCTTGCAGATTTACTTTACTACATTCAGAAGGATCTTATGTGTAAATATGTCATTTTTTGGTCCAAAGGTCTGACTGCATTTATTTCAATGCAGGTCTACTTTAAGCCCAGTATGCTCCATTTAAGTCCACTTCATCTATTTCCAGGGTTCTAGCTAGCGCAAACTTCCGTTACGGCCCATTACACTTTATTTTGGACCGTTATGATTTTCAATACAGTGTCTGTAATCAACCGTTTCTGCAGCGCGACTCCAGTTTGAAGCATGAATCAATGAAGCAATGCTTTGATTCAATGGCTCGTGGCTCTTTGATTCACTGCTCTTCAGAAGCGGTAAGTCCACTTCTTAACTCCTGTGAAAGCCATTAAAATATCATGAGTCACTTTTATGTGGATTAAAGTCACTAACTGGGACTCTTGTCTTGTTGCATTCGAGAAACGAGAATCGTTCTCCGTTCCGTGCTTCAAACGCTGCGCGGCTCTCTGCCGAGACAGAGTCCGCTCGGAATTAATAACTTCAAAACGAATCACCGCTTTAAATAAAATGACACCTCTTACAAACGTTGCAATACAGACAATAAACTACAATCGACTAAAACATTTTTTCCTCCCAAAATGAGACGTGCCGCATTCTTTATAAACCTGACCTGCAGCACATCTGTAGAGCTCAGCTCAGAGGTATGGAAATACATTCATGCCAATAATAATGTCTGACATATTTTATTTCTGTTTATGTCCAGAGATCAAGGATCCACCATGTAGAGTTTATTATGTCCAGAGTTTAAGGATCCAGTAACCAATTTCATATTTATTTACTTTAAGACTCAATAAAATGTTGTTCAATTTCAATTTAATCAGATTATAAAGCACCAAATTACAACAAAAGCCATCTCAAGGTGCCTCACACAGAACAGTTTAACATAAAAAATGTAAATAAATAAATAAATAAAAATTAAAAAATTCAAATACCTAATTAAAAACATAAGAAAATAAAAACTACTCATAAGAAAGAGAATAAAAATGTTTTAAGTCTTGACTTAAAAATGTCCACGGACTCCGACTGCCTCACTGAGGGCCATGTACTGGCTAACCCAGAATGAGAATGCCCACTCAACACATGATGCCCCCACATGATGAAGGGACTTGGGCTGTCGTACCTGGCTTTTCCCCTTTGGGTACCCCTAGAATGGACAATTTTTAGCTTGAATTTTCAAACGCTCCCCCCCCCCGGTCGCTTTGCTCCCTCGACATTACCACTACACTAAAATTTAATCCTAGCTAGAACCCTGTATTTCAATAGTGAATTTCCTCTCCTACAAGTAGGGATGGGTATTGGGAACCGGTTCTTTTTGGGTATTGTTAAAAAATGATTCAGTCCACCGATATCGATAGGCTTTTTGCTTAACGATTCCCTTATCAGTCCTTCAGAGTGGCCGTTGTTTTGAGAGTGTTTGTCGGGACAATGATCTTTTCTCTGCATTGATTACAAACCCTGCAGTGGGTCTATAATCAACCATTTCTGCAGCGCGGCTCTGCTTTGAACCTTGAACCAATGAAGCAGTGCTTCGATCCCAAAATGAGACATCCTTTGCTGCAACAGCCCAAGACTGTATGGTGCTGACCTGCAGACTCCAACAGCCAGCTGAGTTCAGCTCAGATGTATGGAGAGACAATCATGCCGTTAACGTCTGAATGGAAATGGTTTTGACAAAAACTACAGATTTTATTTTTATTTATGTCCAGAGTTTAAGGATCCAGTGACCAATTTCATATTTATTTACTTTAAGACTCAATAAAATGTTATTGACATAGAAAACCTGTAAAACCTACTTTTGGTACACAGAAAATTCACAGAAAGTATTGATAATGAGTCGGATCGATAAGCAGAATCAATAATGGTATTGATATTGATTAAAATCTTATCAATACCCATCCCTAACTACAAGTTAAATGCATTTTTGTGTTTAAAAGTGAAGGCCCCCTGACGCTTGCACATCTTTGATCCGCGCACTTGTACACACTCTGCCGTGCACGAGAGTAAACAAGAGCTAAACTCATTGTAAACCGTGTGTGGCTTTGTGCATGTGCGCAAAGAAAATTTTGAAATTTTCCAACTCTCCATCACGCGTTGACGCATTTCGCAAACAATTCAAAAACACTGCGTGTGAGTGCAAGTGACTGCGTCAGCGCATCTCATCAGAGCGCAGCTCGTCTGAACAATTGAGATGTTAAATCTATCGTAAATATGCTTTTATAGCTGCACACAAGAAGGAATGAACATGCAACTGTCCTACCAAGTTATTACAATATGAGCATTACAAATTATTTCTTTTTTGGACTGTTCCAAATGCATTCTCCACTCCATTCAGTGCACGAGAGAGAGTTAAAATAAGCTGTTGCTGGAACGCTCCTCTGCGATTCTGGAAGCGATTAGAGGCGATTTCAACAGCCAACTCTGAGGAAAAATGATTAATCCGCTATGAAATAATTTTTATATATGCAGCATCTAGCGCGTGGCAGTGGAACAAAGCACGGTGTCCAGCTGGGAACGTCCAGGTGGGATCGTCACGACGATGTGCGTCGTGCAAGTGCACGGATCAAAGTTGTGCAAGTGTCAGGGCACCTTAACAGTTCACTGTGTGACTTTAAATTACTGATCTACTGTACTAGACCGACAGACAGAGAGATAAAGAAACTAAATTAACCGATTCATTGTTCTGTACTGCACTGTTTGTCATGTATGTCATTTATTCAGATGATCTTGTTCAAAAGGGATTTTTTAAAAACATTTTCACTGCCATTTATAAAATATATTGCATTGATTATATTTTCATGCATTAATTATTGCATTAAACAAGTTTATTTTATCAGTAAATGATGTTACGAGCTTATTTGGAACACACATGGGCTTCAGTGGTACCAATTAAGCCAATTCCAGACTTTTTCCTTAAAATTTCTTAATTGTGTCTTTGGATTTGTACATCAACTGATTACTAAATATTCAGATAATGGGTAAATCTTGTCCTTTAACAAATGATATCACTTACAAATTATGTCAATATGTAGGAAAAATAGCAAAACGTTTGGTGGGCTTAGTGGATACACTTACCCCAATAAAACAGATTTGAGCTTGAACCACACTGTTTTAATAGGTAATATTAAGGTGAATCACATTAAAATTTAAAGACTAAAACAGTAGTTTTGGCCCGTGTAACACATTATTGTCCACCTTGTGAAATGTGACCTTATGTAGTTGTTGTACTTAAGGGAGCACATGCTGTTGTTTTGGCTTTGAGATGTACGTATATATTAATTGTCATGCTGTAGAGACTTTTTTTTTTTTTTTTGTGGAATTGAATACAGCGTAGTGGCTAAGTAGTTAGTGTGCTGGTAACACACTGTACAGGTCTGTAGGCAGTAAGGTTGTTTCGTTGGACATGACTAATGGTGACAGACAATGAAATTCCTGCACAAGTAACACAACCTTGTGGCAAAATGGCTCTTGAGTCAGACAGGAATTGAGTAATTCCTTGTGGCGACATAGATCTGCTTTAGACATTTTATTCTTATCTTTACAGGGCAAAAGTCAGAATCTGGCTCCATTTTTCTCTCAATCATCTGAACAATGATGCTATAAAATTTCCCTAAGAGCCACTGCATACTCTGTTCTGAAATCTTTATTTCATAGATGCAGTTGGGGACCAGTGAAGTTCTTGCTGTCCTTGTTGGCATCAAGCTGTAACTACTGAGTGGTGTTAACCTTTTGTGTGGTTGTTGCACTAAAGTAACTGTTCTTACTCTTGATTGACCCTGTGTGTTCCAAAGCGTGCACACACTGAAAAACACTGGTTGTTTCTCATACTGGGCCACAGTAACACACCTGTGTAACATAATGCACAAGGAAGCCAGTTCTGTCATGTCATCCTGACTTGCAGGAGGAACAGTCTGGTTTCCATAGTAACGTTACGAGGTTACAGCACACTGGCTGCGATTGAGACCTGGCTGTTGAGAAATGTAGCCTTTCCACACTGGAATGACCGCACAGCAGGAAGTTGGAGTGCTGCAACTCCTTTTCATAAACGAGTGTTCTACAAACTACTTTCGTAATTAATCAGAAGGCAGGTTTGCTACAAACGGGTGTAAATGAGTTATTTCTGAGAAGGGTATGCTCTGTGGCCAGAAGGGATGGATGTTTACAGACTTAGTTATATCTCAATACAATATTTCAAGGTGTCTTTGACAATAACGATGAAAGATGATATGAAAATGGTCCCATTCATCCCACGCTCCCGTGGCCAAAATCCACCAGACTTTACAAAGAATTTTCTGTGAAGTGGAGAAGGGTATGTCCCTGTTTGTAATCCTCACTTGGAACAACTGGGGGAGAAGAGGCTGTGATCATTGATTGGAGTCCTGGGTATAGAGAAGGAATGAAGGGTTTGTTTGTTTGTGTGTGCCCCCCCCCCCCCCCCGTATGGATACCAAAGACTTGTGGCAACTGCAGCAGGGTCGGTCGGATACAAGAAAATTGGAGATTGATAAGAAACTGTCACCCGCAGAGAGAGAAACCCTCTGTTTTGAGCCATCTTGCATTATCTTGTGATGTGGGGTTAGAACAAAGTGTGATGATAAACCTATGGCAGGTGATAAATTTATGACTGAAACGGAGTTTGTCTAAGGTATAAAAAAGGTAGCTTCCCTCCAGGTGCTCCAGCGTCCTCCCACATCCAAAGACTTGCAGGTTAGGTGAATTTGAAACTTTAAATTGACTGTAGGTGTGTGCGCAGGTGTGTATGTTTGTCTGTTTATATGTGGCCCTGTGACAGACTGTGTCCTGTCCAGGGTGTACCCTCCCTCAGGCCCTATGTCTGCTGGGATAGGCTCGAGTGTGCATGAACTCCATAATTACCTAAATTGCCGTCATCCTCACGAAGGGGAGACGCCTCACCCTCAGCATCCTTTTTCATGGCATCATCCTCCAGATGATGCCATGCTGGGCAGCTGGAGTTCTCTGTAGTCAGTGGTCAACATTTTTGTGTCAAGACAATATTGAATAATTGAGTGCATGTTTTACAAATTGTGGCCACGTTTAAGTAGATCGTGCCCTTGTTTTACTCAAACAATGCTTAAAACGTGCGCACAATATAATAAAACGAGCGCACATTCTCTCCACATGCAAAACATTTTGTGATGACAATTCCAGGGCTCCATAGTTCCTCGCTGTCTCTCCCCTCAAACTCTGTCATAATTGTGTTATAAACCAGTTGCCATTTGTTTTATTATATATCTGTGTAGTTAATAAATAAAATAATCTTCCTGGACAATTTGTTCGCGCGTGCACGTGAAAAAAAAAAAACTGTCTGCTGTTGCTGCTCTCCAAACTCTCCCCAGAGAGGAAGAGTCTGACACATCGGAGGAGGAGGTTTAAGGTTGATATAAGACTGACTTTTGGTTGTGCAAGTAACTTTTTTTTGGTGTAAGTAATTTTTTGTTACTAGCACCAGTGCAAGTAGGTTAAAAAATGTATTTCGACCCCTGGAATGTGAGGCACTGATGTGTAAAGCACTTTGAGCATCTGATACAGATGGAAAAGCGGTATATACGAGGTCTGTTAGAAAAGTATCCGACCTTTTTATTTTTTTTCCAAAAACCATATGGATTTGAGTCACGTGTGATTGCATCAGCCAAGCTTGAACCTTCGTGCGCATGCGTGAGTTTTTTCACGCCTGTCGGTTGCGTCATTCGCCTGTGAGTAGGGCTGTCACAGTTATTACAATATTAGTCAATCGCGATAATTTTTCATATTCGCGATTACCGTGAATTATTTATTTTATCCACAAAGCATAAAACAACTCAGAATCTGACGTCATTGTGCTGCAGCCTCGCTCTCGTCTTAAGGCGGGACAATAACAAGGAGGCTGACGGCCGATTAAAACAGTGCCGTCTCCTTCAAAAGCCGTCTAAAATGCGGAGCTGTCAGTGTGTGTGTGTCTGTGCCTGTGTGTGCGCGCGCGCGGAGTTAACAGGCTGCAGATTGCGAGGGAGGGGGTGGGTGAGGGAGATTCCTGAATGCAAGCACGACACGTTCAGTGCGCAGTGAGAATATATGAATGAACTGAGCCACAAAAAAAAAACCCTGACATGGAGAAGCTGTGGTGATGTTCAGATGCACAGATCACAAAAAGCAGGTGAGAACTCTGAACTTTAACAGCTGTTACTTTCCAAAGGTATTTATTTGTTCAATATGGGCTTAATGCAGTGTTTAAGCACAAAACGTGACTGATGAGGAGAAACAATTTCAGAAATGCAACAGAAACCACAATTCAGAAAAAGTTGGGACTGTATGTAAAATGAAGATAAAAATAAAAATGTTGCACCATTTCCAGTTTCTCCACTCACAGAAGCCAAACGTTCTTCCAGAGTTGTGTAATTATACTACAATGGTAGAATATAAAGAAGGGGGGAAAAAAAGAAAAAATATATACAATATATTCGTCAATCGCAATTATTTGTCTGACAATCGTCTCCAGAAATTCCTAATCGTGACAGCCCTAGCTGTGAGCAGGCTTTGTGTGAGCGCTGGTCCACCCCTCTCGTCGGATTTTTATTGCGAATAAATGTCTGAACGATTTGGAGCTTTGCTGCATCAATTTTTTCCAGAAACTGAGAGAGACCTCCAGGTGGACACCATTCGGAAAATTCTGTTGGCTTTCAGGGACGATTTTATGGGGATTACACAGATTAAGGAGTGCTCCAGCCGGTTTAAAGACCGCCCACAGCTGCTGAGAGCGCCGATCGACAGGCTGAAACAACCAGAACATTTCCAACGTGAAAGCTTTGTTGATCCGGGACGTCGTCTGACTTACACAAAAATGGCAGGAGATGTGGACATCAGCACTTTTTCGGCACATTGAGACAGACATGCGGAGGAATTCCGCGCATCGCGGTGGAGCCGCATGGCACAAAGCTACGCCGTGATGAAGCCTCACAGGACATGTTCTGGCATGTCCAGGCTCATCCACAATTTCTCGGTTAGTCACACGACTGAAAACCCACCTACAGCCGTCTGAAAGCCGTCCTGTGAGATCAACACGGAGGTGGTTTTGTGCCACGCCATGAACGGCACGGTGGCACATCCGTCCGCTTTTCTTTCCATAAAAAAAAAACTCCTGTAACAGTGGAATGTGCTGAAAAAGTACTGATGTCCACGTCTCCTGCCATTTTTGTGTAAGTCAGATGACGTCCCAGATCAACAAAGCCTTCACGTTGGAAATGATCTGGTTGATTCAGTCTGTCGATCGGAGCGCTGCGTGCTCTCAGTAGCTGTGGGCGGTCTTTAAACCGACTGGATCACTCCTTAATCTGTGTAATCCCCATAAAATCGTCCCTGCAAGCCAACAGAATTTTCCGAATGGTGTCCACCTGGAGGTCTCTCACAGTTTCTGGAAAAAATTGATGCAGCAAAGCTCCAAATCGTTCAGACATTTATTCGCAATAAAAATCTGACGAGAGGGTGGACCACTGCTCACACAAAGCCTGCTCACAGGCGAATGACGCAACCGACAGGCATGAAAAAACTCACGCATGCGCACGAAGGTTCAAGCTTGGCTGATGCAATCACACGTGATTCAAATCCATATGGTTTTTGAAAAAAATAAAAAGGTACGATACTTTTCTAACGGACCTCGTAAATGCAGTCCATTTCTGTCCTGTGTCTTATCATCCCATCAGTCTGCTAAATGTAGAGTCTAATTTGCTACCCAAACCTTTAGTCCTGTACCTTGAATCAGTATTCCCAAACAGCATCTCCCCTGATCAAACAGGCATCAACAGAAGAAAATGGACACCGTTAAAATCTAAGATGATTACGAGGTCTGTCCATAAAGTATAGGTCCTTTTTAATTTTTTCAAAAACTATATGGATTTCATTCATATGTTTTTACGTCAGACATGCTTGAACCCTCGTGCACATGCGTGAGTTTTTCCACGCCTGTCGGTGACGTCATTCGCCTGTGAGCACTCCTTGTGGGAGGAGTCGTCCAGCCCCTCGTCGGAATTCCTTTGTCTGAGAAGTTGCTGAGAGACTGGCGCTTTGTTTGATCAAAATTTTTTCTAAACCTGTGAGACACATCGAAGTGGACATGGTTCGAAAAATTAAGCTGGTTTTCAGTGAAAATTTTAACGGCTGACGAGAGATTTTGAGGTGACACTGTCGCTTTAAGGACTTCCCACAGTGCGAGACGTCGCTCAGCGCTCTCAGACGGCGTCATCAGCCTGTTTCAAGCTGAAAACCTCCACATTTCAGGCTCTATTGATCCAGGACGTCGTGAGAGAACAGAGAAGTTTCAGAAGAAGTCGGTTTCAGCATTTTATCCGGATATTCCACTGTTAAAGGAGATTTTTTTAATGAAAGACATGTGGACGGGTCCGCGCGTCGGCTCGCAGCCGCCGCGATGCTCCGCCACAGGAAAAACACCTCTGTTGAAAGCCTTAAGGACAAGTTGGAACATGTCCTGCCTGTTAAACAATTTCTCATATACTCACTCCACTGAAAGCCATCAAAAGCCGCCTGGATTTTACAAATGGTTATCAACACGGAGGTGTTTTTCCTGTGCCGCCGCGCCGGCTGCGTCCCGACGCGCGGACCCGTCCGCACGTCTTTCATTAAAAAAAATCTCCTTTAACAGTGGAATATCCGGATAAAATGCTGAAACCGACTTCTTCTGAAACTTCTCTGTTCTCTCACGACGTCCTGGATCAATAGAGCCTGAAATGTGGAGGTTTTCAGCTTGAAACAGGCTGATGACGCCGCCTGAGAGCGCAGCGCGACGTCTCGCACCGTGGGAAGTCCTTAAAGCGACAGTGTCACCTCAAAATCTCTCATCAGCCGTTAAAATTTTCACTGAAAACCAGCTTAATTTTTCGAACCATGTCCACTTCGATGTGTCTCACAGGTTTAGAAAAAATTTTGATCAAACAAAGCGCCAGTCTCTCAGCAACTTCTCAGACGAAGGAATTCCGACGAGGGGCTGGACGACTCCTCCCACAAGGAGTGCTCACAGGCGAATGACGTCACCGACAGGCGTGGAAAAACTCACACATGCGCACGAGGGTTCAAGCATGTCTGACATAAAAACATATGAATGAAATCCATATAGTTTTTGAAAAAAATAAAAAGGACCTATACTTTATGGACAGCCCTCGTACTTAATACAATTTAGAATCCGTCAACCTGCAATATCTCAGTAGCTTTAATATTGTTGGACCCTGAAGGCTTTTGATTGTGTGGAGTGGGGCTACCTTTCTTAATCCATCCATTTTCTTACTCCAATTAAAGGGTCATTGGGGCGGGGGTGTGTGCATGTTTTATTAATTCGAGGGCTCAATTAAAGGAAAACGTGCACAAACTATCATGGCCAGAAAAAAAAAATCACTAAGTGACCTCTCCCGGGTTCAGAAAAGGAACTGCAGTGGCAGCCAGTGTTTTTTGTTGTTTGCTTGTTTTTGTTTTTTATGTGCACGCGCCGCTGGCGACATTTGTCAGCTTTCCACAACAAATGGAGCACAGCAACTCGCTCCGTGTTTGAGTCATAAAATGCAGGGAAGACAAAGCTGGGCTCGACAATAGCACTGGTCCGATGGCCCGGTGGCCTTTTTTACACGTTCCGGGCCACCACGGGCCAGTGAAGTTCATATTTCACTGGCCCGTATGGGCCAGTAAGAATTAAAATCGCTTTGGGCAAATTTATTAGTCTAATGCTGCATTCACACCGGGCGCGATCAGATGCTATAAATTTGTGGGGGTCGCGTGGCAACGGACACGCCTCCTTCGCCGGGTGTGTCGCTCTGCTTTTGCTGCGAAAATTCGCCCCGGCGCGTCATCAAATAGGAGGAGCTTCCATTCAGCTCGCCGGCTCCGGTTGTCAGTCAAGTTAACATGATGGACCTTGATCCCACGGAGCGAGTTGTTGTGGAAAGCTGACAAACGTCATGAGACGTTCCCAATTCAGGCAGTATCATTATTTGCTGCAGGAGCTGCGTCTGGATGATGGCTGCTTTCAGCGGTCCTTCTGCCTCTGCAGGACCCAACTTGAGGACCAACCGTCCCGTTCACGCACACACATATAAACAATTAAAAAAAAAAAAAAAAAAAAAAGAAACTCCGCTCCCGCTGCTGTGGGGCTGCTGCTCGCTCCAAAAACTCTTGTCAGAATTGTGAAATAAAGGACAAAAGAGACGTACGTCCTGCTCACAGGCTGCTACCAGAGACAGGAGATGTTGCACCACTTCGCAATGTTTGGAACATTGCCGAAGTGCAGACGAACTTCGTCTGCAGGAGCATCTTCTGATGTGGCGCGAATTTCGCTTCAACATCGACGCATCATTTTCGCTTAAGCAAGATCGAGCGCAGTGAATATTATGAATTTCTTGAAACCTCTTGAAACCAGGGAAGCAAAGGAAAGAACAGCTATCACCCTCAAAACAAGCACAGAAGAGGAAGGCTGCTGATGCTGAATATGAGAAGAAAAGGGTGAGGAAAACTTGGCAAACTTCATGGAAGAAAAGATGGCCATAGCTGGAGTGTGATGAGGAGAGCGAGGTTGTCTTCTGTGGAACTTGTAGGGCCATGCCAGAATATGCTGACAAGTAAGTATACTCAACAAAAATATAAACGCAACACTTTTGGTTTTGCTCCCATGTTGTATGAGATGAACTCAAAGATCTAAAACTTTTACACATACACAATATCACCATTTCTCTCAAATATTGTTCACAAACCAGTCTAAATCTGTGATAGTGAGCACTTCTCCTTTGCTGAGATAATCCATCCCACCTCACAGGTGTGCCATATCAAGATGCTGATTAGACACCATGATTAGTGCACAGGTGTGCCTTAGACTGCCCACAATAAAAGGCCACTCTGAAAGGTGCAGTTTTATCACACAGCACAATGCCACAGATGTCGCAAGATTTGAGGGAGCGTGCAATTGGCATGCTGACAGCAGGAATGTCAACCAGAGCTGTTGCTCGTGTATTGAATGTTCATGTCTCTACCATAAGCCGTCTCCAAAGTCGTTTCAGAGAATTTGGCAGTACATCCAACCAGCCTCACAACTGCTGACCACGTGTAACTACACCAGCCCAGGACCTCCACATCCAGCATGTTCACCTCCAAGATCGTCTGAGACCAGCCACTCGGACAGCTGCTGGAACAATCAGTTTGCATAACCAAAGAATTTCTGCACAAACTGTCAGAAACCGTCTCAGGGAAGCTCATCTGCATGCTCGTCGTCCTCATCGGGGTCTCGACCTGACTCCAGTTCATCGTCGTAACCGACTTGAGTGGGCAAATGCTCACATTCGCTGGCGTTTGGCACATTGGAGAGGTGTTCTCTTCACGGATGATGCGAAGGAGATGTGTTGCACTGCATGAGGCAAATGGTGGTCACACCAGATACTGACTGGTATCCCCCCCCAATAAAACAAAACTGCACCTTTCAGAGTGGCCTTTTATTGTGGGCAGTCTAAGGCACACCTGTGCACTAATCATGGTGTCTAATCAGCATCTTGATATGGCACACCTGTGAGGTGGGATGGATTATCTCAGCAAAGGAGAAGTGCTCACTATCACAGATTTAGACTGGTTTGTGAACAATATTTGAGGGAAATGGTGATATTGTGTATGTGGAAAAAGTTTTAGATCTTTGAGTTAATCTCATGCAAAATGGGAGCAAAACCAAAAGTGTTGCGTTTATATTTTTGTTGAGTGTATAAATATACCATGTCCTGGTAGGCATCTGGTATGATTTCATACGCCAGTTTAAAAGTCTAATCAGTATGACCTTGTGGAAACCCCACGGTGACAACATTAGCAAGGGAGTTTGGTATATGAAATTTAACATATTAATTTTGTAAATGATCAAGAAATAAATTTATTTTTGTATTAATGTCTGAGTGTTGAAAAAATTTCTATCAGTTACCTACCGACATTTTTTTCAAAGTTGACTCACTTTAAGGTTTTTATCATGTAGTATAAGAATATTGTTTGTTTTCAAGTGTTTTTGCATTAAGGAAACCCAATTCTAATGTCTGAGTGTTGATTTAAAAAATTCATATCGGTTACCCCCCAGTTCTGGGCCAGTGATATTTTCATCCGGGCCAGTAACTTTCAAATTCTACTGGCCCTGTGGGCCAGTGCATAAATTGCCTTATTGTCAAGCCCTGCAAAGACAACACACTGGAAATAGTTTTTTCCTTATTTATTCCTTTATTGGTTCATTCTACTGGTGCTTATAGTTGATAAAACTTGGATAAAGTTACTTGCACCAGTGCAAGTGCAGTATAAAATTATGTGCACCGCTCGAATAATACATGTACAAACTAGCACGTGTGTACTATTTCGAGCCCTGCATTCACCCCGATGTCAGGCTGCTGCCATAAGCTGGGTTTACACTGCGAGTTTTGTCCCTTTTTGAGCCGATTTTTCACTCGTACGAGAACTTTTTGGATCGCGCTGAGTTTCAGCTTAATCATGCATCCTGCATTATGTAGTATACATGGAGTAAAGCTGCGTTTAACTTCTCCCAATTGGCAGTCGTCTGGTCAGATGTAAATCAAACCTGTTTGATATTCTGGTCGGCCCCCGTGAGGGTATCGCGCTGTTAAAGCAGCGCTATGAGCGTGTACGAGCCGATTTACCCCAACCTCTCGCACTGCACATGTGCAAACACCGATGCGGAATTGGAGAGAGCATAAACGGTGATCATCTCTTTGGGAGAGCAGTTTCTGTTTACGTTTTGCTTCCAGAAACACGAGTCTGACGTGTGGTTTTTCAACGTACATTGTGAGTAGTCAGATCGCATCAGAGTATCGGGCCTTATATACTGTGAGAATATAAATCGTGCGCTCTGAACTTTTACACCCTGCAGTTTTGTAGTACAGTTTGAGCTGGAGCCAAGTACAACGATTGAAAATATCATACAGTGTCTGCCCATCAATACAAGGCGCTCACTACACACCGGGAGCAACTAGGGGATTAAGGACCTTGCCCGAGGGCCCTTAGTGATTTTCTAGTCAGGCTGGGATTTGAACCGAAGATCCTTTGGTCTCAAGCCCAACACTTAATCGCTAGCCCATCACCTCCCAAAGTACAGAGGGTCCTTATTCTTTTTATTTTTTTTATTTTTTTTTTACGGAAATAGAGGTCTGGCTAAGTGTTTAAAATGATTCATTGAACATGTCAGTTAGGACGAGGGCGGAGTTCATGTACAGTCGTGTTCAGAATAGTAGTAGTGCTATGTGACTAAAAGGATTAATCCAGGTTTTGAGTATATTTCTTATTGTTACATGGGAAACAAGGTACCAGTAGATTCTCACAAATCCAACAAGACCAAGCATTCATGATATGCACACTCTTAAGGCTATGAAATTGGGCTATTAGTAAAAAAAAAAAAGTAGAAAAGGGGGTGTTCACAATAATAGTAGTGTGGCATTCAGTCAGTGAGTTTGTCAGTTTTGTGGAACAAACAGGTGTGAATCAGGTGTCCCCTATTTAAGGATGAAGCCAGCACCTGTTGAACATGCTTTTCTCTTTGAAAGCCTGAGGAAAATGGGACGTTCAAGACATTGTTCAGAAGAACAGCATAGTTTGATTAAAAGTTGATTGGAGAGGGGAAAACTTATACGCAGGTGCAAAAAATTATAGGCTGTTCATCTACAATGATCTCCAATGCTTTAAAATGGGCAAAAAAAAAAAAAAAAAAAAACAGACGCATGGAAGAAAACAGAAAGCAACCATCAAAATGGATAGAAGAATAACCAGAATGGCAAAGGCTCACCCATTGATCAGCTCCAGGATGATCAAAGACAGTCTGGAGTTACCTGTAAGTGCTGTGACAGTTAGAAGACGCCTGTATGAAGCTAATTTATTTGCAAGAATCCCCCGCAAAGTCCCTCTGTTAAATAAAAGACATGTGCAGAAGAGGTTACAATTTGCCAAAGAACACATCAACTGGCCTAAAGAGAAATGGAGGAATTTTTGTGGACTGATGAGAGTAAAATTGTCCTTTTTGGGGTCCAAGGGCCGCAGACAGTTTGTGAGACGACCCCAAACTCTGAATTCAAGCCACAGTTCACAGTGAAGACAGTGAAGCATGGTGGTGCAAGCATCATGATATGGGCATGTTTCTCCTACTATGGTGTTGGACCTATATATCACATACCAGGTATCATGGATCAGTTTGGATATGTCAGAATACTTGAGGTCATGTTGCCTTATGCTGAAGAGGACATGCCCTTGAAATGGGTGTTTCAACAAGACGATGACCCCAAGCACACTAGTAAACCAGCAAAATCTTGATTCCAAACCAACAAAATTAATGCCTCGCAGATGTGAATAAATCATGAAAAACTGTGGTTATACAACTAAATACTAGTTTAGTGATTCACAGGATTGTTAAAAAAGCAGTTTGAACATAATAGTTTTGAGTTTGTAGCATCAACAGCAGATGCTATTATTGTGAACACCTCCTTTTCTACTTTTTTTTTTACTAATAGCCCAATTTCATAGCCTTAAGAGTGTGTATATCATGAATGCTTGGTCTTGTTGGATTTGTGAGAATCTACTGGTACCTTGTTTCCCATGTAACAATCAATCAATCAATCAACTTTTTTCTTATATAGTGCCAAATCACAACAAACAGTTGCCCCAAGGCGCTCCACATTGCAAGGCAAGGCCATACAACAACTACGAAAAACCCCAACGGTCAAAACGACCCCCTATGAGCAAGCACTTGGCCACAGTGGGAAGGAAAAACTCCCTTTTAACAGGAAGAAACCTCCAGCAGAACCAGGCTCAGGGAGGGGCAGTCTTCTGCTGAGACTGGTTGGGGCTGAGGGAAAGAACCAGGAAAAAGAGATCGATCACTAATGATTAAATGCAGAGTGATGCATACGGAGCAAAAAGAGAAATATACTCTATAAGTAAGAAATATACTCAAAACCTGGATTAATCTTTTTAGTCACATAACACTACTATTATTCTGAACACTACTGTAGGAATATCTTATCAAATTCAGTAGTGACTCGATCAGATCATGAGCATCTGCCACATCTTATGAATTTCGCCGCTATAGTGAACTCCTCAACATTCAAATCAGTAATGGCAGGGTGAACATTCGAGATAGTGAATCAAAGAACCTGTCCAAATGTGATTTATCTGCTGAATATTCAGATATTCTTGCATAAAAATTTTTGAATTAATTGTTAACTTTCATAGGATTGGTTGTTACGCCTGGGGAATATGGTGGTACACTGAGGTCTGGCAGTTGATGGGCTAACAGTCGACCAGCCTTGTCCCCATGAGTTGTGGCCTCAAACTCTACCTGTAAAGAAACATTTGCCTTGTATAGAGCTGGAGAAGGGGAGGCAGTTGTTAAGTCAGTTGGGTGGCTCTCTTTAATTTTCCTTTCATAGCCACAGCTGGAGAGACGGATACAGTTTTCACCCTGGATGGGGCTATTCCACAGTGCTGCTCCTTCCCTTTTAATCCTGAATAGCAAATCAGAGCACATTTTGAAACATCATAGTAACTTCTTGATCCATCTTTGTCAGTCTTGAACAAATGTTGTATACATAGTAGTTACAGCCATCATTGGCACCAGGTTTGAAATCTTGATCCAATTTTTGCTGTTGAAAAAATTTAATCCTTAACTATGAAAATCGCTGATAGTATGTGGTAACTTCTGGGTGTTTGTAGTCTTGACTGTTTCAATCATGTTTGAATGTTGTTAAACGGGGTATTCATAATGACTATGGCTTGAAACTTGTGTGGTCACGCTCCATTGGTCTAAAAATTTAAAGTCAAAGCAGTGTTTGTTGCAGTTTTTGTACAGAGTTGAACAGCTCAATCATGTCTGGCTGAGGGCACCGCTCCTTTTTCGCTTTCAGGCCAGTTGCCAGGTCTGCACTTTATAAGATAGCCTGTTAGGAGGCAAGCCGGATTAAGCAGGTTCATCCCATTTTTGCACTATTTTGGATCAATGGCAATCGGGGTAGAAGAGCACCTTGTTAACATAACATACACCTTCATGGTCTCCCTTAACAGTGATGGAAGCACATTTGGAGTCTTATTTACATAAGGAAGGGGGGGAATCAACTTAGCTTGAGATAACTAACAAAGTCCTTCAAGTTCAAAAGTCTTTAATATCCCTGTGGGGAAATTTTTGTGCAGCCAGCAATGAGGCAGTTACTGCCACAATCATACAGGCAACAACAACAATAATAAATACAGAAAAAAGACACAACAGATCACTTATTTAACAGGAAATGGCTGCAGGGACAAAAAAAAGCTTATATCTGTTGGTCCTGCACTTTGGCAGGACATACCTGCGCCCCAGTGGAAGTAACTGGAACCAGTGAGCTTATTCTTGCAAGGACTGGATCACCTTATGGCTGGTTCACACGGCAAGATTTAAAATTGTATGTTTTCAATACCTGTGAGACCACACATGGCCATTTAAAAAAAAAAATCATGGCTATAACAGTTTAGGTGGTGCAGTGTGCAGCCAAACGGGAAAGACAATACACCACACCGACAGATTTCACTCAGGAACACTCCCAGGTCATGACGGGAAATCTCAGAACTCTTGAGATCAAACGTGACTCCAGAGTAAACAAACGTGGTGGATGAGGAAGACGCAATGGTGATAGATTGTGGACTATTTCTGACAACAAAAGATGCAAAAAGAAAAGGCATTCAGTAAAGGAGTGGAGACAGCGTGAGCACCAGACTTTCTTGTGCACCATGATGGCAGTTTTGATTTTGGATTCCCCTCTGTGCTCCCATCACCTTGCTTTCTGATTGGTTACCTGTTACATTCAACAGCCTGCGAGCTGGTTTGTGCTCGGGCGCAGCCCACACGCTGGGATATCTGGCCAAAACAATCCAACATGTTCAGTACTCATGATTTGAGGTCTGAGCGGTCCTGACATCCTTCAGAGCAGACTAGAACACTGAGAACACACCACACACAGCAGCAATGCCTGATAACAGCCATCACGATAGTCGGGGCATCCTTAAGATTGTCGGAAGGGGAAGATCAGGTCAGAACTCTGCATCAGTATCTTGCTATGTGAACCAAGCATTACTGCATCTACTAGGATTGTTTAGACAAAACTTCATCCCACTCCCATCCCACTGTTACAGTTTAGGTGAAATTATGGCAACATCATAATAAGGGAAAAACAGTGATCGACATGTCATCAGATTGTAAGAGGTGACGGCGTGTGTTGAATGCCAAAAGACAGAAGACCCACTAAAAATGAGCAAAAACAAAGCAGAACATAGACGCATTTACGCACACATAAGAAAATCTTGCATAGGCACCTTATTCTATTATGGCTGACAGATGGCAAACAAAATGAGAGACCCAGTAGATTTGGTTCCGCTCCAAGACTCAGACAATCAACTCTGTGGTGTCGCATTGTGGCTGTAACTACTATGTATACATCGTTTGTTCAACAACGATGGATCAAGAGGTTATGCACACTGAAAGGGCTTAATTAAAAAGATAAAAAATACAATAATTCAAAACCACCACAAGGGGGCAACTTAAACTTTACAAACACTGAGAGGAGTCAAAACTTGTGCTGGGTTGAAAAGATCAATTCTCAATCCCACAGATCGATTCACACATCCAAAGATCGGTTTAAAAAAAAAAAAAAATTCACTTCTTGCCAGCGTTGGAACAGTGTCCTTGGGGGGGAAAAAAAAAACTGCACTGCAGTTTGGCTAGTCTGCTGTTTCCGAGGCTGTGAAAATGATCATTTCTCTACAAAAGGCTCAGCTCTCGATCTGCTCTCACCTATGGTTATGAGGGTTGGGTCATAACCAAAAGAACTAGATTGCGGGTACAAGCAGCCAAAATGGGCTTCCTTAGTAGGGTGGCTGGTGTCTCCCTTTGAGATAGGGTGAGAAGCTCGGTCATCCATGAGGAGCTCGGAGTGGAGCCGCTGCTCCTTTGTGTTGAAAGTAGCCAGCTGAGATGGTTCGGGCATCTGGTAAGGATGCCCCCTGGGCGCCTCCATAGGGAGGTGTTCCTGGCACTCCATCTGGGAGGAGACCCCGGGGAAGACCCAGCACTAGGTGGGGAGATTATATCTCCACACTGTCCTGGGAACACCTCGGTCCCCTGCTGGAGCTGTTGCCCCGTGACCCGATCCAGGATAAGCAGATGAGATGGTTTAGTATGTGGATGGAACAAATATGTGCTAGGACTGTTTCACTGAAGACAGATTTACTCTCTTCTATTGATAACTAGTCGGTAAAACTTCAGTTCAAAGCTTCGAGGTGCATTTTGAAGATTAAAGCATGTTTCAGCATGTTTACTTTGAGTTATGTGATGTCTGACATTGACAAAAGTGCATGGACAAAATGAGACGGAGGTAGCTGGAACACAGGTGTACAATAAACTTTCATGGCATTACACGGGGCACAGAGGCCATGAAATTCCTACATGCAGTCTCACACGACAAAACCACAAGGCTTTTTTTGTTTGTTTTTTGAAAATGTAAGATATAATAGCCAGCAGCTTTATGTGAAGAACACCCCGCCACCATTGGAACATAGTGGTAACTAATACCCCTATTCCACAGTGTGTTGTTTTATCTCAATTTGCAAATCTGGGTGCATTTGAAACATCACAGTAACTTCTTGATCAATCTTGACCAAACTCTGTATATGCAGTAGTGGCAGCTGTCATCAGCACCGTTTTTGAAATCAGGGTGAGATTTTCAAGCTATTCAAAAATTTCATCCCAGTTCACCAAATCGGCATCATTATATGGTCACTTCTGGGTGTTTGTAGTCTTAAAAGCTTAAATCTTTAAACAGGGTAGTCCTAGTGAGTACATCTTGAAAGTGCTAAGCTGACATAGATTATGGACAACCCCTCTCACCCCTTACATGAGACTGTGGGAGCCTTAAGCAACTCCTTCAGTAATAGAACACTTCCTCAGGTCATTAATCCAACTGCAGTCAGACTATAATACTATCAACTACGTCTATCACTACCTTTTGTGTTTTATTACATCCACAACTGTGCAATAGTTTTACCATATTTGGACATACTTAAACCCCACATATTCTATTTTTCACTTAATCTACAAACATCGCAATATACTTTAGTCACCTGTCTTTAATGTAAATATTTTTCTTTACAGCTGTATGACTCTTGTGACTGCAATAAGTGATTTTCCCCACTGTGGGATCAATAAAGTTTACTTTATCTTGAACTTGTGTTCCATCAGGGTAAAAATTTTGATGCAAAAGCAGCGTTTGTTGTGGTTCTGGCTGAGAACGCAGAGGGGTGCAGGTTTACTTTGTGTGTTTTTTGTTTGTTTTTGTTTTTCTCAGTGGGTTGCTAGGTATGCACTCAGCCAGTTGCCAGGTGTGCACTTTATAAGGCAGCCTGATGGGAGGCATGCTGCAGTAAACTGTTTAATCCTGCTTTTGCACTTTTTCTGGATCGTGGGGGATCCTAACAGAACTGTGGCCTGTGGAACAGGGCTATAACAGTAACGTGGATGTTATGTAATCACCTTTGTCTGCTCGTGGGTATTGAGGCCTCCGTCTTGATAGCTTGTGTATAGGCTGTGGCGCAAATGCTTTTGAGCCGTGTCTCCAGACTTGACTGCTGTTTTCCAGACACTAAATGTCAATCCAGCCCCTCTGGTTTGCACTAAGTGTTTGTGTTATTCGGGGGCATGCTGTGGGCATACCATTAAAACAAAAACAACCAATGGGTGAAACTTGTCTTCAGACACAAATGCAGCAAATGGCTGACAGGACAGAATAAGAAGTAAGGTAAATATTCTTGTATTACATTAGACACCAGCAGAGCTCTGAAATGGTGCTTCATGTACGAGGGTAGGCTGAAAAGTTCTAAGGTTCCCCATGAAGGAGTAATGCATTAACTGCATTATAGCGAGCCTTAGAACTTTTCAGCCTACCCTCGTATTAATTCACTGTATGCTGAAGAAATGAACCTTTTAGTGAACTTTTAGAAATTGGTACCACAGTTTTGCTTTACTCTCTCTTGAAGTTAAAGAATACTAAAGTGGCATCATGCCTCAAGTTTTCAAATCTTCTGTTCTGTATAAGTGGAGATTGACTGCCTGACTTTTAACTAGGTGGCAGCAGTGCTCCAAATGGTGCCTAATCTTTGAGCACTGAGTACATGGGTCGAGTTGAGCGAGTGTCCATCATAAATCTGTGCACATGCACATTTTATTCATGGTAATCTTTCTGTTAGCACCTCATTTGAACGTGCTTCTGAAGTTTTGAATTCCCTCCTGATGTATACCCTAACACATAAACCCAGTACTTAAGACCAGTGACAAAACATTATGCATTACTTGTCAAACATCTGGAATGACTTCATGAGGCTTGTTTGCAGGTTTTTCCTGTCTTTAATTTCCCTTGAAATGGGGTGCATGGACTAGAGTAATGGTATGATGAATCGTAACTAATTAAAGGATTTTTGTATTGGGTGCTTGCGGTTGAAGGACACCTTGTGGCTTGGCAGATGAATGAATTGAGGGACTCTCTAATTTGTATTACTTGTCTTGGAATTGAATTGAAATTTTATTCGACACACACACACACAAATCCAGAACAAGAAAACATACCAAAGAAGAAAAAACAAAACAATCCAACAATGCACACGTGCGCCCGAAAGGGTGTAGGCAGAAGCAAAGCGCTTATAAACGCACATCCCTTTAACTAAAAGTACAAATTATAAATATGTATATAAAACTATACATATACCTCATACAAAGTATAAAATGATCAGAAAACTAGTTTCAAAGATGCAAACATACAAGCAGCAGTGCACCATAAACAAGACAAAATCAATGAACCTAATTTGACATATTATAGCAAGCAATGTACTTTGAACATGAATTGTATTATAATATAATCAATCATGTCCCAAAATTTCAAAATATGCAAACGGATGAACAATGGATTTGTTGGCTTATGATTTGGTTTCTTACTAATAATTCTTAGAGCTTTCTTTTGGAGTAAAAATATAGGATTTGTATTAGTTTTGTAGGTGGTTCCCCAAACTTCTATGTATGGAACAAGTAGTGAATGATATAAGGTAACTGTGTTGGGGGAGGACGTGGTGTTCATTTGTTGATGCCCTACATGCCAAAGAGGCATATGGCAGTAAGTATTTCCGAACAGGTTACATAGACCCTAAGGAAATCCAACTCTTTACAAGCTGGACAAAATCTATCTTCATACACTAGCAACGTCTGTGCTGTGTGAGAGGGACGTCTCCAAAACTGGAGGGAAGAGGAACAGACTCAAACCCAACACCACTGGAAATGATCTTGTGTTTAAATATCCATCCATCCATCCATTTTCTTCCGCTTTATCCGGAGTCGGGTCGCGGGGGCAGCAGCTCAAGCAAAGCCGCCCAGACCTCCTGTGTTTAAATAAAAACCATTAAAGTGCCCAAATTCCTTTCAGTTTGTACAACTATTTTCATAACAGTCCCTAGTTGCACAGGCATTTCTCAATTTGTATCTCCATTATAGGCAGTATTTTATGACACATTCACATTCTAACACAACTATAATTATTATTATTGTCTTTACACAAAACTATAGTCAAAGAGTTCAAGATGGACATAGAACCTTTTTTATTAAACATACATGACAGTGCCTTATGCACCTGCCGGCAAACATCACAATATACTTTATTCACATTAAAGAAAGGTGACTAGTTTTCTTTTTCTTTACTAGTGTACGACTCTTGCTCCTGTAACAAGTGATTTTTTTTTTTCCCGTGTTGTGGGGTCAATAAAGTTTCTTATCTTATTGTTTCATGACACTTTGCTCTCTATGTGAATTTCTCCTCTGTGACATCAAAGTTTATCTTTATTGCTCCATGCAAATGCTATGTTTAAGATTGGCCAGGAGATGTCGCCTTATTTAATTATATCACATGCAGTTGATTCAGTGGTTCAAAAAGATCGGGTTTCTCCATCGTTAGTAGTCGTGTTACCTCTCGTAGCTAGAACTGTTTCCCCACACACTCCTCAGAGGTCCTCAGCCATGTTTAATCAAAATGAAAGTCATGCGTTGCAGCTCATGGCTCTAACTTCCATGTGTTGTGAGTAGATTGCATCATCAACTTCTTTGTCTTTCAACAGCATCCTTATTGTTGCGTTCCTGCCACCTTCAGTCCATTGACATGCATTACAGGCAGTAGAATTAAAATCTCTTTCGTAGGTCAGTTTTATTTGTATTCCTAACTAAAATGTACTTAACATATGGTTTTGCACTGAGAACGTTTGTGTTTGGGCTGTCTGAATTACCAATAATCTGGTGAGCACATAACCGACACGCAGATGCTTGTGTGTGCTAAAAATGATGCACATCAGAAATCGCGGAGGAAAGCGATGACTGCAGCTTGTAGGAAAAGGTGTGTTCTGTTGTGTAGCTTTTGTTTTTACAGTGCATGAGCACCAATTATGTGCACACTTATCTAGAATTGTGGGTTTTAATTTCCTGATTTTTTTTTTTTTTTTTTTTTTTTTTTTTTTCTCCATCCTTATAGCCATTGATGAATACAAACCTCAAGATGCAACAACAAACCCTTCTCTTATCCTGGCAGCTGCCAAGATGCCGGAATACCAGAACATGCTGGATCAAGCCATTAAATACGGCATTTCCAAAGGCGGGTAAGTGGTTGGACATGTGTTGAGTGTTCCCACATCTGATGTTATTTGGCATATGGTAACAACGGCTATCCCTCACCTACCTCATCCCATAGGATTAAGGTGGCGATCTTACCTTGCAGTGATAATGGGCTCTAGCTCAGTGTTGTAGCTTTTCCACTACAGAACGATGTATCATGATTGAACTCTGATCCACTCTATGGACTGTTCAACACCTGTTGTCACATACAGACACAAACCTGCATTTATCTGTATGTTCTTCCTACCAATCTGCTCCATAATTATCTACAGCAATGGTATCAAAGTGGTACGCCAAGCCAGCCAAACGCTCTTTTTTTTTTTTTTTTTTTTTTTTTTTTTTTTTCATGGTACAATTAATTCAGCTGCTTTATTTCAAATAAGGTTCAGGCTAACTCAACTTTTCATTGAATCAATACAAACAAACGGAGCAGACTATTCATAATGACAGATTTAATGGCTTTATGACTTAAACAAAACAGATCTGACACTGAAAGCGAAGCGAAATTAAGCAATGAGTCAGATACAGCTTTGCAAATGAAGCAATGCTTCATAAGAGTCGGGCTCGGCCTATAGAGTTATGTTAGAGAAATAGGGTTATAGCCAGCGGTGCACAAAACTGGTACTCATTATGCTTGTGCGTGCTAAAAATCATTGATGCACAGCAGACAGCACACAGAGGGAAACAATTTTGCTACAATCTGTCATTGCTTTCCTCCTATGAAGTGCTTCCCATGTGTTTACGGCTGCGCATCATTTATTTTAGCACACACATGCACCAATGCGTACCAGTTATCTGCATGTCTGATTATAGCTATAATATAACTCTTTGGCTCTGGTCACGTCAGTGCTGTGTCCATCTAATGTGTTTAACATTTTTACCCAAGGCCAAAATATGGCCATCGGCATTGCCAAGACTTTGTGTCCATCTGTCCGTGCTCAGCATAAGTCCAGTCCTGTCACTGCCAGAGTCTTCAAATTCAGTGGGAACATTCTTGAACAAGTTCAAAGATGGCTAACTTTGACCTATTCTAAGGGGTCAAAAGGACACTCTATCATTGATTACATCCTCATACAGCCGAAAGTACTTTAGCATCATGTTATATTTTTAAACTACTGTGGGCAGACTAGGTGCTAGGTGAATCTCAGGGCATCAGGAGTGTGATTGATTGATTGAATCGTTTTTATGTATTTTAATGCCTTACAATTAATTCATGCAATGTTATTTTTGGCAACCATAGTATTAACAAAAAATGTCCCCCCCCCCCCCATCCTTGTCAATCTTCAGAACTGAAGACGAGCAGGTGTCCAATATCATGGACAAGCTTTTTGTTGGTTTTGGTCTTGAGATCCTCAAGAAAATCCCAGGCAGAGTATCTACAGAGGTGGATGCCAGGTAGGAGGGAACATGATCCAGGTAACAGGCCCTGTACAAGTTTGGAGTGGAACAATTAAAGCTTTTAGACAAAAACATGGTATAACACATTTTACTCAGTACTGTACTTAATTAAAAATCAGGTACTTGTACTTCATTTTGTATTTTCAGCTACTTAATACTTCTACTCCACTCCAGCTTAGAGTTGATTATTATATGGGTCATTCTCCATAATGACTTGATTTTTGGTAAGTATGTTATTATTACAGTTTGTGGCTTTGTCAGGTTCCTGGTACACAATCCTGTCCAGTTTATGGTGCTAACACACGGGTCTGCCAACTGCCAGGAAATTTGTTAAATGTGTCAACTTTATTTTATTTTCCCCCCAGTAATCCATGTGCTTAGACATTTCAGAATGTGAAATTCATGGATATGCTAGAGTCATTACATATAAAGTAAAACATTTCAAGCAGTTATTGTTTATAATTATGGCCTACATCGCCAAAAAAAACTTATCTCAAAATATCTGAATATTTCATTTAAAGTTTGATTAACCCACTATTTCTGCAGTATAAATACAATGAATTTCTGTTCAGTATGCATAACCACAATGATGGGGAAGATGCTCATCGACGCCCTCCATGAGGACGGTAAGCCCCAGAAAGTCATTGCAGGATGGGCTGGCTTTTCAGGGTGCTGGATCAAAGCATATTTGTGAGAAGTTGACCAGAAGGGAAAAGTGTGGAAGGAAAAGCTGCACAAGCAACACGGATGACTGCAGCCTTGAAGATTGTCAAGCAAAGCTGATTCAAGAACTTGGGGATCTTCACAAGGAGTTGACTGAGACTGAAGTCAGTGTGTCAAGAGCTAGCACACCCAGACACGTTCCTGAAATGGGCTACAGCTGTCATTCTCCTAGTGTCAAACTGCTCCTGGACCACCGACTGTCAGTCTTACCTGGGCTAGGGAGAAAAAGAACTCCACCATTGCTCAGTTGTCCAGAGTCATCTTAAGATTAAAATAAATTTAGCATTTTATTTTGGGAGTCTGGAGGCAGAGTAGAGAGCCACAAAATCAAAGTTGTGGTGCAGGATTACTGAACATCTTAAACCACTCCTTTTGATAATACCATAAGATTCCAAATTTTCAGTGCTTTAGTAAAAGCCTGATACATATTTTGGGATGGTGTGTGTGTGTGTGTGTGTGTGTGTGCGCGCGTGCACACCAGTTCACCCTCCTCATATATGAAGAGTTTTTTTTCTTTTTTCCTTTAAGAAGTTAACAGTTTATGGTCATCTAAAGATGATAGTGTGGTTCAACTGTGTTGACCTTTATTTGAGTCATAAGTGATGTATTTGTAACACAATGTGCACATGATGTGAAGATTGAAAACTGTTGAAAGATGTGGTTAATGGTGGTACTGTTGATTTGTTTCTCCTGCAGAGTGTCTTTTGATAAAGATGAAATGATTGCCAAGGCATTGAGGTTAATTGCGCTCTATGAGGAAGCAGGCGTAAGCAAGGACCGAGTCCTCATCAAGCTGTCATCAACATGGGAGGGAATCCAGGCAGGCAAGTGAGTACATGACTCATATACCTGCCAGCATCTTCAGCCTTTGTGTTTGAAGTATGCCTGTCATTTTTACAAGAAGACATTATTACGTCTGCCAACAATTGTGGAGGAGGCTATGTTTTCACCCGTTTGTCTGTCTGTAATAATAAGAATAATACATTTTATTTATAATGCACTGTACAATAAATCTCAAAGTGCCACAGTCACTGGAAATGTGTGTGTGTATGTGTGTGTATAGNNTGTGTGTATATATGTGTGTGTGTGTGTGTGTGTGTGTGTGTGTGTATATATATATGTGTGTGTGTGTGTATATATGTGTGTGTGTGTGTGTGTGTATATATGTGTGTGTGTGTGTGTGTGTGTGTGTGTGTGTGTATATGTGTGTGTGTGTGTGTATGTGTGTGTGTGTGTATATATATATATATATATATATGTGTGTGTGTGTGTGTGTATACTCAACAAAAATATAAACGCAACACTTTTGGTTTTGCTCCCATTTTGTATGAGATTAACTCAACGATCTAAAACTTTTTCCACATACACAATATCACCATTTCCCTCAAATACTGTGCACAAACCAGTCTAAATCTGTGATATTGAGCACTTCTCCTTTGCTGAGATAATCCATCCCACCTCACAGGTGTGCCATATCAAGATGCTGATTAGACACCATGATTAGTGCACAGGTGTGCCTTAGACTGCCCACAATAAAAGGCCACTCTGAAAGTGCAGTTTTGTTTTATTGGGGGGGATACCAGTCAGTATCTGGTGTGACCACCATTTGCCTCATGCAGTGCAACACATCTCCTTCGCATCATCCGTGAAGAGAACACCTCTCCAACGTGCCAAACGGCAGCAAATGTGAGCATTTGCCCACTCAAATCGGTTACAACGACGAACTGGAGTCAGGTCGAGACCCCGATGAGGACGACGAGCATGCAGATGAGCTTCCCTGAGACAGTTTCTGACAGTTTGT
Organism: Thalassophryne amazonica; assembly: GCF_902500255.1. Lineage (NCBI taxonomy): Eukaryota > Metazoa > Chordata > Actinopteri > Batrachoidiformes > Batrachoididae > Thalassophryne > Thalassophryne amazonica. The sequence continues at coordinate 157,949,361 of NC_047104.1, read as the reverse complement.
GCAGAAATTCTTTGGTTATGCAAACCGATTGTTCCAGCAGCTGTCCGAGTGGATGGTCTCAGATGATCTTGGAGGTGAACATGCTGGATGTGGAGGTCCTGGGCTGGTGTGGTTACACGTGGTCTGCGGTTGTGAGGCTGGTTGGATGTACTGCCAAATTCTCTGAAACGCCTTTGGAGACGGCTTATGGTAGAGAAATGAACATTCAATACACGAGCAACAGTTCTGGTTGACATTCCTGCTGTCAGCATGCCAATTGCACGCTCCCTCAAATCTTGTGACATCTGTGGCATTGTGCTGTGTGATAAAACTGCACCTTTCAGAGTGGCCTTTTATTGTGGGCAGTCTAAGGCACACCTGTGCACTAATCATGGTGTCTAATCAGCATCTTGATATGGCACACCTGTGAGGTGGGATGGATTATCTCAACAAAGGAGAAGTGCTCACTGTCACAGATTTAGACTGGTTTGTGAACAATATTTGAGAGAAATGGTGATATTGTGTATGTGGAAAAAGTTTTAGATCTTTGAGTTCATCTCATACAAAATGGGAGCAAAACCAAAAGTGTTGCGTTTATATTTTTGTTGAGTGTATATATGTGTATGTATATATATGTATGTGTATATATATATATATGTAACTCCTGTTCTTCTCTATACTTCTCCATCAGTATTGTCATAGCAAACATTGCTTCTGTAGTGCTCTTTATCAGCATGAAACCATATTCCTGCTCACAGATCTTCACCTGTTTTCTAAGCTTAGCTTCTACTACCCTTTCCTATAACTTCATGCAGTGGCTGATCAACCTTATGCCTCTGTAGTTACTGCAGCTCTGCGCATCACCCTCGTTCTTAAAAATAGGAACCAGCACACTTCTTCTCCGCGACAGAGAATAAGTTTGGAGTTGGTCCACGATGTACTGTGGGGTCAGTCCATTTAAGGCTTTATAAATAAATAATATCTTAAAATTGATTCTAAGATTAACAGGGAGCCAATGTAAAGATACAAGGTGTGATATGAACAGGTTTTTTGCTCCCTGTTAAAAGGTGCGCTGCAGCATTCTGGACTACATTTTGATTTATTCCTAGTAGGGCTGCCACAAATGACTATTCTGATAGTCGACTAGCCAGCAATTATTTTTGCGATTAGTCGAGTAGTCAGTTCATGCATAATTTCCTAAATTAAGGCCTGCAGCATTTTCTGAGAAACATCAGGGGATGAAAACCTGAACATTTCCAAATCAGTGACTACTTCTTAGACTTCATTTACTTCAATCATTCAGAAATACAAACAGTGTGGTACTTTATAGTAAATCTGTGTCAGGTAGGCAGTTCTCAAAAACTAAATGTCCATGCTGGAAGGAGACAAGTGAGGGAAACCACCAAGACACAACTCTGGAAGAACTTTTGGCTTCTGTGAGTGGAGAAACTGGGAATAGTGCAACATTTTTGTTTTTAGTCTTCATTTTACACATAGTCCCAACTCTTTATGATTTGTGTTTTTTTCTGTTTAATTTCTGAAATTACAGAACTGCTTTAAAGAAAAGTGTGAACATTTTATTGTGTTTTAAAACTTTGTAGAACAAATGTAAAGACCAAACTCTTATAAAGAAGGAAAAAAATACACAGACGTGCAGGAAAACTTTGATATAAACTGAACAGAACAATGCAGGCTGATTTGACTCCCCATATTTTTTGTATAAATAAATCAGAATAAAATGAGAGGTAACTCACTTTGAAATGAATAAAACATGTAGCTGCAGCTTATAATGATTTAAAAAAATAACAAAAATCAGAAGCTTGTATTTTTATTCTGACTCCAGTTCATTTTAGTGTGATGAAGTCATTTTTTTTTCTCATCAGTCACATTTTGTGCTTGAACACTACATTAATCTTACGATTGAACAAATAAATACCTTTGGAAAATAACAGCTGTTAAAGTTCAGAGTTCTCACCTGCTTTTTATGATCTGTTCCTCTGAACATCACTGCACAGCTTCTCCACAGCAGGGTTTTTTTTTTTTTAACCCGTGTGTGTAATTTTTGCTCAGTTCATTTATATGTTCTCATTTTTTGAGGATGTTTGACCATTTACTTCATCTCATAAATTCAGTATACGACGCGCACATGGTGTGAACAGGATGGTGCCATCAGAAAAACACCGGTAGAGAAAGTTGAAAGAGAAGTACAGGCAGCTCCACGCTTTAGTTTTGTGTTGTTGCTGTTTTTTTTTTTTTGAACAAGTTCACTCGGGTTAAAATCCTCTCTCTCTGCTCCGCGCTCGCTGTCTCACGTGCACTGATGGTTCTCAGCAGAATGTAACGTCTCGTGCCTCCGTTCAGGAACCTCCCCTCCCTCGCAGCGCGCGCGCACACACACACACACACACACTGACAGGTGCTCCGGTAAAGCCCCGTTTCCACATAGACGGTAAGAGCTCCCGGAAGCGTCCCGGAAGAGTTTTTGGCCGTCTTAAGCATCACACGCCGTTGTTAACGCCAGCACTAGGGGCGTGGCTTAGTTCCTGCTTTACAGGGAGTCGTCAAAAAATTATTCAACATGTCGAATAATTCCGGGAGCGTTCCCGGAGACCTCCTGTGGCGACGAACAACGGCGTTTGATACTTTTTAATCGCCGTTTCATCCTGCCGCTTCCTGTAGTGCCACAGTTCTCGTCGCGCCGCGATGACCAATCAGGGACTGAATATGTAGTGACGTGGAGATGTCTGGAGTTTGAAGATGTGAACATGTCCTGTCTCTGGTAGCAGCCTGTGAGCAGGACTTATGTCTCTTTTGTCCTTTATTTTACAATCATGACAGAGTTTTTGGAGCGAGCAGCAGCACCACAGCAGCGTGGAGCGGAGGTTCTTTTAAATTTTATTTTACGTGCGCGCGAATCGTCCTGGAGATTATTTTACTTATTAGCTACACAGCTGTATAATGAAGGAAATGGTGACTGGCTTCTAAACACAATTATGACAGAGTTTTTTGGGGGAATGAACGAGGAGCAGCCCGCAGCAAACAGCAGCGTGGAGCAGATCGAATTTCTTTTTTTTTTCTTTGTTTTTACGTGCGCGCGCGAGCGAGTCGTCTGTAGAGAATATTTTATTAATTAACTACACAGATGTATAATAAAACAAATGGTGACTGGTTTCTAAACACAATTATGACAGAGTTTTTTGGGGGAAAGAGCGAGCTGCAGCAAGCAACGGAGTTTATTTATTTATTTTAATTGTTTACATGTGCGCGCGTGGACAGTTGATCCTCAAACTGGGTCCTGCAGAGGCGGAAGGACCGCTGAAAGCGGCCGTCACCCAGATACAGCTCCTGGAGCAAATAATGATACTCTCTGTATTGGGAGCTTTCCACAGCAACTCGCTCCGTGTGATCAAGGTCCATCATTTGACTGACAACCGGAGCCGGCGAGCTCCGCCCCTTTCCACCGCAAAAACAACCGCGAACTTCGGTCTCCGTACTACTCGCCGACAAAACCGTCTGTGTGTAAACCTTGCTTAAACTGTGCATTTTAGACAGCTTTGAACAAGACAGCCACTGTTTTAATTGGCCGTCTTATCCAAGTTTGAACGTTCAAATGACAGCAGGACGGCTCGCTGCCTAAAACTATGAAATGAGAGAATAACAAAGACTTAAATAAATGACTCGTCAGCTACTAAATTAATTGACGGTTTCAATAGTCGACGTTGTTGTGGCAGCCCTAATTCCTAGATAGAGTGAATTGCAGTAGTCCGGACATGACGAGATAAAAGCATGCATGACGCGCTCAAAATCTGAGAAAGATAAAATCAATTTAATTTTGGCTAAAAGACAAAGATGATAAAAACTAGATTTAACCAATTTAATTTTGGCTAAAAGACAAAGATGATAAAAACTAGATTTAACAACCGCGTTATTAGTAGTAATTAGTAATTCCATTTACTACACCTCTGATCCTCTAGAGTCCAAATTTATGAAAAATATTCTCCGGTCCTCAGCAGCACATCCCTTTGCAATGCAGCGATATGCTCCAAGATGGTATCATTTTGCGTTTCAGTTCAAGAGTTCATGCAGTCTGAGATTACACAGCATTGCCCAACTCATTAATCACGACAGACACATGAGGGGACGAAGGTTTGGTAGCTGCCACCTTGCTAATATTCCTGTAGGTCAGGGCAGCACACAAACCAATCAGCACCAAACCTCCCACCATAAAAGCGAATAGAAATGAATCCTCAGCGTCTTCCACAGAGTGTGGAGCCAAGCACGCCACGTTCCATTTCTCTCAGGTGTTGAGAGCATAGCCCACTGGGTAGGTTCCATCAGGGCACGCAGGGTCTCCCAGCCCTGATTTCCTCAACGAATAAATTGGTGTCAATAGCATGAGAGACCAGCTGATCAATTCCACGGTTAATCCAAATCTTAGTTTGAAGAATTCACAGTCTGGTGAAGCTGGGACTTTGCAGGACAGAGCAGAGATAGAGAACAGAAAAAGGAGGAGAGGGGAGGAATGCGACCGTCCTTGCCGGAGTCCCAAGCTGAAAGGTACAGGGTAAAAAGTACAGGCCCAAGAACAGACCCCTGGGGCGCTCCACAGTTCAAAGGGGCAGAGGACGAGGTGGAGTTCCCCAGCCTGACAGTGAACGAGTGGTCTGTCAGGTATGAGCGGAACCAGTCAAGGGCTGTCCCCCTGACACCCACACAATTTTCAAGAAGAGATAGAGTTGCATGGTCAACTTTGTCAAAAGCAGCAGTCAAGTCTAAAAGCACTAAAATGGCAGAATCACCAGAATCATTGATTTAAACATGGGTCATTAAAAACCTTTAAAATTGCAGACTCAGTGCTATGAAATGATTTATATCCTGACTGGAAAGTATCCAAAATGCTGTTTGTATCTAAAAACACTTGTAATTGTGCAAGAAAAATTTTTTGTTTTTGTTTTTTGTTTTTTTCTGCCCCAAAATTTTTAACATAAAAGGAAGCTTAGAAATACACCTGCAGTTTGAAAGAACAGAGTTAATTATTCCAAATATTAACACCTTTTAACAGAAATGCAAGCTGACCGCATTCTGTACTGTACAGGAGACACAGCACGGAGGAGACTGATTGACGATGGTCTACAGTCCCTTAGCCAATTAGGACGCAGAACACAATGTGCATTCTCTCCCTTAGCCAATCGCGGTGATGCCGACCGGTGCCATGACCGGCCCGCCTGATGAGGACGCAGCACACAGTGCGCTGTTCAAAAAAAAAAAAACATGCAAAATTGCACTAAAAAAATATGTGAAACTGCGAGGCCATGAAAGGTGAACTGCGTTATAGCAAGGGACCACTGTACAGCAGTATCACTTATAATTTCATCCAAGTATGTGTCAGACAGCCATTATATCAATCAATCAAGATCTTTATTGTCATTATGCAGGCATAACGAAATTTTGCACACTCCCGGCAAGGCACATAATAAATAAATCAGCACACACATAAATAAAACATAGATACCAGACACGGAATGAGTGACCAATCCATGAAAAAAAAAAAAAACACGAATACACAACACAAAGCCTGCACAGTCCTCCATCTCATCCTCATTCAAACCGTTCTGACTCATGCTGCTGATGCAGAGACCTCTGGCATTTTCAGTTGCATCCTTCGGTTTGATAAAAACCTTAGTTTGTGACCCAAACTGAATGGATCTTACTGTTTCTTAAGCAGCCTTGCTTTCCTGGCGACGTCCGCGTTACTCTTAGTAAGATGCTCTTTTATATAAATATTTGTGCCTTTCAGCTTCCTTCCCTGTTTGAGTAATTCAGCTTTGTGCCTTCTGTTTGCAAAATGAATGATAACTGGAGTGGACATCTTATCCTTCTGAGCCCGAGTCGGCAGAGCGTGACAGGCTTCGATATTTTCTTTATTAATGTCAATGTGTTTACTATGAAGGAATGCACTCACCTGTTCCTCTGTAGTTTCTTCGTGTCCACCGTCCTCAGCACTAACTCCCGTCACAGCCTGTGAAAAGTTCCTTGGTTTGATTTTTAGTCCGGAGATAATGACATCGTTCATACGTAAATACTACTCCAAGCCAGACACCCGGTTTTCCAGATACAAAGAGATACAGATTTTCTGTTCTTGTTCAGAGTTCTGTTGTTTCAGCTGTTTGATTTCTCCCAGCAGTTCTGTTATGATGTGGTTTTGTTTTGTCAAAGAAGCCATTTCCATAGACATCATGTTCATGGACTCGTTTACAACCCATATCCAATGAAGTTGGGACGTTGTGTAAAATGTACATAAAAACAGAATACAATGATTTTCAAATCCTCTTCAGTCTATATTCAGTTGAACACATCACAAAGACAAGATATTTAATGTTCAAACTAATAAACTTTATTGTTTTTGTGCAAAAAAAAAAAAAAAAAATCTTGGGACTCCGACGAGGGCAGTCCCATCTCCTCCACTCTCCCTTATCTCTGTTCTCTGCTTTTAACCTTCAAGTCCCTACTTCACCAGACTGTGAATTCCTCAAATTATATTGGATTCTGGATCTATTGGACTACTATTGGATTAACCATGGAATTGATCAGCTGGTCTCTGAATGCTATTGACACCATTTTTTCTACAAGAAGGTCAGGACCGGGGGATCCTACCTGCCCAGATGGAACGCATCCTGCGGGCTATGTTCTCGACTCCTGGAGTTCCTGGCATGTGGCATTCTTTGTGCCATTCTCCGTTGAGGATTTATTTATTTTTGGTCTTATGGTAGCAGGGCTGGTACTTTCTGGCTTATGTGCTGCCCTGATCTACTGGAAAATTGACAAGACGGCGGCATCAAGAACCACGGCCCCTCGCTTGTCCGTCATGATTAACGAGGTTGGCGAGGCAGTGCATTCTCAGACTGCAATGACTCTTGAACTCAGACGCAAATTGGATGACATCTTGGAGCTGATGCATGCCTTGCAGTTGAAGATTTCGGAGGCCGGTGAATATTCTTAATTCATAATTGGGATTTGGTTGCTCAAGTGGAACTGTTAAGTTTTTTTTTTTCACTGCTCAAACCATAACACTACAGGCTTATCAAGACTGAAGGTCAAATTGCCCGACTGTTTTCCTCCAGAGGGATTTGTTGGCCTGGGGATCATTTGGCTGTTTCTTATCTCAACTCACAAAGACAATAAACTGTTTTTCACAGGATTGAAGCATGCTCCATTCCCTCCGCCCACCCCCTCCTATCCCTCATCAACACCCCCCACTCCTGCGTCTGCTTACGTCACTCCTTTCCCCTTCTGCGGGGGCGGTGCAGTTTTAGCTGCAGCCCCCGTCACTCCCCCCAAGCTGATGGCGACGCATCTCAGGGTTGCTGCGTGACCTTCACCCTTGCCTCAATTTGGATAAAGGGCTTCTTCAAACTTAATGCACATAAACAATGTCAAATGTGTATGTGCTGTCTTTAATTCTGACGTGCCATTATTACGGTAAACAAGTAATAATTGTGGACTAATTGCTGTCTGAGGTAAGTGGAGTGTAAATGTAATTTCTCCACTGTGAGATCAATAAAGTATATCTCATCTCAAATATTTGCTCATTTTGAAATGGATGCCTGCAGCACGGTTCAAAAAAGCTGGGACAGTGGTATGTTTACCACTGTGTTACATCACCTTTCCTTCTAACAACACTCAATAAGCGTTTGGGAACTGAGGACACTAATTGTTGAAGCTTTGTAAGTGGAATTCTTTCCCATTCTTGCTTGATGTACGACTTCAGTTGTTCAACAGTTCGAGGTCTCTGTTGTCGTATTTTGCGCTTCATAATGCGCCACACATTTTCAATGGGTGACAGGTCTGGACTGCAGGCAGGCCAGTCTAGTACCCGCACTCTTTTACTACGAAGCCACGCTGTTGTAACACATGCAGAATGTGGCTTGGCATTGTCTTGCTGAAATAAGCAGGGACGTCCCTGAAAAAGACGTCGCTTGGATGGCAGCATGTGTTGCTCCAAAACCTGGATGTACCTTTCAGCATTGATGGTGCCATCACAGATGTGTAAGTTGCCCATGTCATGGGCACTAACACACCCCCATACCATCACAGATGCTGGCTTTTGAACTTTGCACTGGTAACATTCTGGATGGTCTTTTTCCTCTTTTGTCCAGAGGATACGACGTCCATGATTTCCAAAAACAATTTGAAATGTGGACTCATCAGACCACAGCACACTTTTCCACTTTGCGTCTGTCCATTTCAAATGAGCTCGGGCCCAGAGAAGGTGGCGGCGGTTCTGGATGTTGTTGATGTTTGGCTTTTGCTTTGCATTGTAGAGTTTTAACTTCTACTTGTAGATGTAGCGACGAACTGTGTTTACTGACAATGGTTTTCTGAAGTGTTCCTGAGCCCACGCTGTAAGATCCTTTATACAATGTCAGTTTTTAATGCAGTGCCACCTGAAGGATCAAAGGTCACGGGCATTCAGTGTTGGTTTTCAGCCTTGTCGCTTATGTGTAGAAAGTTCTCGAGATTCTCTGAATCTTCTCATTATATTATGGACTGTAGATGATGGAATCCCTAAATTCCTTGCAATTGAATGCTGAGAAACATTGTTCTTAAACTGTTGGACTACTTTATCATGCAGTTGTTCACAAAAGTGGTGATCCTCACCCCATCTTTGGTTGTGAACGGCTGAGCCATTTGGGATGCTTCTTTTATGCACAATCATGACACTCACAATTAGTGTCCTCAGGTCCAAAACGCTTAGAGTGTTGTTAGAAGGAAAGGTGATGTAACACAGTGGTAAACATACCACTGTCCCAGCTTTTTGAAACGTGTTGCAGGCATCCATTTCAAAATGAGCAAATATTTGCACAAAAACAATAAAGTTTATCAGTTTGAACATTAAATATCTTGTCTTTGTGGTGTACTCAATTGAATATAGGTTGAAGAGGATTTGCAAGTCATTGTATTCTGTTTTTATTCACATTTTACACAACGTCCCATCTTCATTGGAATTGGGGTTGTAATTCCTCTGTCTTTTTGAAGGAATTTTAAAGTCATGTTGCTCTCAGGACACAGTAGATCTTGATTAAAGGCAAATCACAAGCTAGCTTACCGGAGGCTCGCTATTAGCTTAGTCTTCCCCGCAGAGACGACAAACTGGCAGCCAATGCTGTAGCCCGGGCCTGGTGGTAGCTGATGCTGAAGTCCTGGAGGTTTGTTGCAGCTGTAGCTGCAGGCCTGTTTGGCATATGGCAGAATTTCACGGTTAGCTCAAACGCTATAACTTTCAGCTCAAACCATTCGAATGCTGACCGTCTGCTCTGCTACTCCCACTGTGCTGTGTGATTATTCTATTAGGTGTGTGTGTGTGTGTAAGTTTTTTTTTTTTTTTTTTACATTGATTTCATTCTGAATTGTCATTTTCCTGCAGGATTTGGATTCCAGCCTTCAGAATCTTACAGCTCAGTTTGAAAAGCCTACAGCTGAGGAAATCAGTTGTCAGGAAAAGTGACGCGAACAAACCACACCTTAGATCTGGCTGTTATTATTAAAGAATCTGGCTTAAAAACTCTGTCATCTTTCAAAGATGCCATTGGAATGTCATCTGGACCAACTGTAGGGTTGTTCATGGTGTGTGTGTGTGTGTGTGTGTGTGTGTGTGTGTGTGTGTGTGTGTATATATATATATATATATATATATATATATATATATATATATATATATATATATTTTTTTTTTTTTTTTTACATTAACTGTTGTTTTGCAAAACAGGTCTCTCTTGTAAATGAGACATTGAGTCTCAAGAGATTTTTCCTGTCTAAATAAAGGATTAAATAAATAAATAAAATAGTGACAAAATAAAAGTTGAGAGACTTCAGGCCACATGTTGTTTTTGTTCCACTTGGGGTTTTATATGTTCAGACCAAAGTTGAACTCAGTCAAATAAGATTTAGAGGTCCCCCAGAGTGACACATGTTCCTCTCCCTCTGCTGGCAAGACAACGTCACCCTAACAGGAGAAGACTCTGGTGCCATTACTTTTCTTTTACAGCTACATGTGATGGCTTCTAATCATAAAAAGCAGTGGTTGATTAGTCACCCATACGAGAACATAACTGGAAGGTGTCTCCCCTTTTTGCTTGTTTGGGGAAAATTGTTGCTTTGTGGGGACCCTAAACAATGTGCCATTTCAATAAAATTTGGCACAGATCTCTTATTTTATTAGAACATGTGGCCCAAAAGATTTTGTAACATTTGACATTTTCAACAGGTCTAACCAACTGCTTTTCCACTCTTCATCCTCTTCATAGCTGCCCTCACTTCATCCCTCACTAATCTCTTGAACTTCCTGATTTACTCTCCACATCATCCAGCCTTCTCTCTCCAGCTGTCTGTATATCTAGTATCAGCTCTTCAAATTATTCCCTCCACCTTCTCAGCGCACTCTCAGGACACTGCCATCTGTGTCCTTTATCATCCTAACCTGCTGCACTTTTTTTTTTTCCATCCCTGTCCTGTTGTCTGCCCAATCTGTGCAGGACCTTTTTCTCCTTCTCTCATGATAAACTTCATGTACAACTTTGCTATATACCCTTTCTCTAGCACTTCTCAGCTTGTGCTACATCTCATTGTACTTTGGTCTACTTTATCTCTAAATATATACATTCTTTTTCACCAACCTCTTTCTCGTTATACTGTTCTGAACATCTTCCCTCCATCAGTCTTCCTTCCTCTGTCCACGTCACACAGAACCTTTCTAGCCGTGCTCCTCACCACGGCTGCAGTCACTGTCTCTCACCTCCTCCCTGAATGTTGTTGTAGTGTTCAAGGCAAGTAATCTGCTTCCTAACAATATACAAAAAATGTTGAGAAAAGTATCTAGTACTATATTTTTAAAAATTTAAAAACCAGGATAAGTAAGTGTGTGTGTGCTGAGTTTGTGGAACAGTTTAGTAAGGCTGGGCAATACCGTAACTACTTCATACATCAATTTATGTTTGGGCCGTCACAAGGAGGGAGTGACGTCTCTGCGCTTATTCAGATCATAAACTCACTAAACACCAAGCGGGGGAGGAACCTCGCCAGTGGCCCGGGGCTAAATATTGAAGGCTAAGCTCAGATATTTGGGACTGGTTTGGGCAGTTGAGGAAAACTAGGCCTGTCTGTCTCTCTGTGTGTGTCAAATTCAAAAGAAGTTTTATTGGGGCAGCACAGTGGCTTAGTGGTTGGCACTGTTGCCTTACACAAAGCGGGTCATGGGATCCATTCCCACCTGTGGCCTTTCTGTGTGGAGATTGCATGTTCTCCGTTTTGTGTGGGTTTCCTCCGGGTGCTCCACCTTCCTCCTACCTCCAAAGACATGCAGGTTAGGTGGACTGGAGGCTTTATAATGGTCCAGGTCTCCCTTGTACAAGAGATGTTGATCTCAGTGAGACTAATCCGTTGAAGAAGATTAAATTAAATTGGCATGGCCATAAAGTTATACAGTAGCATTTGGGTTTGGCCCATCAAATGGGAGGAGAGGAAACGAACGGCTATGATGACTGGACAACTTTCTCTGTCTTAGTCCACGGGCCAAGTCAACTAAGGGGTCTAAACATGTTCAATCCAGTTTCTGTATACCATGACTTACAGAGAAGGTCTGCTGGCCCATCCCATTGTGGGCAGGTCAGGGTCAGTATACAGGGGTCAAAATTAAAAAATGCATTGAAAAGTATCCCACATTATTTGTCTCACTGTAAAGAGTCCAAAATGGTATCATTTGGACTTTCTATGACTCAATGACTCTCCAGTCTTGAGTGCTCCAGAAAGAAGTACAGAAATTTGGATTCCCCCCCAACCAATATAACAAATCATAATTAAATCTTACTTAAACCAGGAAATAATGTTGCATAGTTTGACCGCCCACTTTCCTTATAACATTGGAATTTCTTACACTCCTACAGGAAGTAAATGGTGCTGTGATACAAATTAGTGGGGCAGTGGATTAGCGGTTAGCACTGTTGTCTCAGCAGAAGATCCTGGGATCACTTCCCACCTGTGCAGTGTGCATGTTGTCCCCGTGTCTGTCTCCCACAAAGCTTTTACTGGGGAGCTGCTCACTGCTCGAGTGCCTCTCGCTGCATGATGACAGTAGACTCATAAAAGGTCTTACTGGTCCACTGTTGAACACAAGTCAGAGGTTAATTTGATGAAATGTTTTAGATTTGAAGCCATCAGTCCTGACAGTCAAACTGCGACATTGCAGGTGGCTCCACGTGCATGTTGAATCACCTGACCTTTAACCTTTTTAATTTGAAGAGGTGAAATCTGTTAACTGTGACATCATTTTCACACATCTTTCCACAGCCATGGGAAGTGACCTGGAGAAGGTCCATCTGGATGAGAAAACATTCCGCTGGCAGCACAACGAGGACCACATGGCTGTGGAGAAACTGTCTGACGGCATCCGGAGGTTTGCAGCTGATGCCATCAAGCTGGAGGACATGATCAAGGTAACTGACCACCGAAAATCTGACTACTAATGAAAGTTGTTCACAAAGTGCCATAACAGGATACATATATATATATATATATATATATATATATATATGAGAGCAGGGGTGGTGGCCAAGTGGTTAATGCGCTTGGTTTCAGTTCGGAAGGTTCCGGGTTCAAATCCCACCCCTGCCACATTTCTCCATGTAATGTGGAGTTGCATCAGGAAGGGCATCCGGCGTAAAACCTGTGCCAAATCAACATGCAGATCCACCTTGGATTTGCTGTGGCGACCCCAAGTACATATATGTATATGAGAGAGAGAGTTTTGATTAAAACCAATTGAAGTGATTGTTGGTCAGCATAAGAAGAAAACTGGTTAAAAGGTCACAGGTCAAGATCAGAATTTGGGCCTGACGGGGTTTTGGTTTGTTTTTTGTTCTGTTTTTTTTGGCCCAGAGGACATCTCGAATGACTTAAAGATACTGTCTGCTTGCTGTCAGAGTTCACAGAAGCCGTGAGAAGGTGAAAGAAAGGGGAGGGGCGTGCGGTGGACAGTTCACTGCTTTGTAATGGAGGGAAAATGCGGGGGTGCTTCGTGGACTAAAGTCAGTTCCACCTCGACTTTCTTCCAAATAACACACATCTCATTCATAACATTATAAATACAGGTCTAATTCCTGCACATTTTTCTGAATTGTGTGTAATGTCCTGCGGCACACGGCGAGGATTCTGCTGCATCCCGAGCTGTGCGCAGCCGAATGTTCTCGATGTGTGGCAGGACCAGGCGCTCTCCTGCCGTGCGGTCCGCGGACCATCCAGCAAAAACGAGGCAGGCAGACGAGGTGGAAGAACGGGTTTGAATGTCACCGGAGAGAACAAACTGCTCACTTGTGGGGGAAAAAGCTTGCAGAAAGGACAGACCGCCTAAGACGGCTTAGAACCTATGCTGTGTTCACATTACTAGCTGAAGTGACTGAATCTGACCCTTTTTTGAGTGCCTGCAAGAGTGTTTTTACAAAAAAAATTTCCAGCAGCTGGCAACTCTTTTTAATGTCATGTACACTGACAAAATAATAATAATGTTTAAAATGAGGCTTATGTTCATAATTAACTGGTTTATTTGAGGGAGAAAAAGAATCACATTTGATTTCATTGGCATGGGAACGCTGGTAACATTTCAGTTTAGAATTTCTTTTGACCCACAGAAGACAAATGCTACATGATCAAATTTCTGTCAAACCTAAAACTTTAACAGTCTTTTGATTTCAGTTTCAGTTGAAGTGGCACTTGTAAAATATTAATAATAATATAATTTTGTGACGGGGGAGGGCACTCGGAGGGGTCTTACCCGGGGAGTAATTAAGTGTAGAACCGCCACTGACAAAGGTGAGATTGGGCCACACAGAACCAAATGTGATGGTATCAGAGAACTGGGTTGGAAGGTGAAAGTCGTTCTCATGAGAGCGTTTTTTGTTTTTTCCCTCCTCCCTCACTGCAGGAGAAACTCTGTAACATGAAGAATGGCCAGTAACGGTCAGATTGAACCGCCACGGTGACGGAGTTCTGACATGTTCCAGGATCCCGACACCCGGAGCCGTTTCCTGCTCTGACGTGATCATACTGCTGCGTCTCCGGCCGCGTGGAGAGGAAGAGTGACCCTCTGCCATTCACCTTGAACCGCTGCTTTACTTTATCCTGTGTACTTGGCGGTGCCGCTAACCTGTGTGTGTGTTTTGAAATATTATTACGCTTACCGAGTCTGGTTAATGGGTTTTTCTTCACGACCTCTTTGGACTACGGGTTTTCTATCACATCTTTCAGAAGTAATGTGGGAAATGACTTGCTAATAGAAACACACTGTAACATTCCAAAGAACTTTGCTTTTTCTGTTTAAATGATTTAAAAAAAAAAGAGACTGAAGTTTTTAATTGTCACACTTTATTTTTAAATATGTATGCAGATTTCATACATGCATGTATTAGACTGCTGAGAGAAAAACATGAGGACTTTGAAATGTTTTAGCCTGTTATGACCAATGACACTTGAACACTAACAATTCAGTGTTCAGAGACGTCTGTCTGCAGCTCGTCTTAAAGTATTACATTAACAAGTCATGACTCCTGATGGCAGCTGGAACACAAACTCTGAAGCCACTGAATCATAAACCAAAAAAATGTTTGTGAATCCATGCAGAGAAATAAGAACAGGAGTGAAAGAACAACAGACATGAGTCCACTGACACTGAGATTCAGGTGAAAGAACTGTGACACTATTGACCTTCAGTTTCAATTTATTTTCATTTATACAGCAACAAATCGCAACAAACATTGCCTCAAGGTGCTTCACACAAGTCAGGTCTAACCTCACTAACCCCCACAGCAAGCACACTTTGACCTTTTATGTCAAAGACTGATGTCATTTATTGCATCAAAGCGTTATTTTATTTATTCCTTTTTCTTTTTTTGGTTTTGCAGCTTGTACTCCAGTGTGACTTGCACACTGAAATCATGTTATTAATAATTAGGACAGATGTTCCTGGGTATCAAAGCACTAAAAGTAAACTAAGAATACTTACAAATAGAAAGTATACTGCAATAATACACACACACAAAAACAAATGACTGCTGCTAATAGAGGGAAAAAAGTGCAACTTTTGGTTTGGTTTTTCTTTTGTTACCCTTCAAGTTTTTTTTTTTTTTAAAGTGCAACTTGTACTCTGGAAATAATGGTCACTTTGAAATCTGAAGACTAGTCTCATAGTTTCATGTGTCTGTAGCTTTGATGGTGTGTACACAAAAAATCAGAGGTCCTACTCATGACCCCTGTAGAACAGTTGGTTCTCCATTGAGATGTTTAGGTCTATTCAGTACTATGTGGTATTGTGTGACAGAGTTTGACTCTGATTTGCAGCTAATCATGCAGATGATGGACATTGTATCTTCATATGGTTGGTTTTTAAATGTGCCATATCTTAAAAATGTTATTCACCTAATGAGCCAGTTGTCTTTTTGATCTGGATGAAACATACAATCAGTAAAATGAGCATCAAGATGATGCTTTCTGATGTTTAATGTGAAGCAGAGCATTGAAATTTACTCAAATTTGTAACTTGGCCAACCACCAAAACTAATTAACCAGAACACTATTCTGGGCTCGACAATAGCACTGGTCCGATGGCCCGGCGGCCTTTTTTACATGTTCCGGGCCACCACGGGCCAGTAAGAATTAAAATCGCTTTGGGCAGATTTATTAGTCTAATGTCGCGTTCACACCGGGCGCGATCAGATGCTACAAATTCACGGGGGTCGCTTGGTAACGGACGCGCCTCCTTCACCCGGTGTGTCGCTCTGCTTTTGCTGCGAAAATTCGCCCCGGTGCGTCATCAAATAGGAGGAGCTTCCATTCAGCTCGCCGGCTCCGGTTGTTAGTCAAGTTAACATGACGGACCTTGATCACACGGAGCGAGTTGTTGTGGAAAGCTGACAAACGTCATGAGACGTTCCCAATTCAGGCAGTATCATTATTTGCTGCAGGAGCTGCGTCTGGATGATGGCTGCTTTCAGCGGTCCTTCTGTCTCTGCAGGACCCAACTTGAGGACCAACCGTCCCGTTCACGCGCGCACATGTAAAGAATTAAAAAAAAAGAAAAAGAAACTCCGCTCCCGCTGCTGTGGGGCTGCTGCTCCTCCAAAAACTCTTGTCATAGTTGTGAAATAAAGGACAAAAGAGACATATGTCCTGCTCACAGGCTGCTACCAGAGACAGGACATGTTGCACCACTTCGGCAATGAAGTGCAGACAAACTTCGTCTGCAGGCGCATCTTCTGATGTGGCGCAAATTTCGCTTCAACATCGACGCGTCATTTTCGCTTAAGCAAGATCGAGCGCAGTGAATATTATGAATTTCTTGAAACCTCCTGCCCCTGGGCAGAAACCAGGAAAGCAAAGGAAAGAACAGCTATCACCCTCAAAACAAGCACAGAAGAGGAAGGCTGCTGATGCTGAATATGAGAAGAAAAGGGTGAGGAAAACTTGGCAAACTTCCTGGAAGAAAAGACGGCCATAGCTGGAGCGTGATGAGGAGAGTGAGGTCTTCTGTGGAACTTGTAGGGCCATGCCAGAATATGCTAACAAGTAAGTATAAATATACCATGTCCTGGTAGACAATGTGGTATGATTTCATACGCCAGTTTAAAAGTCTAATCAGTATGCCCTTGTGGAAACCCCACGGTGACAACATTAGCAAGGGAACTTGGTTTATGAAATTTAACATATTAATTTTGTAAATGATCAAGAAATAAATTTATTTTTGTATTAATGTCTGAGTGTTGAAAAAATTCCTATCAGTTACCTACCGACATTTTTTTCAAAGTTGACTCACTTTAAGGTTTTTATCGTGTAGTATAAGAATATTGTGTTTGGTTTTCAAGTGTTTTTACATTAAGGAAACCCAATTCTAATGTCTGAGTGTTGATTTAAAAAATTCATATCGGTTACCCCCTCCCCCCCCCCCCCCCCCCCCCCCCCCCTTCTGGGCCAGTGATATTTTCATCCGGGCCAGTAACTTTCAAATTCTACTGGCCCTGTGGGCCAGTGCATAAATTGCCTTATTGTCAAGCCCTGCTATTTATTGTAAAGTTTACAAGGAGGGACACTTTATAAGAACTTACAAGTTGGATTCATTATCCAAAAACAACATTCAATTTCTGAACTTATTTTTCCATTTCAAGAATATGTTCAAGATCTGAGACTTTTCAAGGCAATTTGTAGCCAAAACATAAATGCTGAACTGATCTTTTACTAAACTAATTTACAACACCGTCATTCAACAGCTTCCTCATTAGACAAATGTTGCATTATTTCAGTTATAGCTGCCAAATATAACATATTTTCCAGTGGTCCAAAGACCACCTTAGTTGGCTTACGGAAGTAAAAGATGCCATCAAAATGCTCAAGAACCACAAAGCTGCAGGCCTGGACAGAATTCCAGTGGACATATATAAGAACGGCAGCAATCTACTCCAGTACCAACTCCATCAGCCGAACATCAAAATCTGGACCAACAAAGCATTTCCATCTGACTTCAGAGACGTGGTCACTGTTACCATTTTCAAAAAAGGCAACTGATCAGAATGTGGGAACCACCGAATGTGGGAATTGCTCTGCTAGCAGCTGCGGGGAAGATCCTCACTTGAATCCTGAACAATGGTCTCAGAAAAGATCCTCCCTGAAACTCGAGCTGGTTTCAGACCATCCAAAAGCAAAATAGACATGATCTTTACAGTGCAGCAATCCCAAGAAAAATGCCACAAGAAACATCACCTTTTGTTCATGGCTTTCGAGCTCTCGAGGGGTTCAACTGCATCTTGAGAAAACTCCTGTGGGAATTCCTGGACAGATATAGTTGTCCAAAAAACCGACTCCTCTATAATATGTTTAGCAGTCAAGATCAATGGAGGCAACACGGAGTCATTCAAAGTGACATCAGAAGTGGCAACTGCACTTTTTACCATCTTCATCACGACCATTCTTCACATCAAGGACAACCTACCACAAGGCATTAACATTTATTTTATTTATTTCATTGCAGCCTATATAAAATGGATATTTCATATCAAAGGAAATGTAAGAGTCACTGAAGATTTTCATTTTTTGCGGGGCTGCTGTTGTCCCGCAGCCAGGTGAACGTGGGCATCTCTTTAACCTTCTCCAGTTACAGGGAAACGGGCCACACGACCAAAATGTTGAAGCTGACACTCACAATGCAAGTGCCCCTTGTTCTATAGTCTCTCTTAGTAACAGCTTGTTGGATGCAAAGTCCTTCCAGCAATACCCAAGGAGCCTCTGAAGAGGCCTAGTACCAAAGAGATCCGGTCATCGCCTTAGGTCACTGGTTAGTGTACAGATCTCACAACCATACACCAACACAGGAAGCACCAGAACCCTAAAGATTTGAACCTTTGTTTGCCTGCAAAGCTAACAGCATCACCAAGAACCTCTGTCCAGCAAGCTCATGAAAACATAAGCTATTCCCAGGCACATCTTGATCAGTAGGCTGCAGCATAAAGAGCTCATCAGCAGAGTCCAGACAGGAAGAGCAGGGCCAGGGTGGGGAGAGGCACTGTGGCTTTGGTCCAAAGCTAAATGGACTGCATTTATATAGCGCTTTTCCATCTGAATCAGATGCTCAAAGCGCTTTACAATTATGCCTCACATTCACCCTCATGTCAGGGTGCTGCTATACAAGGTGCTCACTACACACCGGGAGCAATAGGGGATTAAAGGCCTTGCCCAAGGACCTTTAGTGATTTTCCAGTCAGACGGGGATTTGAACCCATGCTCTTCTGGACTCAAGCCCAACACCTTAACCACTAGACCATCACCTCCCTAAGCTAAGAGGAAAGAAAGGAAGCAGATGGTGGTAGCAGAGGTCCCAAGGATGGAGGAAGAGCACGATAAGATCAAGGCTGTATCGCAGTGCCAGAAAGGAAGCTGGACTAGTAGGGAAGGAGTTGTCAACCGGAACACCAGTTGGTCAAACCTGTGCAAAATCCTGCAGGCAAGGCTCAGCTTCCTCAGCTGCACAACCTATGACCTGCTCCCCTGCCCTCTGGACCTTCACCAGTTAGTGCAGCAAATAACTGAAACAATCCTGCAAATGGTGATACAAGCCCCAAAGTTGGCACAAATACTCCTTAGACATTACTCTCTTGAAAAAAACCGACTAGCCACTTGAATTTTCCATAGGCAGCCAGGTAGGGGTCAACTGAAGATTTACACAGAGGTCAAAATTTAAAAATGCTCCAATCAAATTGAAAACGACATCACATTATTAGTCTGATCACAAAGATAGTTTGGACAATCTGTGACTGACTGTTCTGGAGTTATGGGGTAAAAACAGCAAAAATGGTGACAAAGGTCCATTTCAATTTGTGCAGGGGTCACAAGTTAAAGTTGCTCCAAGTTTGGTAAAAAGTGGTGCAAATTATTGTTTGAGCTAATAGGATTAATAAATGGGATAGTTTGGACAGTGTTGAATGTTTGGTCTCCCACGTAAAGGTCAAACAAGGTCGATGTCCATTGGGTTCTAGGACGTGTGACCTATGTTACCCCGTAACGTGATAACTAAGCATGACACATGGTGCAAACTATTCCTTTGTAAAACTCTGTGAACTCACCTGTAAGTTGCTCTCCTTTTACAGCACAGGATTTCTGCCTCCAGCACGTCCTCTCAGGCTGCTTTCTCTCACACTCTCACAAACCCAACACTTTAAGGGTTACTTACGGAATTTTGTAGATTGACAGACTGAATTCGTCCGTCCTTCACATGCTCTGCAAAATGTAATGAAGAGTTTTTGGGAGAGCAGTTGAGTATGTAAAGAGTTGGAGTGAAGATCATAAAGTTGGTTGACATTCAGAGCAGCAGCTGTGACGTACAGTTTTGTTTTGTTTATTTGCAGGCTTTAAAAATTTTTGTCCATCTGGTTTTTGTGTTTGTGTTTTTCACACATGTGGTTTGTCAAGTTTAACACCATTCCCCTTCTGCCATTTATAGCTCAGCTCACAATCTGACACAGGAACCTTCAGACCTCATCAGCGTGTGAGACCAGTCGCTTAGAAAAACCACTGCAGTGCCACTGTTCAGGTAACTGAGGGGCTTTGATTTTAATGTGTGTGTGTGTGTGTGTGGCTTCGATCACGCAAAACCAGGGGGAGAGCTGACATTTGCCATTTGGTATGTTTATGTATTTTTGGTCAGGGATGAACGCTGCAAAAACGTTACGTTGATAGGACAAATATTTTTGGAGAAATTTGTAATTATATCTAACCAATATAGAATGGATGTTGTGCTGCAATGGTCCATGGGAGTTCAGAGTTTGGGGGTTTTAAATGTTATTGTGGTTCATGTTAGTTTAACAGTGTTGTTGGTTTATTGTGTTTTTACAGTTCAGTTGGTTTAGTAAGTTTAATTAAGTTATTCTGAGTAAAATATGTATTGTGTTTGATCACCCTGTTTGTGTCTCAACTTAGAAGCACCTGCATGCGTAAAGACAAATAGCTATGCATGCATGTGTGTGTAACTTTGATCAGAGACAAACAGAGCACAGCTGACATTGGCTGTTTGGTATGTTTATGTATTTTGTGTCAAGGATGAACGGCGCCAAAAATGGACCACTGATAGGACGAATAGTTTTGGAGAAGCTACAAATATTAGCTAACACTGCTAATTACATTTTGGACTCACGCCTTTCCAGCAGGGGGCTGTAAATCATCTTTATAATGAAAGCGGGAGTGTAAGTGCATATAATTGTAAATATGTTAAAAATACATGGACTACACAAGAAAGTGAAAACACTAAGAGGAGGTGATGGTCTAGTGGTTAAGCGTTGGGCTTCAGACCAGAGAATCCTCGGTTCAAGACCCAGCCTGATTGGAAAATCACTAAGGGCCCTTGGGCAAGGTCCTTAATCCCCAAGTTGCTCCCGGTATGCAGTGAGCACCATGTATGGCAGCACCCTGTCATCAGTGTCTGAATGGGTGAATGTGAGGCATAATTGTAAAGCACTTTGAGTGTCTGATGCAGCTGGAAAAGTGCTATGTAAATGCAGCCCATTTACCATTTACTTATTTCCATTGTGGTCCATTTAAAAATCAAATGGCAAAATAGAATAATAAAGAAATAATGATGATAATAATAATAATTGTGTGTATATGATTAAAAACAACCTAAACAATTTATGAATACTTCTGACTTCTGTCTTGACTCTTGTAGAGACTCTACAAGAGTCAAGACAGAAGTCAGACTACCAGAGCAAGAATTTTAGCTGAGGAAGCTTCTGTGATTTGAAGCGAAACGTCCTCACGTCAAGCAACCCAGTCCAGTCGTAGATTCAAGCTTCTCTACTATGGAAACCACCTGGACAACTGAGAGCCTACACAGAAACATTTGATTTTAAATGAACCACAATGGAAATGAGTGTTTTCACTTGTCATCCATGTATTTTTAACATACTGTATTTAAAATGATAATATGGACTTACATTGAACGTACTAAATTAAATCATGCACTCACTCTTGCTTTTAATATAAAGATGATTTACTGCCCCCTGTTGGAAAGGTGTGTTTCCAGAATGTAGTTAGTAATGTTAGTTAATATCCGTACCTTCTCCACAAGTATTAGTTCTGTTAACGTCATGTTTTGGCTCTGTTCATCCTTAACCCAAAGACAAATGTCAGTTGTGCTCAGTTTGTCCCAGACTGAAGTTGCGTGCGCGCATGCGCGCACACACGCACACAGAGGCCACTTATTGACTATGGTAAATGGACTGCATTTATATAGCACTTTTCCATCTGTATCACATGCTCAAAGTCCTTTACAATAATGCCTCACATTCACCCCAATGTGAGGGTGCTGCCATACAAGGTGCTCACTACACACCTTGCCCAAGGGCCCTTAATGATTTTCCAGTCAGGCTGGGGTTTGAACCAAGGACCCTCTGGTTTCAAGTCCAACACTTTAACCACTAGACCATCACCTCCCCAATTATAATATAGATGACAAATAAACATTATTCAAATGTTTAAAACAGTAGGTGTACTACCTTTGGGTCCTACACAAAATTAACTGAATTAACCTTGTGATGTCTTTAAATTGACTGTAAGTGTGCGTGCGAGTCTCAGTGTGTTTTGCGTCCTGTTCAGGGTGCACACAGTCTCTCGCCCTATGACTGCTAGGATAGACTCCAGCACCCCCCATATATATATATATATATATATATATATATATATATATATATATACACGAGGTCTGTCTGTAAACTATAGGTCCTTTTTATTTTTTGCAAAAACCATATGGATTTGAATCACATGTGATTGCATCAGCCAAGGTTGAACCCTCGTGCACATGCGTGAGTTTCCCCACGCCTGTCGCTGACGTCATTCGCCTGTGGGCACAGCTTGTGGGAGGAGCGCTCCACCCCCCTCGTCGGATTTTTTTGTTGTGAGAAAATGGCCGAACGCGTGGAGCAGCGTTACTGCATTAAATTCTGCCAGAAACTTGGCGACAGCCAGGCAGAAACTATTCGAAAAATCCAAACAGCTTTCGGAGATGAAGCCATGAGCAGCACACGGATTGAGTGGTACAACTGGTTTAAAGACGGGCGCGTAACGGTGGAGAGCAAGCCGCGCTCCGGTCGGCCATCAACGAGCCGAAATGACGAGATCGTTTCCAAAGTGCACGCTGTGGTTATGCGGGATCGTCGCTTGACTGTCCGAGAAATTGCTGAGGAAGTGGACATTGGCAAGACTTCGGCACATTCCATCATAACGGATGATTTGGGCATGAAACGAGTGGCGGCGAAGTTCGTGCCGAGGTTGCTGACGGCGGAGCAAAAGCACCTCCGTGTGGAAGTCTCACAGGACATGCTGGACTCCATTGACACTGATCCCAGCTTTATGGACACTGTAATCACCGGAGATGAGTCCTGGGTGTACGGGTACGACCCGGAAACCAAATTTCAGTCGTCACAGTGGAAGCATTCCACGTCGCCAAGACCGAAGAAGGCGTGCCAAGTGTGCAGCAACATCAAGGTAATGCTGACTGTTTTTTTTGACTCCCGTGGTGTGGTACACCACGAGTACGCACCACAGGGTCAAACAGTAACAAAGGAGTATTACAGGGATGTCCTCCGTCGTCTACGTGATAGTGTGCGGCGCAAGAGACCGGAGTTGTGGGCCGGAGGAAATTGGCGCCTCCACCACGACAACGCGCCAGCTCATTCCTCTCATTTAATTCAGACTTATTTGACCAAAAACCAGACTCCGGTGGTTCAACAGGCGCCTTACTCCCCTGACATGGCCCCTTGTGACTTTTGGCTCTTCCCAAAACTTAAAATACCATTAAAAGGAACCCGATTTGAGACAAGAGAGGACATTATGGCTGCGACGACGGCGGAGCTGCGCGCCATCCCGAAAAAGGCATTTTTGGAATGCTTCCAACAGTGGCGACACCGCTGGGAGAAGTGTGTGGAGTCCCAAGGAGAGTACTTCGAGGGTGATTAGGTTTCCAACCCTCCAGGTAAGCCAGTTTTTTTTCCCCAGCCAATGGTCCGATACTTTTCGGACAGACCTCGTATATATATAGATATAGATATATACACACTCACACACACACACACACACACACACACACACACACACACACACACACACACACACACACACAGGTTCTGATCATATAATTAGTATATCGTGAAAAAGTTGATTAATTTCAGTAATTCGGTTCAAATAGTGAAACTTGTCTATTATATTCATTCATTACACAGACTGACATATTTCAAGTGTTTTTTCTTTTAATTTTGGTGATTATAACTGACAACCAGTGAAAATCCCAAATTCAGTATCTCAGAAAATTAGAATATTAAGACCAATAAAAAAAAGGATTTCTATAAATGTGGGTCAACTGAAAAGTATGAACATGAACAGTATGAACATGTCCAGCACTTAATATGTAGTCAGGGCTCCTTTTGCCTGAATTCTTGCACCAATGCGTCGTGGCATGGAGTCGATCAGTCTGTGGCACTGCTCAGGTGGTATGAGAGCCCAGGTTGCTCTGATGGTGGCCTTCAGCTCTCCTACAAGATATAAACGCTGGGGTGATCATGTTTTTGCGGTAGCTGGCCCCAGACTGTGGAATGACCTACCTCTTGAGTTACGTACTATTCCTGACCGAGCACTTTTTAAATCTAAGTTAAAGACTTATTTATTTAAACTGGCTTTTAACACTTACTGGGGAGGTGACATGTTCTGTTATTTTTATGTTCTTTATGTGCTGTTTTAAAATTTTATTTTATATGTGTTTTATTTTTGTAAATTTGTGTTTTTAATGTTAAGCACTTTGGACACCAGTCGGTGCTGTAAAGCGCTTTATAAATAAATGTTGATTGATCGATTGATTGATTGATTTTAGCGGGGGAAAATTAAGATAAAGCGAAATAAAACAATGAATCATCAAAGCAGTAGATCATATCACTGCTTTGATCTGTGAATCACAGCTTTGATTGGTTCAAAGTTCAAAGCAAAGCCACGCTGCAGAAAATCAATGTAGAGAAATGATCATTTTCCTGACAAACACCCCAAAAACAACGGCCACTCTGACAGACCGATAAGGGAATCGTTAAGCAAAAAGGTTATTGATGTCGGTGGATTGAATCATTTCTTAACCATTCCCTGAAAGGAACCGGTTCTCGATACCCGGCCCTAGAGGTGACCAAAGACGTCCAGTCATGTCTTTACATTGTCTCACAACCATACAGTAAGACAGGAAATTCCACCTAAAGAGTGCCATCATTCTCCTTCAAAGGTACTGGCATCGCCAAACACCTCTGCCCAACAACCTCGTGCCTCCATAAACTCTTCTCAGTTGTCTTTCAAACTCAGAGGCAGAGGACCCACAGACGTGAAAGTCACTGCCAAGACAAGCGAATGCCTCTACAAGTTCAACACTTTAGCTGCATACAGATACAGATGAAGCCTGGATCTTCATCTTGGTCCAGGACAACCACAAACCCAAACATTCCAATTGCTCACTCAACTTCTAATGTGTGGTAATCAGGGTGTCCATCGATTTCACAAAGATCACAGCAGTGATCATACAGTGTAGGCCGGTAAACCTCTCATCACCAGAAAACACTGAACAGTGCAGGAACCACAACACATCCTTGATGAACACCAGAATTCAGTGGGAACAAGCTCATCAGAGTTTCTGCCTCCTCACAGTACCTGTGTATCGGCAGGCCATGATGTCCAGCAGCTTCATCTTCCCATCAATTCTTACAATTTCCCTTTAAAAATATGAGTTTGAAAACACGTGATGATGAGGACTTCTGACATCACGTGACTTTCTTGCACTTGAAGAAGCCACTTTAATCTCTGTGTGTTTGGTGCAGGTGCGAGCTCACTTCAGCTTTACTGCTCGCGGCCCCTGTCCTTCTCTGTCCACAGTGTGTGACCCTGAGACGGACTGTGTGTAAATGGTAAATGGACTGCATTTATATAGCGCTTTTCCATCTGTATCAGACGCTCAAAGCGCTTTACAGTAATGCCTCACATTCACCCCGATGTCATACAAGGCGCTCAGTACACACCGGGAGCAATAGAGGATTAAAGGCCTTGCCCAAGGGCCCTTAGAGATTTTCCAGTCAGGCAGGGATGAACCCATGATCTTCTGGACTCAAGCCCAACACCTTAACCACTAGACCATCACCTCCCCTGGTGTCCCACCTCACCTCCTTCCCCTTCACAGGCACAAAACCTAGTCCTGGCTGGTGCGTGCGTCAGTGGCAGAAAACTGTTCCAAGTAACTTCAGCAGCAACATCAGTTTGGGGTAAGACTGTGTGTGTGTCCCTTACACACACACATACACGTGTTTGTAAGGAACAGGGCCTGCTAACAGTGTGACGTTTGCTGGCCACTTATTTAATTAAACTGGGATTTCAAGTGTTGCACAACTTTTCAAGTTAGTTTAAATCAGTCATTCAGAAATCTAATGTTCCAGTGATGTAAAAGAATTTCAGTGTTTACCAATTTTCTTATATTTTCGGATTTTCATTCATCATGAACACATTTTACCTGTTATAGCGTAGACTTCACATGTGCAATTCGTCTGCGGTCATCAAGCCTAATTTTTTTCATTAATTGATTGTATATTGCTTTACTTCAAAACTGTTTGAGTTTGAATATCCTACATAAATTAAAAGTAAACATTAGATGTGATACTGTTGAATTGTCATCTAAATACAAATCTATTCGTATAACCTAAAAGTTCAAGTCTGGGAACATGTGCTGGTGCTGCACTTCGTCACATCCACAACACCACAGAAGCACCTTGGCTCCTGGATATCAACTGCCCAGACAGACAGCTGGTCCAGTCCCACAAACTGGATACTGTTCAATTCTCATAATCACAGAGTAAAACAGGAAGCACCAGGAGCAATAAGTCATTAATCGCCTGGATCTTAGACCTGATCCAGGACTATCTCAAAACTGAGACACTTTGATTCCTCACTCAGTTTCTCAAGTGCTGCCATCAGAGTATCCATTGATTCCTCAAAGATCACAGCACTGACTGCAAAGTCAAGGTCAGTAAACCTTTCCTCTACAACAAAAGCGCCTAAATTGCTAGTTTACACAACCCTACCTAACACCTAGACCATGCAAGCAGTGTAGGAGTCACAACACATCCCTGAGAAATGCTGGTTTTCACCTGTAAACCTCAGAGTCTCTGCCTCCACTCACAGTGTCTGTGTAGAGTTTAGCAATGTCCAGCAGCTTCTTGGGGATCCCATGAATTCCCAGGATGTCCCAGAGAGCAGTCTGGTCAACTGAACCACACACTTTGTAAAAATCAACATAGGCCACGCTGTTCACTCTTGTGTTCTATGAGTACTGACAGGGCTCGAATACATTTGATGGTTGACTTCTTGAGCATGAAGCCAGACTGTTCTGGTCACTAGGCAAAAAGTTGCTGGAACTGAATCCTTTTAAGGATAATATCAATCAATCAATTAATTTTATTTATATAGCGCCAAATCACAATAAACAATTGCCCCAAGGCGCTTTATATTGTATGGCAAAAGCCATATAATAATTACGTAAAAACCCCAACGGTCAAAACGACCCCCTGTGAGCAAGCACTTGGCGACAGGAAGAAACCTCCAGCAGAACCAGGCTCAGGGAGGGGCAGTCTTCTGCTGGGACTGGTTGGGGCTGAGGGAGAGAACCAGGAAAAAGACATGCTGTGGAGGGGAGCAGAGATCAATCACTAATGATTAATGCAGAGTGGTGCATACAGAGCAAAAAGAGAAAGAAACAGTGCATCATGGGAACCCCCCAGCAGTCTAAGTCTATAGCAGCATAACTAAGGGATGGTTCAGGGTCACCTGATCCAGCCCTAACTATAAGCTTTAGCAAAAGGAAAGTTTTAAGCCTAATCTTAAAAGTAGAGAGGGTGTCTGTCTCCCTGATCTGAATTGGGAGCTGGTTCCACAGGAGAGGAGCCTGAAAGCTGAAGGCTCTGCCTCCCATTCTACTCTTACAAACCCTAGGAACTACAAGTAAGCCTGCAGTCTGAGAGCGAAGCGCTCTATTGGGGTGATATGGTACTATGAGGTCCCTAAGATAAGATGGGACCTGATTATTCAAAACCTTATAAGTAAGAAGAAGAATTTTAAATTCTATTCTAGAATTAACAGGAAGCCAATGAAGAGAGGCCAATATGGGTGAGATATGCTCTCTCCTTCTAGTCCCCGTCAGTACTCTAGCTGCAGCATTTTGAATTAACTGAAGGCTTTTTAGGGAACTTTTAGGACAACCTGATAATAATGAATTACAATAGTCCAGCCTACCTTGTGGAACTCCATAATTAACCTTAGTCTGTGAAGAAGATTCCCCATTTACATGAACAAATTGTAATTTATTAGATAAATATGATTCAAACCACCGCAGCGCAGTGCCTTTAATACCTATGGCATGCTCTAATCTCTGTAATAAAATTTTATGGTCAACAGTATCAAAAGCAGCACTGAGGTCTAACAGAACAAGCACAGAGATGAGTCCACTGTCTGAGGCCATAAGAAGATCATTTGTAACCTTCACTAATGCTGTTTCTGTACTATGATGAATTCTAAAACCTGACTGAAACTCTTCAAATAGACCATTCCTCTGCAGATAATCAGTTAGCTGTTTTACAACTACCCTTTCAAGAATTTTTGAGAGAAAAGGAAGGTTGGAGATTGATAAAGATAGATTGATCATATTTAAGATTGAAGCATTAAATAATGGTAGGGCTTCCTTGAGCAGCCTGGTAGGAATGGGGTCTAATAGACATGTTGATGGTTTGGAGGAAGTAACTAATGAAAATAACTCAGACAGAACAATCGGAGAGAAAGAGTCTAACCAAATACCGGCGTCACTGAAAGCAGCCAAAGATAACGATACGTCTTTGGGATTGTTATGAGTAATTTTTTTCTCTAATAGTTAAAATTTTATTAGCAAAGAAAGTCATGAAGTCATTACTAGTTAAAATTAAAGGAATACTAGGCTCAATAGAGCTCTGACTCTTTGTCAGCCTGGCTACAGTGCTGAAAAGAAACCTGGGGTTGTTCTTATTTTCTTCAGTTAGTGATGAGTAGTAAGATGTCCTAGCTTTACGGAGGGCTTTTTTATAGAGCAACAGACTCTTTTTCCAGGCTAAGTGAAGATCTTCTAAATTAGTGAGACGCCATTTCCTCTCCAACTTACTGGTTATCTGCTTTAAGCTGCGAGTTTGTGAGTTATACCACGGAGTCAGGCACTTCTGATTTAAAGCTCTCTTTTTCAGAGGAGCTACAGCATCCAAAGTTGTCTTCAATGAGGATGTAAAACTATTGACGAGATAATCTATCTCACTCACAGAGTTTAGGTAGCTACTCTGCCCTGTGTTGGTATATGGCATTAGAGAACATAAAGAAGGAAACATATCCTTAAACCTAGTTACAGCGCTTTCTGAAAGACTTCTAGTGTAATGAAACTTATTCCCCACTGCTGGGTAGTCCATCAGAGTAAATGTAAATGTTATTAAGAAATGATCAGACAGAAGGGAGTTTTCAGGGAATACTGTTAAGTGTTCTATTTCCATACCATAAGTCAGAACAAGATCTAAGATATGATTAAAGTGGTGGGTGGACTCATTTACATTTTGAGCAAAGCCAATAGAGTCTAATAATAGATTAAATGCAGTGTTGAGGCTGTCATTCTCAGCATCTGTGTGGATGTTAAAATCGCCCACTATAATTATCTTATGTGAGCTAAGCACTAAGTCAGACAAAAGGTCTGAAAATTCACAGAGAAACTCACAGTAACGACCAGGTGGACGATAGATAATAACAAATAAAACTGGTTTTTGGGACTTCCAATTTGGATGGACAAGACTAAGAGTCAAGCTTTCAAATGAATTAAAGCTCTGTCTGGGTTTTTGATTAATTAATAAGATGGAATGGAAGATTGCTGCTAATCCTCCGCCCCGGCCCGTGCTACGAGCATTCTGACAGTTAGTGTGACTCAGGGGTGTTGACTCATTTAAACTAACATATTCATCCTGCTGTAACCAGGTTTCTGTAAGGCAGAATAAATCAATATGTTGATCAATTATTATATCATTTACTAACAGGGACTTAGAAGAGAGAGACCTAATACTTGTAAGCACCTTCCCTCGCACAGAGAACAGTGTGATACCCCTATAGTTGTTGCAGTCTAGGCCATCACTCTTTCCTTTCCAAACTGGGACAAGTCATTTCTTTCAGTCTGTAGGAATGAACAAGTATTGTCTGCAATGCCAGGAGAACAGTGTCTCCATCCGCTTGGAGGAGCTCAGCTCTGATTTTGCAGAGCTCTCCCTGCCCTCAGCTGTTTCACGCCCTTTGTTATCTTGCCAGTATTTGGTGGTTCACAGTTTACTAGAGAATCAGCTACAAGAACAATGGTGCCAGAGATTCGGATCACCAGTTGCATCCTCCTCTGAAAGTATTCCAGCCAGCCAAGATCAGCCTGAGAATCAATTGGGCCAGATTTGATCTTGGGCACTGAGCAGGCAGTCGTCTGCAAGACTTCAAATGAATCCTCAGGGAAGCCACAACACTGCCAGTATTAGAACAGTATGTCCAGGGGTGTACATCTGGATGCTGAAACCAGGATCCAGCAACTTGTAGCTCGACTTCTTGCAATGTCAAGGAGCACTGAGCCGTTATCACCACAGTTACCAGATCCATGTGGACCAGTGTGGTCTTTATAGCCATATAATTCATTTATAACTAGCTCTTCATGCTGTTGTACAATAGCACAAAATCAATATGAACATCACAAACTGCAAAACTACTTATTGCATGTCTCCTTCCACTGCCATCAACAACTGAATTGATCTGGTGAATTGTTTTTTAAGCTTTTTTTTATGACAAACTGTTTAGTCTGTACTTCAGTGACAGTATGACCCTTGCTTGACATCGAGGTCAAGGACAAGGTTAACTTTACATGGCATCAAAAGCACTTGATATTCTTACCATTCCCTGGTTTTAGCAGGTCCTTAATTCCATTGTTTACACTGTTAAAATTAACACTTTTTGTAGCTCTCTAAGGACATCATTCAAGAAACCTGAAAGGTTCCTGGTCTTCATTGTCTGTGCCGTTTTCTTAAATGAATGCCCCTGACATGTGAGATAGGCGTGTTTCCTTTAGGGCAGTGGGTCCCAACAGGTTTTCCTCTGACCTCGGTTGCCCACTGTCATCTTTGATGTGACCTTGGTCCCAATGAGTGACCTTTGGTAAATTTGACTCTGCTGGACTATTACCCACCTGTACATGTGGGCCGTGTTTGGTGAAAATCAGAGTGAAAAACTTTAGTTTGGATCTTTGACTCAAATGACCTTCACTCCCATGATTGACCTTTGGCATATTTGACCTCACCTGGCGATCCCAGAACCCTTCAACTGTGGTGGATAATATATTATAGTGGGGGAGGGGAGGAATCACAATTGTGACTTTGGACTCCAGTGACCTTGACCTTTGCCAAAACAAACCCTTTCAGGGCAACTCTGGGGTTGACCATCATCCACATACTAAGTTTTGCATAAACTGCTAAAAAGGACCTGGGAGGAGTCGGGGAACAGACAGACATTTATCAAGCTCTAATATGATTTTGATATTCGAGTTGCTGGATGCTGTTGACCTTTGACACTATAGTCATCATGTGGTGCATGTCTCTGTGATCTAACCCACAGGTGTCTGAGCAGCCCAGCAACCACACACGTGTGTTACACCTTACTTTGGTCATATTTAATCAATGTTTTATCCATTAGTCATTGTTACTGAAAGTATTACCAAAAATTCACTGCAGATCTGCTCTGATCTTCTGTCCTTCAGGGAAAACACAGAGTTTTTTGTGTCACTGAAGACGGACCCCGTAATTCGAGGAAATAGTCAAAGACTCAACCAGCCTCCGTTTGCTGCTCTTCCACTTCCTCTGAGGTAACGAACACACACCCTGCATCCCAACACGGAGTATGAACCAACCTCAGTACGTACTACGCCGCCGTTACTGTGGTATGTGAGCGAGTAGCAGCGACACGCAAACCCGAACCCCGACTGCCCCGCCACCATCTTACCCGTCCGTTTACAATCATT
The DNA here is from genome assembly GCF_902500255.1 of Thalassophryne amazonica. NCBI lineage: Eukaryota > Metazoa > Chordata > Actinopteri > Batrachoidiformes > Batrachoididae > Thalassophryne > Thalassophryne amazonica. The sequence continues at coordinate 157,917,695 of NC_047104.1, read as the reverse complement.
CATTTTATATACCAGCTTATTCCAGCCAAGACGCCCTGGACAAGTCACGAGTCTGTTGCAGCCCGGATACTTATGGACAAACACATTCACACGTGATCATTTGTCACCAGGTGTCCTGTGTCACAGTCTTGAAGTGAGCAAAGTTTGGATTTTTGACACACATAAGGACACCTACTTACATCATTTGCATGATTAATGAATGAATGAATGAATGAATGAGTCAACAAACAAATGAGAATTCTGGCTGTAATGCTGGTGTTTTGTGTGTGTGTGTGTGTGTGTGTGTGTGTGTGTGTGTGTGTGTGTGTGTGTGTGTGTGTGTGTGTGTGTGTGTGTGTGTGTGTGTGTGTGTGTGTGTGTGTGTGTGTGTGTGTGTGCAGAGCCCAGGAGAGCTGCTCTAAAAGCTTCCGCCTGTCAGTCAAAGACGTGGATGGAGACAGGGTGCGATGTCGCTTTGCCAGTCGTGACCAGAACGAGTGCATCACGTGCACTCAACACTCATTTTTACAACTGGATGAAGTGAGTCCAACACATTACATCAGTCATTTTCTGAATGCCGACCAACCTACCTGCCAACCTATTTATTTTTTATTTTCATTTATGTAGCACCAAATCACAACAAATTTGCCTCAAGATGCTTCACACAAGTAAGGTCTAACCTTACTAACCCCCAGAGTAACAACAGAGGCAACAGTGGTAAGAAAAAACTCCCTCTGAGGAAGAAACCTCAAGCAGACCAGACTCAAAGGGGTGACCCTCTGCTTGGGCCATGATACAAACATAAATTACAAAATAATTCACAAAACGAATATACAGGAAATGTTACCGGTGAACAGGAGGGTTTCAGGAACAGACACCACACCCATCTCTGGATGGAGCTGCACCTCAAACAGAGAGGAAAAAACAGAATCAGGTATCAGAAAGACAAGAAATACAGTATAATTTGTCAGCATTAAACAACAAGAAAAACAGTAAAATACTAGACCACTAGCCCTAAGCTTCACTAAAAGACCCAGAATTTAGGTAAAGTTGAGGCTGCGGCATGCTCTGTTTACTAATAAAATGAATTAAAAGAGTAAAAAGCGTAAAACAAAACTGTACCAGTATGCTGCCATATGAAAGGGAAAATAAGTGCATCTTAAGTCTGGACTTAAAAGTTTCCACAGAATCTGATTGTTTTATTGATGCCAGGAGATCATTCCACAGAACAGGGTCACGATAAGAGAAAGCTCTGTGACCCACTTTTTATTCATCCTAGGGACACAAAGTAGTCCTGTACCCTGAGAACACAAAGGCCGGGCCGGTACGTAAGGTTTAATTAGGTCAGCTAGGTAGGGAGGTGCCAGTCCATGAATAATTTTATAGGTTAGTAGCAGAACCTTAAAATCTGATCTCACTGGGACAGGAAGCCAGTGAAGAGACGCCAAAATGGGTGTAATGTGGTCAAACTTTCTGCTTCCTGTCAAAGGTCTACCTAGCTGTCTATCCCCTGCACATTCCTCTGTCTTGGTTTTTTAACGATAATTATGAGATGATTGTTGATGACTGACAGCTCAGTCTAAGTGTGATGAAAGTTTCTAAAACTTTCTGAACACTGTTTCAGGAGACATGTGTTTTGTCCTTCACTGGAGGAGCAGCAGCAGGAACATATTTCATCTACCTGATGGTGGAGGACTTCATTCCTTTTCCCCAATTGTGGCACGTCCCAAACAACAAAGCCCTCAGTGACGTCCCCATGCAGCTGTCTCTTAGCGGTACGGTGACATGCCATTATTTACCTCCAAAAAATGCAGACGTACAATAAAAGCAATAAAATAAAATATACTTGGAGTTGGACCTAATGCTGGACTACATTTTTTTCTTGGTGTGACCTACTTTAGAACCTCCTTGCTTTTACATTTCCAAACCTTTATGCTTGATGTAAAAGCATTTAAAATGTAAATGAGACAGCAAATGAAAATGTGTCATTCCAGTGGAGAATGGACTGTCCAGCTGCAGTGACAGACACACAGTCACGGACCCAAGCCCCAGATCCGACTCAGTGGTGTACGTGCTGCCATTCCACATGGTCAAAATAAGCTTCAGCTTCACCTCGCCTACAGAGAGGTACGTCCTAAACAGCATCTTCTCCGGGGTTTATGGTGGTGATGTGGTGCAGAGATGAGGGGCCCAATCTTCACGGTGGGTTTATGGCATGTCCGTAGACACAGTGCTGTCTGTGCCGTGGGAAAAATCAGTGCAGTTCAGGGTGCTGAGTGCAGCGAGGCTGGACGAACTCACCACATTAGTCACAGGTGTGTTGTACCTGTAACATAAAATCAACCAATCAATCTTCAAAGCCGCAGTGCACCAGGTACAGTATGCCTCGTAGAAAAGGTCTCTGTCTCTCTTATGGACAATCCGTCATTAATCCGGCATCCACCAACCATCCAGCAGGTGGCAAACAAATCTGTCATATTACATCAATAAAACAAAGTTGGTTTTTGCATTCATCCGGTCCATCAAAGTTCACCCGGTTTGACAGAGATTGTCCTCACTATGTGCACTTTGAACATGGCGAGCTACAAGATAACAGCTTTTATTGTTTTTGAGTAACTATGTTGACAGACTGGAGGGTTTGGGCACATTTATCTACAAATGGATGCAAAAGTGCATGGACAGTGACACAGTTATTCTATTTCTGTCCACAAGCACCATGGATTTGACATTCAACAATATGTGTTTGTAGTTAATTCATTTGGTATTATATTTGGCAGAAGGTAGGTGCAAATGCCAAGGTGATTTATTTATCTACAAAATACCCAAAGTGACCAAAAATCCAAACAGTGATAAAATGGGGCTGAGAGAGCAGAGTAACATGAAAAACAGGTGATAACAGGCAATCACAAAATACTGACGGACATAGAACAGCAGGAACCACAGTGAATCTACAGGCAACTGAGTCGGAGACACGTGACAGCTAAAATACAAAAACAATCTAATGAGTAACAGGTGCATCAACTCAGGGAAAGGAAGAAGAACAAATACACGTGAAAACTAAATGAACACAAGGTGACCAAGAACTAAAGGTGAACTCAAGGGTAAATAGAAAATGAAGTAAAACAACAAAGATAACCAAATACAACAGAAGAAAAAATAAAACCAAAATATATGTTCAAGTTCAAAATAGGGCTGAAACGATTAGTCGAGTAACTCGAATAATTCGATTACAAAAAATGTTCGAGGCAAATTCTGTGCCTCGAAGCTCAGTTTAACGTTGTAGTACATCTGTCAGGTCTGTGTGTGGCGCTGTAACATCCCCAGAAAAAAAAAACAGAAGAAGACTAGAGCATGTGCATAAGCCGTGTAAACGCTAATCAAATTATTACAATAGCTACAGCTTTCCAACGTGACACACAGAGTAAAATTAAGCCTTTAAGGAGAAAAAATGGTCCACGCTGACCATCTGAAATTGACTGACTGCACATTTAAAGTGAAACAGTGTGTTTGTCTGTTTTTAAAAACACACTGTTTGGTCCGCTGGCTGCTCTCCGCTCTACGTGGGGACTGACTGTTCCCCCGGTGGACGGCTGCTGTGTCTCTCTGCCCGGTGTGAGCGGCTCAGCACTCCGCTCACACAGCTCCGTCCCCGGACACACGGACAAACAGGAAGAAGTCCACTCTTCCTTCTGTGTTTTCCCTTTTTAATTTTTGCTTTTTTGGGAAACACATAATGCTTCACAAACACGGTAACTCAAATAAAATTATAAATGCATCTGCTGAAACAAAGAGAAAGAGGGATAAAAAAAAAAAAAATCACGCAGGGACCCATTCTACCAACCTTAAAAAAAAAAAACTTAAAAATGGTTCAGTTTTACAAGTTGGAGAAAATAAAAAACAGGAAAAAAGAGCCACAACTTGTGAAGATGTGAAAAAATAAATAATTACAAAGGAAAACAGAAAGGGATACACTAAATTTGACAATCTGTGTGATGGTGCAGCGACATTGTGCCATTGCTTAGGGAGAGCCCTGGACACTTGATGTTATTTAAAAATGCAAAAGTACTTAATAAAATAAATGAATAAATAAAACCTTTCACTTAAGTCTGCTGTCTGAATAGCAGAACACCAGGTTCTTACAACTGACAATCTGATTGGTTTAATTCATGTTGTGCCCAAAACACGTCCATAACTCATTAAGTGACTAAATACAATCTGCTGTAGGCCTGTGCCTTACTTTACACTCACATTATGTGCCATTTAAATAATAAAGTGCAGTTGGTATGGTCATGGTTAATGTGGTTAATGTGGTGGGCTTGTGACCAGAGGATCCTTGTAATGCAGCAGCTAAGAGAATATTTAGAGCAAAGTTATCTGCTGGTTTAAAGCCCCATCAGACTGGAAAATGACTCAGACCCTTGGCCAAAGTCCTTAATGTCCAAGGGTCTTGGCACATTGATATGTGTATGTGAGAATGGGTGAATATAAGGCATCAATGTAAAGCACTAATAAATGTAGTCTGGACTGTCATCCTCCCGTTTGTCAATTTCCCCACATTCCAGTTCCTGGATGAAGCTGTTTTACAAGGAAAAAAAAAACTTTTCACAGTACTAGCATACCAGTTATAATCCTGCTATGCCCCGCCCACTATGGTTGGACAAAATCAAAAACTGAGGTCTGTGAACGATTTCAGGCTCAGCGTTTTCTACCATCTGAGTCGCAGGTTAATTTTCTTGTTTCTGATAGTGTTGCCATGGTAACACTTGGGCCTATGAATGGGAAGAAGTGATGTAATTTTGAAGAGAATTCATCAACAATCAAGGTCAAAGGTCAAGGTCAAATTTTCTAGCCTGATGCTAAGTTGTTAGGAAAATTGGTAGTTTCTCAGAAACAAGTTTGGATTTTCACTGACTGTGAGCTTTACAGTTTGAAAGGCCACAGAACATTTTCCCTCCAGCCCTGATTATTTAAAATGTGGACACGGCATCTGTATGTTACCTGGAGACTACGGACCTCTTAAATGTGCACATTTGCAGTGTGGGTGCAGAATGCAGGGTGTGTAATGCAGCATGTGGATTTCTCTCTCTCTTTGCAGTATTTTGGAGATACCAGTGATCGGCCCCTATGAACTCCTCAGATATAACTACACAGAGTCTGGTTCCAAAGTGACCCTGTCTGTGGCCTGGGTCCACACCCAAAACACGCTGCCCCGCCTGCTGCCCATCTGTGTTGCTGCCAACACCAACAGGTGGGAGGTCCTGCGGAAACTTCGGCACCAGTAGCACTGAGATGTTGTAACACTCAATGGTGGGCCGTGCAGTTTACACCTATTTTCCCAAAACGAAACACTATCACATCATGCAGTATCGCAAAAGACATCTCATGTACCCAAAAATCACTGGCAAAACTCATAACAGCCATACAACCACCAAGTAAGCAAAAATGCCATAAACACAGCACAATCAGAATGAAAGAGATTTCAGGCAACCTGCTGGACATAAACGCATCTGACACAGACGTCATTCACACCAGCAACAGTGATCTAAAGCAGTGGCTGCTGCACTCTGCATCGTGTTGTTATGACTCCGCCCATTCTCCCCCCTCGGGATGCGAACTCACGATCCTCAGCATGAGAGTGGGACTCTCTAACCAGAAGGTTAAAACCCAGGGCTCTGACCTTGTGACCAGAAAATCCTTTTGAGCTGTTGGGAGTGAGATTTACTAACTACATCTGTACAGCGACACAATCGATAGTGTGTACAGACATAAAAATCATTTAAACTTACCAAAGCTGTTCGTCACTTGAAACAAACAGTCTTTCTGTCTTTGTAAATAGTTCAATGACAGTCTGACAGAACACCGACATACTTCAGTTCCCAGAAAATCTGCAACTGAATCTGTTTTCCTCTTTCAGCAATTATACATTAAAAACAGACCCAAGTAAAAATTTTCACAACCCCCCCCCCCCCACACACACACACACACACAATATACCTAAGCTTCACATTTCCTGTCAGCTTCACTTTTTTTTTGTGACGTATGCACTCAGTGAGAAGGTCCCAGGTCCCAGCACCCCCCCACCCCCGAGTGGTCCAGCTCCCTCCCACCTCCACAGACATGCAGGTGAACAGGTGACCGTAGGTGTGAGTGTGAATGTCCGCTCAGGCCGCAGCCCAAAGCACTGAGGCGAGTCAAGCGAGCGGACTCTGGTGATGGGATGTGCTCAGCCGGGCTCAGACCAGAGCACCGGGTGTGAGTCACACACTCTGCTGCACAGCAAACTCAAACAACATGACCGTCCTCAGCATCGTCATCATTTGTTTTAACATCAGAAGGAAATTCAGAAGGACTTTTTTCACCTGGAGTCATCAGGAGGAAATTTGATTGGACTAAAAACAAAACAAAACAAAAAAAAACCCACAAAGCCAATCTGGATGCAGAAAAGCTCAGGGAGAGTCGAAATGAAAGTAGTGTATTGTTATAAATAAATGCCAGTCAATCATAATGTCAGGCTGGGTCCTGGCCCGGGGCGAGGTTATGGGTCTGTACCCTGTTGTCGTCTGTTTCCCCTTATTTGATCCTCTTGGTTGTGTTATGTGTCGACGCGGGTTGAGGAGCGGACCTGCGTCAGACAGGACCCAGCGCTAAAAATAACCAGAAAGCGGTTCCAAACAGAAACTATTTATTATTCACCTGTGCTTAAAAGTGTAAAAACATAAAAACAACATCCCTCTGGTGGAGTGATTCGTGGCTCGCTCTCCAGCGCCCGCAAGGATTAAAGCCAGCGCTCCTGGACTTCCTACCACCGCCAAACACCCCCCAGGTGGACACGACAAACTGATTCTCTGTGAAGCAAAGAGAAGGTGAGGTAAGGCAACAGATACAACTATATCTTCCAATAAACACACGCTATCAGCAACACACTCAGGTCAGTGTCCTTTTTTTTACTTTATGCAAATGAGCAGCTTCTCACAACAAGTGGAGGATCACTTATCCTTCACGCCACAGCAGTGAGAAGCAAACTGCACAATTCTCTTCACAATTCCAGTATACTGTGTAACAAAACACCAAGTTACTATCAACAATTACTTAAACACTTAATTACCTCTCGTGTGTGCTGACAGCATGTGTCCTCACCCCTCCCTGCTTCACAGGCTCGATGTGTCAAAACCCAGGCGCGGTCCTCAGCGTCTCACAAACGAACGTCACAAGGTCGAGTTCCCGGCAGTTCTGCTTGAATCACACATGACTTAAATGCAGAACGCCATCCAATTATCTGCTTCAGCTGCAAGTCGTCCAGGTTGCACGTGAGCACCAAGCACAGGTGCTTTCCATGATGTTGATGAGGGTGAAGATTCTTCAGCCAGCACCTTCTTCACAGACAAATCAGCCCTCATGCCACCTGGAGAGCAAAGAAAAGAAAAGAACACCAAAACATCCAGCCACGCCCCCCCAACACACAACAGTACCCCCCTGTTAAAGATTTTGTATATATGTTATCACTGTTAAACATTTGTACATTTGTCTTCTTTCTCATGAGAACGGTGTTGTGCTGTTTTGCACTTCACCCTGAGAATGTACGTGTTATTCAACCTTGTTTTAGCTTTGTCTTCTTTCTCATGAGAACGGTGTTGTGCTGTTTTGCACTTCACCCTGAGAATGTACGTGTTATTCAACCTTGTTTTAGCTTTGTCTTCTTTCTCATGAGAACGGTGTTGTGCTGTTTGCACCTGTCTTAACCAAGCCTGAGAATTCAATTTTGTTTTAGCACTCTGGGGTCAATCTGAGCTGGGAATGAAGGGCTGGATGTACTTATTATTATAATATAACTTTGTTTTCGCAGCCTCTAACGACTGGGAGTAAGAGAACGTTTTGACTGTTGTGATGTGGTGCTTAGTGTGAAGGAGTGTGAAGGACAGGACACTTCAGGCAGATGCAGAACAGCAACTGCAACAGACGAACGAGATGTGCTGACCTGTGTAAAAGAAAGTGTTCTTCCTTACAGCTGCACTTATTGACGTATGCGTTTATGTTACGGGAAGAAACTTGTCTTGCGTCATCACCCCCACCCTTAGGACAAGTTTTTTGTTTATGTGATGAGGGCGTATAAAAAGAGCGGAAAAGCAGGCCAGACTTTAGTGTAGCCTTGGTGTACAGCCTGACTGCACTCCGCGCGTAAAATTTGACTTTCTGTCTCACTGGTGTTTCTTGACTCTGTTTGTCTTGTTAAAGGTTTTAAAAATGTTTGGAGGAGAAAATACCCAACATTGACTGGGGGCTCGTCCGGGATCTCAACAACACCGGAGGTGTCCGGCGGAGGTCGTCAAGTCCAGACGTAAATCCTTGGCCAAGGTCCGATCGATCGATTGATCGTGTCTGCAATTGTCGACCACCGTTGGCATCGTCTGGTTGACGAGATTTTCCCGAAGAAGACAGACAGGAAGTCGAGTCAGTGAGTAAAATTTCTTTGTAAACAGTACTGAGTGAGTGGTGATCAGATCACATAAACAGTTAAATTCCGCAAGCGATGATACAGAATCGTCTGTTAATGCAAAGCAGTTAAACTCTGTAAGGAGGGTGCGGACTCCTCTGTTTATATACGCGTACCGGTAGGGGATAAAAGTGATCACATAAAACAGTTAAACTCCGTAAGCGATGATACAGAATCGTCTGTTAATGAAACACAGTTAAACTCTGTAAGGAGGGCGGACTCCTCTACGGTTGCGAGGGACGCACGTAGTTAAATTCCGGAAGGAGGATACGGACTCCTCTGTTTTAATACGTAAAGGAAATCCCGGGTAGAAATACGTGCACTGTAAAAAAGCAGTTAAATTTGGCAGGGACGGCGGAGTCCCCTAATGCAGGACATTAGTTAAATTTCACGGGAGGGCGAGCTCCCCTGGCATAAGAATACGCATACGATTATTAAAAGTGTTTCTATGTGTACATAGTGTATTGTGTAAGTGTAAATAACTGTGTGAAAGTGTAATACTTTGGACAACGTTAGTGACAACCGTGCGTGTGGAAGCAGCAGGCAAGTGATTCTGCTTCCTACGGGGAGGTGAAAGGAATCAACCACACGACGGCAAATTAATTGTCACGTCCAAAGAAAGTGTGAAAACTTCAGATTTAGAACACCCTAGGTGTGCCCCCGTCTGAAGTCCAAATTATAACAAGGGATAATAAAAATGGGGGGTAAGACGTCTAAAAATAAGGAAAATTTATCAACTGACGACTGGAAATTTATGGAGGCAAAAAATCCAAAAGCAACAAAGAAATTGGAGACCTGGATAAATAAACATGACTTTGACGGACGACTGAACCTGATCAGCATACAAAAGCTGAAGAAGGAGTTAGAACGGGAACATAAAGGTGATGAGAAAAAGATGCAGAAAGTAGGGGCAGATTTAGTGGCATTTTGGGAGGAGGAAGCAGAGAACAGACGGAAAGGAGCAGAGAAGCGACGATTAGAGAAAGCAAGGAAAAAGAAAGCTGTAGGTAAGGCAGAAGAAGATGTGATAATTCAGCACAGAGAGCCAGAACAGCCTCAACAATCACCGCCGGCTGGATCGTCGGTGACAAAGAGACCTTTATCTCCTCTACCAGAGGATGACGATGTACCGCCACCACAGTATGATTTGGCAGTAAAACCTAAGGTAAAAAGAGAAAAACCAGAAAAACCACAAACACGCAGTCAAGCGAAAGTGCCTACAGCCCCTCCCATGGTGGAACATAGTGATCAGGGAGGTGCCTATCCTATGATAGAAGTACCAAATCCTCGTGCAGGAACAGCAGGACAGCTACCAACCATGCTCGTATATCGAACATGGAATGCTGATAATATCAAAGCAGCAGTCGACATGATACCATCGCCACATGTCGATATTGAGGGATTTATGCAGGATATAGAAAACATTAGAACATCTTACCACCTTAATGGACCTGAAGTCCAACAGGTGTGGATGAAAGCATGTGGCCCTAAATGGAGTCAGGTACGCGGAGACATAAGTAATGCATTTTTCTCTGTGCCAGTACATCCAGATAGTCAATTCTGGTTTGCTTTTACCTTTAAAGGACAACGATATACATTCACCAGATTACCGCAGGGTTACGCAGAGAGCCCAACTATTTATTCTCAAGTCATGTCAGCATGTTTAGCCAATTTCGTTCCACCGGCAGATAGCCAACTATTAGTGTATGTTGATGACATTTTGATTGCCTCTGACACACGAGAAAACTGCATAACTGACACAGTAGCATTATTATGTTTCTTATTTGACAATGGCCACAGAGTGAGTAGAAACAAAGTTCAGTTGTGTAGGGATAAAGTAAAATATTTAGGACATGAGTTATCAGCCACAGGGTGCACGATCCTGTCTGACAGGAAGGAAGCAATTTTACACGCTCCAAAACCACAAACCAAAAAGCAGATGATGTCATTTCTTGGATTGACAAATTACTGCAGGGCATGGATTCCTTGCTATGCAGAATTGACTAGTCCACTTTCTGATTTGATGTACAAAGATGATATTTCAATGTCAACCGTGTTGGAATGGAACAAAGATGCTGAGGAAGCCTTTGTAAAAGTAAAACAAACATTAGTGTCATCCACAGTTTTGGCACTACCAGATTATAGTAAACCATTCATTCAAACAGTTGATTGTAAGAATAAGTTCATGACTAGTGTTTGGTTCAAGTGTATGGCTCAAATTGAGGCCAGTTGCCTACTACTCATCTAAACTGGATGCAGTAGCAAGTGCTTTACCACCATGTGTACAGGCTGTTGTTGCAGCCTCTATGGCTGTTCAAAGTAGCAGTAATGTTGTTCTATTCCATCAGCTGACATTGAAAGTTCCACATGCAGTCTCTGCACTTCTGTTGCAGACAAACATGAGCCTTTTGTCCCCAGCAAGACATCTTTCGTGCATGTCCTTGCTATTATCACAGCCACACCTTACGGTAGAGCGATGTACAACATTGAATCCCTCCACATTGATACCTTTACCTGAGGATGGTGAGCCGCACAATTGTCTTGATGTAGCTACGGTCTGTACGAAAGCACGCCCAGACCTCCGGGACACACCCATCCCAAACAGTACAATCGTGTATGTGGATGGTTCTTCCACTAAAAATGCTTATGGACAAACGCAATCTGGATATGCTGTCGTCACAAATTCAGAAGTATTAGATTCTGCTTCATTGCCATCGTCATTTTCAGCACAAGCAGCTGAATTAGTTGCTTTAACTGCAGCTTGCTAAAATTTATACAGACAGCCAGTACGCTTTCAGCACAGTGCATGTGTTTGCAAAACTGTGGGAGGAGCGTGGAATGGTGACATCATCTGGAAAGCCAGTGACTCATGCCACTCTCCTAACTGCCCTACTGCAAGCTGTGAAGTTGCCTCAACAAATTGCTATATGCAAATGTGCGGCTCACACCAATGGCTCTGACAGTGTTTCAAAAGGAAATGATTTTGCTGACAGAGCAGCAAAAGAGGCAGCAGCAGCTTCTTCTATTTTTGTTGTACAGGAAACTGCTCCAGATTTGCATTTAGGTCATACACTGCTTGCTGACATGCAACAGCAGGCAACTGACAGAGAAAAACAAATGTGGATAGCTAAAGGAGCTACGTATGCAAATGACTTGTACGTATGACCACAAAAGAAACCCATATTGCCAAAAAATATGTTTAAATGGGCAGCTATTATGAGCCATGGCGTGACGCATGTCTCATCAGGGGGTATGATATCGCAATTGCAATCTATTTTTTGTCTTTATGGGTTCGATGCATATGCAAAACAGCATTGTAGAGCATGCATGACATGTGCAAAACACAACTCACAAGGCAATTTGAGACCCCAAAGAGGTAAATTTCCAACACCACAATATCCCTTTCAAGTGATTCATATGGATTATATACAGATGAGTAAACATGAAGGGAAGGAATTTTGTTTAGTCATAATTGATGCCTTCTCAAAATGGGTAGAATTGTTCCCTACAAAACATGCAGATTCACTTACAGTGGCTAAAGCATTATGCAAAGACATCATCCCACGATTTGGAATACCAGAAACAGTCTATTCAGATAATGGAGCGCATTTTGTTAATACAATAGTGCAATACGTAGGAGAAGCACTACAGGTTAATCTCAAAAATCAGTGTTCTTATCATCCACAAAGCGCCGGATTAGTGGAAAGAATGAATGGAACAGTAAAAAACAGACTTAGAAAGACAATGGAGGAAACAGGCAGACCATGGACGCATTGTGTAGATTTGGTAAAAATGTATATAAACATAACTAGTACCATGGGGTTGACACCGTATGAAACATTGTTTGGCAGAAAATATCGATTGCCATATTATGGACAAATTTGGGATGTACCTGAGGAAGCCAGTTTGGCGGATTACATGAGAAAAATGTTAGAAGGACAACGAGGGAGAGTTCCAAACACTGATGATCCCATTTCTCCACAGGAGGACCCTAAAGTGGTACCTGGAGACTGGGTGTTGATAAGAAGCATCAAGAGAAAACACTGGCATTCACCTAAATGGGAAGGGCCCTATCAAGTACTACTCACAACACCCACAGCTTTGAAAATTGGGGAAAGAAGTACATGGATTCATTTAACTCACTGTAAGAAAGTCATTTCTGCAGACACAGACAAACAGTAAGAACAGTAGGACAAGACTAGTAATAGTGTGTGAGCTTGGTGTTAAGATCCAGGTTAGACACGAAAGCTAGCAGAAGACATTAAGAAGCCACTGTTCTGAACATAGGTGTGCTGTAGTGTGCAGAAATGGCGAAAGAAAAAAATAAAAAGAACGAGGGTTTCTGGACCCCACGGACAGTCCTTGTTATGCTACTTTTCTTTTTTGAATTGGGATTATTATTAAAAGCCATGAGCACGGGACATGATAATAAGGATCACATCCGCAGATTGCAGAGACCAAAAAGAAGTAACGAAGACCCCAGTCCGATAATAAATGCCACAGTACATAGCTGTGATGGGAATAATGCGTACCGATTTGGTGTACAAGCCTGCATTCCTAGAAATACTTCTGTGATCATCTCTGTACCATATAGTGGTCTTACCCATGGAATGCCGGATGGTGACAGAGGGACTAATTACGGAAATAGTTTCTCATGGTATATGACCAACGATCAACAAGATAGGAGATGGGAAACGTTGGTAGCCGATGAATGGAGTAGATGGACACCAAGATGGGCACAAACCGAGTGGGCTAAGTACCAGAGTCAAATTCTCAAAATGTATCAAACAGATGATAAGCTGTCTATAGTGGTGAATACCACAGAAAAAGGAACCATATTCCCACCTGATATAGAGGGAGACTGTTGGTTGTTCCTCCTTTGGGTATACAAACAAGGAAAAGATCCGTATTTCCATTCTTTCCTCTGTGAAACAGATAGAGTACAGCAACCAATATTGACCGAATTAAGTACGTCAAAGGGGGTGTCCATACAAGCAAAGGGGGTGCCCATACAAGCAAAGGGTGTGTCTGTACAAGGCACAAAAGACATGAAGGCAGATGACTGGTTCCTAGTAACTACAGGAATTAGTGGACAAAATAACAATTGGCTTTTAATGGCAGAACAAACAGGACTAGCAGCAAAGAAGGACTGTGTTGTATGTATGGGACCCAGACCTATATTACAGGTAATACCGGCAGCATTACCCAAAGACTGTCTACTGACTGCTATGACACAGACATACATTGCGGCAAACAACAATTGTTCTAAGTGGGACAAGATCTATCCAGTGACCAAATTGACTAAGATTAAACCTTTATTCTCAAGCAAAGTTGGGCATGCTAACCATACATGTGTACACTTGACAGGGACAAGTACTTTGGGTAGCTTAAACCACACCGCCTGGTGTAAGAATGTGGTCCATAGTACTCCCACATTCAAACCTGTCGGGAGGAGTGACGTATGGTGGTGGTGTGGGGATAACAGAATCTTTGACAGACTGCCACGGAATGTGTCAGGTTATTGTGCATTAATATCATTATTGTTACCAGTTGAAGCCATACCCATGACCCCTGAAGACGTTACGACATATGCAGCCTCTCTTATTCCTGAAGATTGGCAGAAAGGCATAGCCAGACATAGAGTAAAAAGAGATTGGAAAGGAGTGGGAAATCCAACATATATTGACGCAATAGGAGTCCCCAGCGGAGTGCCTGACGAGTATAAACTGGTTGATCAAATAGCAGCTGGATTCGAATCTTCCATCTGTTGGTGGTGTTCAATTAATAAAAACATGGACAGAATAAACTACATCCACTACAATGTACAGAAATTAGGAAATTGGACTGAGGAAGGATTTAAGGCTGTCCATTCACAGTTAGAAGCCACGTCCCTTATGGCCTTCCAGAATCGTATTGCTCTGGATATGTTGTTGGCAGAGAAAGGAGGTGTTTGTGCCATGTTCGGAGAACGATGCTGCACATTCATTCCCAACAACACAGCTGCAGACGGCAGTCTCACTCAAGCCATTGACGGGCTGAGGACGTTGAACAGGAAGATGAAAGAGCACAGTGGAGTAAACACCGAAGGCTGGGATTGGTGGCTGGAAGGGATGGGAAAATGGAGGTCTTTGATTTCTTCACTATTAGTGTCTATAGCAGTATTTGCTGCAATTCTAACATTGTGTGGATGTTGTTGTATTCCATGTCTCCGAGGCCTTGTAAATAGAATGATAACCACAGCAATAAGTCCAGGACCAGGAGGGGGTCCAGCATCATATCCACTTCTGGGGACAGACGACGACGAGGAGGACGATGGCTCTCCTGACCTGTACCCAGACCAATGGAAGTATGATGACCCAGACACCGATGATGGTGACAATGATGACATCACCTCTGGGGTGTAAGCCTATAGAGAAAACATACCATGATGAACCTCTTAGTGAAAATCTCAAAAAGAAGTGCTAAGCTGAGTGATGCCTACTGTATGTTTAACAGGCGATAAACAGGAGGGGAATGTTAAAGATTTTGTATATATGTTATCACTGTTAAACATTTGTACATTTGTCTTCTTTCTCATGAGAACGGTGTTGTGCTGTTTTGCACTTCACCCTGAGAATGTACGTGTTATTCAACCTTGTTTTAGCTTTGTCTTCTTTCTCATGAGAACGGTGTTGTGCTGTTTTGCACTTCACCCTGAGAATGTATGTGTTATTCAACCTTGTTTTAGCTTTGTCTTCTTTCTCATGAGAACGGTGTTGTGCTGTTTTGCACCTGTCTTAACCAAGCCTGAGAATTCAATTTTGTTTTAGCACTCTGGGGTCAATCTGAGCTGGGAATGAAGGGCTGGATGTACTTATTATTATAATATAACTTTGTTTTCGCAGCCTCTAACGACTGGGAGTAAGAGAACGTTTTGACTGTTGTGATGTGGTGCTTAGTGTGAAGGAGTGTGAAGGACAGGACACTTCAGGCAGATGCAGAACAGCAACTGCAACAGACGAACGAGATGTGCTGACCTGTGTAAAAGAAAGTGTTCTTCCTTACAGCTGCACTTATTGACGTATGCGTTTATGTTACGGGAAGAAACTTGTCTTGCGTCATCACCCCCACCCTTAGGACAAGTTTTTTGTTTATGTGATGAGGGCGTCTCTTAATAAAAAGAGCGGAAAAGCAGGCCAGACTTTAGTGTAGCCTTGGTGTACAGCCTGACTGCACTCCGCGCGTAAAATTTGACTTTCTGTCTCACTGGTGTTTCTTGACTCTGTTTGTCTTGTTAAAGGTTTAAAAATGTTTGGAGGAGAAAATACCCAACACCCCCCATCAACGGGAAGCCTCCCGGCGACCGAACAGACCAGGCCCGAGAACAGCACCTCCCTCCGGGGTCCACGTCAGGAAGCAGACGGCAAGACAGGCACCGCAGCTGGAAGGCCGGCTGGAATCAACAAAAGCCCCAAAACAGTCCCCAGAACAAGTCCACTCACACAAAAAAACATCAAACCCACCCAAAACCTCCCCAGGGGACCGTCCCATCAAACCCCGGGAGGAAAAGAAAAACTCCCAAACACAAAAACCCAACACAGTCCCACAAACACAGTACAAACGTAAATGCATAAAAGAAAAATAACAAACAACCCCCCCCAGAATGACCTGCAGAGCCCAACCCCCCCTCAGAAGGCCTTCATTGCCAGTTCCAGGAGGAACAGCCAAAACCGTAATCCCACAAAGGTCCCCAGGTCTACATGGAGTAAAACGGTGCCCCCCAGGGGACCGTATCATCAACCCCAGGAGGTACCCTCCCCACAACCCCGGAACCCCAGATCCGGTCACACTTGGCCGGTCGGTCCCAAGCCAGTTCCCCCCCAGAGGACCGTCCCATCAACCCTGGAGGCGGAACCCGGAAGGAAACAAATAAAACCAAAAACCAACCCCCGGAGGACAACCAAAAACAACCCCGGGGGGATATAAAACGACCATAAACCCTGTTACCCTCCCCGGCACCCCGAAAGACCCCAGGTCCCTCCCAGAGCCCTTCGGCGGCTCTATTTTGGCGAACGGCTCAAAATATCAAGCCGGAGAAGGGAACAGGTAAAAACTAACCCAGCTCCAACCCCAAGGCGCAGCGGAGAACCGGAAATACGTCCGGTGCCCCAACTCGACCATACCCCAGCCACTCGGGAGGGGTGGAACTACCGAAATGGCAAACGGCAACAGATCGGCCCACCCCTCCGACTGAGGCATGTCTCCGCTGCACCACACCGCGGCAACACCCATGACAATCGGTACAAAGGCTCACCGAGGCTGGAGTGGAACCGGGCCCTAACCAAACTAAAAAGAACGCCTCTAACACCCCCCCCCCCCTAGGTGCAGAGGTCGTCTGAGAATGCTCAGCGTGACCAACCTGCACCACCCCACAACCCACAAGACAAGCGGTCTAAGGGCAAGTGAGGTTGGGGTTAGGAATGTAGAGAAATAAAAACAACAAAACAAAACGACCCAACAACCCAAACAGAAAACACCTAAAAACACATACAAAATTGACAAGTAAGTGAGCCCAGGCGGGCTTCTAACCGCCTATCACTCCACCAGATACGCCCCTACCTCCCCAAACAAGTATAACCCCTGATTAAAGAAAACAAAACATTTACTTGTGCTAGAATTGTTTTTTTTTTGTTGTTTTTTTATGTGGGTTCTTTTGCCTGTCCCAGAACACTTGGAGTTACGTCACCGTTATTTCTCTTGACGCTTACGTGTCGGGGCAATACAGGAATCTCGACTCGTCCGAGCTGCATGGGCTCGTCAATAGGAGGAGCCGGAGGTCCCGTCGGAGGAGCCTCAGTGGGGCGAAGAAGAGGCGGCCCAGCTTTGTGTCGGGGAAAGCCCCGAGACAAAAAAAAACGCTCTGATGGGCGTCCTCTCTCGCGTCCACGCTCCTTCATCCGATCATCTAGACGAATCACCAACGATATTAGCTCGTCTAAATCGTTTGGCTCATCACGGACCGCCAGCTCGTCTTTTAATGACTCATTTAACCCGTCTACAAACACGCCCCGTAATGCTGTGGCATTCCAACCTGATTGAGCAGAAAAAATCCGGAAGTCCACGGAATATTCCGCCGCACTCCGCCTCCCCTGCTTGAGATTCAGCAACCGTTGAGCAACGGTATTCGTTTTCACCGGATGGTCAAAAACCAGTCGGAACTCCCGGGAGAAATCCTTAAAGGACCCTAACAATGGCGAGTTGTTACTCCACAACGCTGTGACCCAAGCTAAGGCGTCACCTCGGAGCAAATTTGTCACATACGAAACACGGCTTCCATCAGAAGAGAAAGAAGCCGGTCGCTGAGCAAAAACCAGAGAACATTGCATCAGAAACGAAGCACAAGCTTCGACGTCTCCCGCATAAGGCTCCGGATGACAAATGATCGGTTCAAACACCGAATCTCTGGGTGACGGAGTTATCTGCCCTGGTATCGATGATGCCGCAGCTGGCGCTGCAGGAAGCGGAATGGCTTGAGCTGCAAGCTCCGTAACATGGGCGTCTGTTTGTTTAATTTGATTTGCGAGATGCTGTAATTGCTCCCATATTTTCTCCAAGTGTTCTTGAATCTTTTCGGCAAAAGGAACCGCCTCTGCCGCTGGGTCCATTATGGAATGGCCGGGAACTACTGTTATGTGTCGACGCGGGTTGAGGAGCGGACCTGCGTCAGACAGGACCCAGCGCTAAAAATAACCAGAAAGCGGTTCCAAACAGAAACTGTTTACTATTCACCTGTGCTTAAAAGTGTAAAAACATAAAAACAACGTCCCTCTGGTGGAGTGATTCGTGGCTCGCTCTCCAGCGCCCGCAAGGATTAAAGCCGGCGCTCCTGGACTTCCTACCACCGCCAAACACCCCCCAGGTGGACACGACAAACTGATTCTCTGTGAAGCAAAGAGAAGGTGAGGTAAGGCAACAGATACAACTATATCTTCCAATAAACACACGCTATCAGCAACACACTCAGGTCA
Source organism: Thalassophryne amazonica (assembly GCF_902500255.1). NCBI lineage: Eukaryota > Metazoa > Chordata > Actinopteri > Batrachoidiformes > Batrachoididae > Thalassophryne > Thalassophryne amazonica. The sequence continues at coordinate 157,899,218 of NC_047104.1, read as the reverse complement.
GTGTCCTTTTTTTACTTTATGCAAATGAGCAGCTTCTCACAACAAGTGGAGGATCACTTATCCTTCACGCCACAGCAGTGAGAAGCAAACTGCACAATTCTCTTCACAATTCCAGTATACTGTGTAACAAAACACCAAGTTACTATCAACAATTACTTAAACACTTAATTACCTTTCGTGTGTGCTGACAGCATGTGTCCTCACCCCTCCCTGCTTCACGGGCTCGATGTGTCAAAACCCAGGCGCGGTCCTCAGCGTCTCACAAACGAACGTCACAAGGTCGAGTTCCCGGCAGTTCTGCTTGAATCACACATGACTTAAATGCAGAACGCCATCCAATTATCTGCTTCAGCTGCAAGTCGTCCAGGTTGCACGTGAGCACCACTCACAGGTGCTTTCCATGATGTTGATGAGGGTGAAGACTCTTCAGCCAGCACCTTCTTCACAGACAAATCAGCCCTCATGCCACCTGGAGAGCAAAGAAAAGAAAAGAACACCAAAACATCCAGCCACGCCCCCCCCCAACACACAACAGGTTGCCCTTTTATGAAAATTCAGTAAGGTATATCTTCTATTATACATTACAAATCTAAGGTGAAACTCTACTAGTGTCTACTAAGGTACACCTAAATATAAAAAAATAAATAAAAAGAGGAAGAAAGAAGAAGGGACAGAGCCACCTAGGCTCTGTTATGATCATTTTGTATTATGTTTTCTCTGGTTCTGTTTATTATGTATCTTTTTGGTGTTTTATTATCTTGTGTTTTTTGTTCTTGGTATTGTTTCCTGTGATCATTTATCTTTTGTTCTAGTCATTCCATTATCTGTTTTGCTGTAGGTTCTAGTTTTGTTTCTGTTCATTATTTTCTGGTCATTCCATAGTTTGCTTTGGTTTCTTATTTTCTGTGATGTTATTAGTTATACTTCAGCCATGTTCTGTTCTAGTTTTGGCTATAATCTTTTCTATCTTATTTTCTGTGTTTGCCAGTAGATTTATACTTCTGTCATATTCAGATTTGGTACTAGTCTTGTCTTTTATTATTCTTGTGCTCTTTTTCGGTCTGTCACTCTGTTTCCTAGTTTGTCCTTTATTTTGTTCACGTTTCCATTTGTTGTTCTGTGGGCATGTTATACTTTCACCATTGGTTTTCATTCACTGACTCCTCTTGCTTTTCATCTGCTTCGTTTTCACTCACTCTTTCTTTCTTGCTTCTCTTCCTGTCTCTTTGCTTCACCAGACCACACTTCGTTCCAGAACCCTCACTTACACGTGCACCTTGTTACATCACCTGTTATTTAAGCCCTCACTTCCCTCACTGCGGTACCAGCTCGTTGATCTTTGTATCTTCGTTCCAGCCTTGATCTTGTCTTGTTTGCCTCACAGTGTTTTTGACCTTGTTCTGTTTATCTAGATTTTGCCTTCTGCCCCTGACATTGTCTCTCTCCGTGCCTTTGCCTGAGCCTGTTCCTGACCACGTATTTTTGCCTTGCCCTCATCTGTTGTGTGGGCCGCTGAAGAGGAGGTACTGCTGGCCCACCACCACCAGAGGGCACCCTGCCTGGAGTGCAGGCTCCAGGCACCAGAGGGCGCTGCTGCCTCACAGGAGCAACCGGGGTGACAGCTGACACTCATCACCCCTGACAGCTGTCACCACTCATCGGATCAGCATCGGTATATCAGCAAGACGTCATCTCCACCTCTTTGCCGAGATATCGTTCTACCTGGAAGGTAACGTACTCAGCTAACTGTGAGACACTAACCTTTGTGACTTTGTGCGTTGTTTAGCAGACTCCTTTTTCCACGAGAGGTGGAGGTAGTTTTCCTACCGTGCGGATTGCTGGGTGCAAACGCGCCCACATTTAATTGTTTCTTTGTTCCTTGCCAGCAGTACCAGGTCCGACACGCGGAGGCAGTGGCCACCTGGGAGTTCGGGACTTGGCGGCTCCAGTATTCCCGGGGTCTGGTGGCGGAGGAAATCGTGTGGTTCCGGTTCTGCTTTGGACAGACGTCTCCTATCTTCGAGCCTGCCCACACGACACCTTTTGTGAATTGACTTTGTCTATTGTTGTAATCCGTTGTATTTGTTGTGCCCATTCACAACAGTAAAGTGTTGTTATTTGACCTACTCCATTGTCCGTTCATTTGCGCCCCCTGTTGTGGGTCCGTGTACCTACACTTTCCCAACAGGATATCTCGGCCAACATCATGGACTCCGAGGGGCGTCAACCGGCTGTTGAACGGCCAATGGAAGAGCAGGGTGCACAGGCGTCCGCAGGAGGAATGATCGGTGAGTTGCAGCGGATCCTCACCGCTTTCACGGCTCGGTTGGATCTAATGACCGAGCAGAACGTCCTCCTTAACCGCAGGGTGGAGGCTCTCGCCGCGCAGGTGGAAGCGCGCCCTCAGGGCGCTGCTGCGGCTCTCCCTCCTGTCGACCCTGTGCGTAACAGTGACGTTCCACAGGTCGTTCAACGACCCCTCCCACCTTCCCCGGAAGCATACATAAGCCCTCCAGAGCCGTACGGAGGTTGTGTGGAAACGTGCGCGGACTTCCTTATGCAGTGTTCGCTCGTCTTCGCACAACGTCCTGTCATGTACGCGACTGATACCAGCAAGATAGCTTATGTAATAAATCTGCTTCGCGGTAAGGCACGCGCTTGGGCTACAGCGCTCTGGGAGCAGAATTCACGGCTCCTTCAGACATATGATGGGTTTGTGAGGGAGTTCAGAACAGTGTTCGATCACCCAAATAGAGGAGAGACCGCTTCAGCCATGCTGCTGTCAATGAGACAGGGGCGCCGGAGCGCAGCCGCCTATGCAGTCGACTTCCGCATCGCGGCTGCGAGGTCCAGCTGGAATAGCACTGCCCTCCGCGCCGCCTTTGTAAACGGACTGTCGTTGGTCCTAAAGGAGCACCTGGTGGCTAAGGACGAACCGCGGGATTTAGATGGGCTTATTGATCTCGTTATACGATTAGAAAATCGGTTAGAAGAACGCCGTCGGGAACGAGATGAAGGGCGTGGCCGGGCACGCGCCGTCCCTCTCCCTTCCGGTTCCGACCGCGTTCCGCCCTCCCCACGCTCCACGGCCCCTACGCTCCGTGTGGTAACAGCTCCCCCTGCTGACGAAGCTATGGACACGAGCAGGGCCACATTTAGGGCACCAGATAGACAGAGGAGGCTGGCCCTCGGAGCGTGTTTTGTTTGTGGCTCGATAGAGCATCAGGTAAGAGACTGCCCCGAGCGGTTAAAACACCAATGCCCGCCCCTAGAAACTGGGCTAGGGGTGGGCCGAGACATTCATGTGGGACACACCCACATTGCCACACGACTCCCAGTTACAATCCTTTATGAGGATTTAACCCTGAAGGCCCCAGCACTGGTGGACACGGGCTCTGAAGGGAATCTGTTAGACAGCAGATGGGCCAGGGAGATAGGGCTCCCTCTGGTGGCGCTTACCTCGCCTGTGCAGGTGCGGGCACTAGATGGCTCCCTACTCCCTCCAATCACACATAAGACACCACCAGTAACTCTGGTGGTGTCAGGAAATCACCGGGAGGAGATCGAGTTTTTTGTGACTCCTGCTACCTCCCGTGTGATTTTAGGGTTCCCCTGGATGTTAAAACACAATCCCCGGATCGATTGGCCGTCCGGGGTAGTGGTTCAGTGGAGCGAGACCTGCCATCAGGTATGTTTAGGTTCCTCGGTTCCTCCCGGTTCCCAGGCTAAGGAGGAGATCAGAGTCCCGCCCAATCTAGGGACGGTGCCGGTGGAGTACCATGACCTTGTGGATGTGTTCAGTAAGGATCTGGCGCTCACCCTTCCCCCCCACCGTCCGTACGATTGTGCCATTGATTTGGTTCCAGGCGTTGAGTTCCCGTCCAGCAGGCTGTACAACCTCTCACGACCTGAGCGCGAATCAATGGAGACCTACATCCGGGACTCTTTAGCTGCCGGGTTGATCCGGAATTCCACTTCCCCGATGGGTGCAGGTTTCTTTTTTGTGGGAAAAAAGGATGGCGGACTACGTCCATGCATTGATTACAGGGGGCTGAACGAAATCACGGTTCGTAACCGATACCCATTGCCCTTGTTGGATTCAGTGTTCACGCCCCTGCATGGAGCCCAAATGTTCACCAAGCTAGATCTCAGGAATGCGTATCACCTGGTTCGGATCCGGAAGGGAGACGAGTGGAAGACGGCATTTAACACCCCGTTAGGTCACTTTGAGTACCTGGTCATGCCGTTCGGTCTTACAAACGCCCCCGCGACGTTCCAAGCATTGGTTAATGATGTCTTGCGGGATTTCCTGCACCGATTCGTCTTCGTATATCTGGACGATATACTCATCTTTTCTCCGGATCCTGAGACCCATGTCCGGCATGTACGTCAGGTCCTGCAGCGGTTATTAGAGAACCGGCTGTTTGTGAAGGGCGAGAAGTGCGAGTTTCACCGCACTTCTTTGTCCTTCCTGGGGTTTATCATCTCCCCTAACTCCGTCGCTCCTGATCCGGCCAAGGTCGCGGCGGTGAGAGACTGGCCCCAACCCACCAGCCGTAGGAAGCTGCAACAGTTCCTCGGCTTTGCTAATTTTTACAGGAGGTTCATTAAGCGCTACAGTCAGGTAGTTAGCTCCCTGGTGCCCTGACCTCACCAAAAGTCCCCTTCACCTGGTCGGATCGTTGCGATGCCGCGTTCAAGGAGTTGAAACGGCGCTTCCCGTCTGCACCCGTTCTGGTGCAGCCTGATCCTAGTCGCCAGGTAGTGGTTGAAGTGGACGCCTCGGACTCAGGGATAGGAGCTGTGCTTTCCCAGAGCGGGAAGACCGATAAGGTCCTTCACCCGTGTGCCTATTTTTCCCGCAGGTTGACCCCGGCCGAACGGAACTATGACGTCGGCAATCGAGAACTCCTTGCGGTGAAAGAGGCTCTTGAAGAGTGGAGACATCTGTTGGAGGGAACGTCCGTGCAATTCACGGTTTTCACTGACCACCGGAACCTGGAGTATATCAGGACCGCCAAGCGGCTGAACCCCAGGCAAGCCAGCAGTACCAGGTCCGACACGCGGAGGCAGTGGCCACCTGGGAGTTCGGGACTTGGCGGCTCCAGTATTCCCGGGGTCTGGTGGCGGAGGAAATCATGTGGTTCCGGTTCTGCTTTGGACAGACGTCTCCTATCTTCGAGCCTGCCCACACGACACCTTTTGTGAATTGACTTTGTCTATTGTTGTAATCCGTTGTATTTGTTGTGCCCATTCACAACAGTAAAGTGTTGTTATTTGACCTACTCCATTGTCCGTTCATTTGCGCCCCCTGTTGTGGGTCCGTGTACCTACACTTTCCCAACACTCATCTGTACCATTGCTACACTGCCTGCCTTTCTGTGTACCGGACCCTGGACTGTTTTTTGATATAAAGCTTATTACATCTTACGTATTGTCTGAGAGTTTGCAGATGTGTCCACCCACCTTCTGTCCCACACGACCATGTGTCCTGACACATAAATATAATGATTGGGACAATTTTTTTTAAAATAAATGTAACATAAGTGAAAATATTAAGCTGTGAAGATTAATTTTCTCATTCAGACCATGTAAAGACCAGCACAGAAGGTCTTGCTGACCCTAATGGACCATCACTGATACTACGTCATGTCCAGCCGGGGTTCAATTAGCACATTTTCCTATTATATTCACTTGGAACCTGAAGGCCGTAATCGACAGGTCGCTCTCCACCTTAAGGACGTGGACTTACGCTGCATGTACAACATTCAGCACGTCTGATTGTGACTTTGAAAACTGTCAGAATTTGATTATCCAGGTTAGTCCCCTTCAGATCGAGACCTCTTTTGCAAGGGAGACCAGCTGGACAATTAGAAAGTCTCCAGTCCATCTCACCTGCATGTCTTTAAATGTGGGAGGAAACCAGAGGGAACCCACACAAACACGTAGAGAACATGCAAACTCCACACAGAAAGGCCACAGGTGGGAATCAAACCCATGACCTTCTTGCTGTGAGACAACAGTGCTACCCATTAAGACACCCACGCTGCCCTGGAATTACAAGTATCTAGAGTCAGAATGTCTTTGATCTTAATGAGCGCAATGTTTTTTTAATGACATGTCATCATGACAGCTGTGGTGAAGGTGATGGGTTTAAGCCCAGAAGAACGACACCATGTGAAGTGGCCTGATGTGTGAGAGTGTGCTGGAATAATTATTCACTTCCTGTTCCGGAGCACAGCGGTGTTCTGCTGTATCTGTTAGCTGTTTGAACTGAGCTGTTTGAGTTCTTTGAATTAACAGTCTTTTTCAAGACTTTTTTACTTTTTACTTTTTTTTTACTTTTTCACCGTGCTCCAACGCCTAAAGAAGACCTCTAACGGTCGAAGCATCGCGACGGAGCACTTTTATCAGCTAACCTTCATCAGCGTTGGCAAGCTAACTAGCTTGCTAACGCTTTCGTTTTTATTTTATTTTTTAGCACTGTTGTCGTGCTGCTCCACAGCCTGCCTAGTGGATTTTTATTTTATTTTAGCGCTGTTGTCGTGCGTTGCCTGTGCTGCTCCACAGCCTGTCCAGTGGATTTTTATTTTATTTTAGCGCTGTTGTCGTGTGTTACCTGTGCTGCTCCACAGCCTGTCCAGTGGATTTTTATTTTATTTTTTAGCACTGTTGTCGTGCTGCTCCACAGCCTGTCCAGTGGATTTTGATTTTGATTTTATTTTTTAGCACTGTTGTCGTGTGTTACCTGTGCTGCTCCACGGCCTGTCCGGTGGATTTTTATTTTATTTTTTAGCACTGTTGTCGTGTGTTACCTGTGCTGCTCCACGGCCTGTCCGGTGGATTTTTATTTTATTTTTTAGCACTGTTGTCGTGTGTTACCTGTGCTGCTCCACGGCCTGTCCGGTGGATTTTTATTTTTTTTTTAGCACTGTTGTCGTGCTGCTCCACAGCCTGTCCGGTGGATTTTTATTTTTTTTTTTAGCACTGTTGTCGTGTGTTACCTGTGCTGCTCCACAGCCTGTCCGGTGGATTTTTATTTTATTTTTTAGCACTGTTGTCGTGCTGCTCCACAGCCTGTCCAGTGGATTTTGATTTTGATTTTATTTTTTAGCACTGTTGTCGTGTGTTACCTGTGCTGCTCCACGGCCTGTCCGGTGGATTTTTATTTTATTTTTTAGCACTGTTGTCGTGTGTTACCTGTGCTGCTCCACGGCCTGTCCGGTGGATTTTTATTTTATTTTTTAGCACTGTTGTCGTGTGTTACCTGTGCTGCTCCACGGCCTGTCCGGTGGATTTTTATTTTATTTTTTAGCACTGTTGTCGTGTGTTACCTGTGCTGCTCCACGGCCTGTCCGGTGGATTTTTATTTTATTTTTTAGCACTGTTGTCGTGTGTTACCTGTGCTGCTCCACGGCCTGTCCGGTGGATTTTTATTTTATTTTTTAGCACTGTTGTCGTGTGTTACCTGTGCTGCTCCACGGCCTGTCCGGTGGATTTTTATTTTATTTTTTAGCACTGTTGTCGTGTGTTACCTGTGCTGCTCCACGGCCTGTCCGGTGGATTTTTATTTTATTTTTTAGCACTGTTGTCGTGCTGCTCCACAGCCTGTCCGGTGGATTTTTATTTTATTTTAGCGCTGTTGTCGTGTGTTACCTGTGCTGCTCCACAGCCTGTCCAGTGGATTTTTATTTTATTTTAGCGCTGTTGTCGTGTGTTACCTGTGCTGCTCCACAGCCTGTCCGGTGGATTTTTATTTTATTTTAGCGCTGTTGTCGTGTGTTACCTGTGCTGCTCCACAGCCTGTCCAGTGGATTTTTATTTTATTTTTTAGCACTGTTGTCGTGCTGCTCCACAGCCTGTCCGGTGGATTTTTATTTTATTTTAGCGCTGTTGTCGTGTGTTACCTGTGCTGCTCCACAGCCTGTCCAGTGGATTTTTATTTTATTTTAGCGCTGTTGTCGTGTGTTACCTGTGCTGCTCCACAGCCTGTCCAGTGGATTTTTATTTTATTTTTTAGCACTGTTGTCGTGTGTTACCTGTGCTGCTCCACGGCCTGTCCGGTGGATTTTTATTTTATTTTTTAGCACTGTTGTCGTGTGTTACCTGTGCTGCTCCACGGCCTGTCCGGTGGATTTTTATTTTATTTTTTAGCACTGTTGTCGTGTGTTACCTGTGCTGCTCCACAGCCTGTCCAGTGGATTTTGATTTTGATTTTATTTTTTTTAGCACTGTTGTCGTGTGTTACCTGTGCTGCTCCACAGCCTGTCTAGTGGATTTTTATTTTATTTTTTAGCACTGTTGTCGTGTGTTACCTGTGCTGCTCCACAGCCTGTCCAGTGGATTTTTATTTTATTTTAGCGCTGTTGTCGTGTGTTACCTGTGCTGCTCCACAGCCTGTCTAGTGGATTTTTATTTTATTTTTTAGCACTGTTGTCGTGTGTTACCTGTGCTGCTCCACGGCCTGTCCGGTGGATTTTTATTTTATTTTTTAGCACTGTTGTCGTGTGTTACCTGTGCTGCTCCACGGCCTGTCCGGTGGATTTTTATTTTATTTTTTAGCACTGTTGTCGTGTGTTACCTGTGCTGCTCCACAGCCTGTCCGGTGGATTTTTACTTTATTTTTTAGCACTGTTGTCGTGTGTTACCTGTGCTGCTCCACAGCCTGTCCAGTGGATTTTTATTTTATTTTAGCGCTGTTGTCGTGTGTTACCTGTGCTGCTCCACAGCCTGTCCAGTGGATTTTTATTTTATTTTTTAGCACTGTTGTCGTGCTGCTCCACAGCCTGTCCGGTGGATTTTTATTTTATTTTAGCGCTGTTGTCGTGTGTTACCTGTGCTGCTCCACAGCCTGTCCAGTGGATTTTTATTTTATTTTAGCGCTGTTGTCGTGTGTTACCTGTGCTGCTCCACAGCCTGTCCGGTGGATTTTTATTTTATTTTAGCGCTGTTGTCGTGTGTTACCTGTGCTGCTCCACAGCCTGTCCAGTGGATTTTTATTTTATTTTTTAGCACTGTTGTCGTGCTGCTCCACAGCCTGTCCGGTGGATTTTTATTTTATTTTAGCGCTGTTGTCGTGTGTTACCTGTGCTGCTCCACAGCCTGTCCAGTGGATTTTTATTTTATTTTAGCGCTGTTGTCGTGTGTTACCTGTGCTGCTCCACAGCCTGTCCAGTGGATTTTTATTTTATTTTTTAGCACTGTTGTCGTGTGTTACCTGTGCTGCTCCACGGCCTGTCCGGTGGATTTTTATTTTATTTTTTAGCACTGTTGTCGTGTGTTACCTGTGCTGCTCCACAGCCTGTCCGGTGGATTTTTATTTTATTTTTTAGCACTGTTGTCGTGTGTTACCTGTGCTGCTCCACAGCCTGTCCAGTGGATTTTGATTTTGATTTTATTTTTTTTAGCACTGTTGTCGTGTGTTACCTGTGCTGCTCCACAGCCTGTCTAGTGGATTTTTATTTTATTTTTTACCACTGTTGTCGTGTGTTACCTGTGCTGTTCCACAGCCTGTCCAGTGGATTTTGATTTTATTTTTTACCACTGTTGTCGTGTGTTACCTGTGCTGCTCCACAGCCTGTCCAGTGGATTTTTATTTTATTTTTTAGCACTGTTGTCGTGTGTTACCTGTGCTGCTCCACAGCCTGTCCAGTGGATTTCTATTTTATTTTTTACCACTGTTGTCGTGTGTTACCTGTGCTGCTCCACAGCCTGTCCAGTGGATTTCTATTTTATTTTTTACCACTGTTGTCGTGTGTTACCTGTGCTGTTCCACAGCCTGTCCAGTGGATTTTGATTTTATTTTTACCACTGTTGTCGTGTGTTACCTGTGCTGCTCCACAGCCTGTCCAGTGGATTTTTATTTTATTTTTTACCACTGTTGTCGTGTGTTACCTGTGCTGCTCCACAGCCTGTCTAGTGGATTTTTATTTTATTTTTTACCACTGTTGTCGTGTGTTACCTGTGCTGCTCCACAGCCTGTCTAGTGGATTTTTATTTTATTTTTTACCACTGTTGTCGTGTGTTACCTGTGCTGTTCCACAGCCTGTCCAGTGGATTTTGATTTTATTTTTTACCACTGTTGTCGTGTGTTACCTGTGCTGCTCCACAGCCTGTCCAGTGGATTTTTATTTTATTTTTTAGCACTGTTGTCGTGTGTTACCTGTGCTGCTCCACAGCCTGTCCAGTGGATTTCTATTTTATTTTTTACCACTGTTGTCGTGTGTTACCTGTGCTGCTCCACAGCCTGTCCAGTGGATTTCTATTTTATTTTTTACCACTGTTGTCGTGTGTTACCTGTGCTGTTCCACAGCCTGTCCAGTGGATTTTGATTTTATTTTTTACCACTGTTGTCGTGTGTTACCTGTGCTGCTCCACAGCCTGTCCAGTGGATTTTTATTTTATTTTTTACCACTGTTGTCGTGTGTTACCTGTGCTGCTCCACAGCCTGTCTAGTGGATTTTTATTTTATTTTTTACCACTGTTGTCGTGCGTTACCTGTGCTGCTCCACAGCCTGTCTAGTGGTTTTTTGTTTTGTTTTGGCACCGTTGTCGTGCGTTACCTGTGCTGCTCCACAGCCTGTCCAGTGGATTTTGATTTTGATTTTATTTTTTTTTAGCACTGTTGTCGTGCGTTGCCTGTGCTGCTCCACAGCCTGTCTAGTGGATTTTTATTTTTATTTTATTTTATTTTTTAGCACTGTTGTCGTGCGTTGCCTGTGCTGCTCCACAGCCTGTCCAGTGGATTTTTATTTTTATTTTATTTTATTTTTTAGCACTGTTGTTGTGCGTTACCTGTGCTGCTCCACAGCCTGTCTAGTGGATTTTTATTTTATTTTAGCACTGTTGTTGTGCGTTACCTGTGCTGCTCCACAGCCTGTCCAGTGGATTTTTATTTTTATTTTATTTTATTTTTTAGCACTGTTGTCGTGCGTTGCCTGTGCTGCTCCACAGCCTGTCCAGTGGATTTTTATTTTTATTTTATTTTATTTTTTAGCACTGTTGTCGTGCGTTACCTGTGCTGCTCCACAGCCTGTCTAGTGGATTTTTATTTTATTTTAGCACTGTTGTTGTGCGTTACCTGTGCTGCTCCACAGCCTGTCCAGTGGATTTTTATTTTTATTTTATTTTATTTTTTAGCACTGTTGTCGTGCGTTGCCTGTGCTGCTCCACAGCCTGTCCAGTGGATTTTTATTTTTATTTTATTTTATTTTTTAGCACTGTTGTTGTGCGTTACCTGTGCTGCTCCACAGCCTGTCTAGTGGATTTTTATTTTATTTTAGCACTGTTGTCGTGCGTTACCTGTGCTGCTCCACAGCCTGTCTAGTGTCGGATTCCCTGTTTGGGAATCCGCTAGCTTAGCGTAGCTACTAGCTCTTAGCCGTTTTAGCATGGCGGCTTCTCCTGTCTCTCCCGTACTTTTCTGCTCTGGGTGTGAAATGTTTAGTTATTCCTCGGCCTCTTTTAGCAGTAACGGTACTTGTAATAAGTGCAGCTTATTCGTAGCTTTGGAGGCCAGGCTGGGCGAATTGGAGGCTCGGCTCCGCACCGTGGAAAATTCTACAGCTAGCCAGGCCCCTGTAGTCGGTGCGGACCAAGGTAGCTTAGCCGCCGTTAGTTCCCCCCTGGCAGACCCCGTGCAGTCGGGAAGGCAGGCTGACTGGGTGACTGTGAGGAGGAAGCGTAGCCCTAAACAGAAGCCCCGTGTACACCGTCAACCCGTTCACATCTCTAACCATTTTTCCCCACTCGACGATACACTCGCCGAGGATCAAACTCTAGTTATTGGCGACTCTGTTTTGAGAAATGTGAAGTTAGCGACACCAGCAACCATTGTCAATTGTCTTCCGGGGGCCAGAGCAGGCGACATCGAAGGACATTTGAAATTGCTGGCTAAGGCTAAGCGTAAATTTGGTAAGATTGTAATTCACGTCGGCAGTAATGACACTCGGTTACGCCAATCGGAGGTCACTAAAATTAACATTGAATCGGTGTGTAACTTTGCAAAAACAATGTCGGACTCTGTTGTTTTCTCTGGGCCCCTCCCCAATCAGACCGGGAGTGACATGTTTAGCCGCATGTTCTCCTTGAATTGCTGGCTGTCTGAGTGGTGTCCAAAAAATGAGGTGGGCTTCATTGATAATTGGCAAAGCTTCTGGGGAAAACCTGGTCTTGTTAGGAGAGACGGCATCCATCCCACTTTAGAGGGAGCAGCTCTCATTTCTAGAAATCTGGCCAATTTTTTGGGATCCTCCAAACTGTGACTGTCTAGCGTTGGGACCAGGAGGCAGAGCTGTGGTCTTACACACCTCTCTGCAGCTTCTCTCCCCCTGCCATCCCCTTATTACCCCATCCCCGTAGAGACGGTGCCTGCTCCCAGACCACCAATAACTAGCAAAAATCTATTTAAGCATAAAAATTCAAAAAGAAAAAATAATATAGCACCTTCAACTGCACCACAGACTAAAACAGTTAAATGTGGTCTATTAAACATTAGGTCTCTTTCTTCTAAGTCCCTGTTGGTAAATGATATAATAATTGATCAACGTATTGATTTATTCTGCCTAACAGAAACTTGGTTACAGCAGGATGAATATGTTAGTTTAAATGAGTCAACACCCCCGAGTCACACTAACTGTCAGAATGCTCGTAGCACGGGCCGGGGCGGAGGATTAGCAGCAATCTTCCATTCCAGCTTATTAATTAATCAAAACCTAGACAGAGCTTTAATTCATTTGAAAGCTTGTCTCTTAGTCTTGTCCATCCAAATTGGAAGTCCCAAAAACCAGTTTTATTTGTTATTATCTATCGTCCACCTGGTCGTTACTGTGAGTTTCTCTGTGAATTTTCAGACCTTTTGTCTGACTTAGTGCTTAGCTCAGATAAGATAATTATAGTGGGCGATTTTAACATCCACACAGATGCTGAGAATGACAGCCTCAACACTGCATTTAATCTATTATTAGACTCTATCGGCTTTGCTCAAAAAGTAAATGAGTCCACCCACCACTTTAATCATATTTTAGATCTTGTTCTGACTTATGGTATGGAAATAGAAGACTTAACAGTATTCCCTGAAAACTCCCTTTTGTCTGATCATTTTTTAATATCATTTACATTTACCCTGATGGACTACCCTGCAGTGGGGAATAAGTTTCATTACACTAGAAGTCTTTCAGAAAGCGCTGTAACTAGGTTTAAGGATATGATTCCTTCTTTATGTTCTCTAATGTCATATACCAACACAGAGCAGAGTAGCTACCTAAACAATGTAAGGGAGTTAGAGTATCTTGTCAATAGTTTTACATCCTCATTGAAGACAACTTTGGATGCTGTAGCTCCTCTGAAAAAGAGAGCTTTAAATCAGAAGTGTCTGACTCCGTGGTATAACTCACAAACTCGTAGCTTAAAGCAGATAACCCGTAAGTTGGAGAGGAAATGGCGTCTCACTAATTTAGAAGATCTTCACTTAGCCTGGAAAAAGAGTTTGTTGCTCTATAAGAAAGCCCTTCGTGAAGCTAGGACATCTTTCTACTCATCACTAATTGAAGAAAATAAGAACAACCCCAGGTTTCTTTTCAGCACTGTAGCCAGGCTGACAAAGAGTCAGAGCTCTATTGAGCTGAGTATTCCATTAACTTTAACTAGTAATGACTTCATGACTTTCTTTGCTAACAAAATTTTGACTATTAGAGAAAAAATTACTCATAACCATCCCAAAGATGTATCGTTATCTTTGGCTGCTTTCAGTGATGCCGGTATTTGGTTAGACTCTTTCTCTCCGATTGTTCTGTCTGAGTTATTTTTCATTAGTTACTTCATCCAAACCATCAACATGCTTATTAGACCCCATTCCTGCCAGGCTGCTCAAGGAAGTCCTACCATTATTTAATGCTTCAATCTTAAATATGATCAATCTATCTTTGTTAGTTGGTTATGTACCACAGGCCTTTAAGGTGGCAGTAATTAAACCATTACTTAAAAAGCCATCACTTGACCCAGCTATCTTAGCTAATTATAGGCCAATCTCCAACCTTCCTTTTCTCTCAAAAATTCTTGAAAGGGTAGTTGTAAAACAGCTAACTGATCACCTGCGGAGGAATGGTCTATTTGAAGAGTTTCAGTCAGGGTTTAGAATTCATCATAGTACAGAAACAGCATTAGTGAAGGTTACAAATGATCTTCTTATGGCTTCGGACAGTGGACTTATCTCTGTGCTTGTTCTGTTGGACCTCAGTGCTGCTTTTGATACTGTTGACCATAAAATTTTATTACAGAGATTAGAGCATGTCATAGGTATTAAAGGCATTGCGCTGCGGTGGTTTGAATCATATTTGTCTAATAGATTACAGTTTGTTCATGTAAATGGGGAATCTTCTTCACAGACTAAAGTTAATTATGGAGTTCCACAAGGTTCTGTGCTAGGACCAATTTTATTCACTTTATACATGCTTCCCTTGGGCAGTATTATTAGACGGTATTGCTTAAATTTTCATTGTTACGCAGATGATACCCAGCTTTATCTATCCATGAAGCCAGAGGATACACACCAATTAGCTAAACTGCAGGATTGTCTTACAGACATAAAGACATGGATGACCTCTAATTTCCTGCTTTTAAACTCAGATAAAACTGAAGTTATTGTACTTGGCCCCACAAATCTTAGAAGCATGGTGTCTAACCAGATCGTTACTCTGGATGGCATTTCCCTGATCTCTAGTAATACTGTGAGAAATCTTGGAGTTATTTTTGATCAGGATATGTCATTCAAAGCGCATATTAAACAAATATGTAGGACTGCCTTTTTGCATTTACGCAATATTTCTAAAATCAGAAAGGTCTTGTCTCAGAGTGATGCTGAAAAACTAATTCATGCATTTATTTCCTCTAGGCTGGACTATTGTAATTCATTATTATCAGGTTGTCCTAAAAGTTCCCTAAAAAGCCTTCAGTTGGTTCAGAATGCTGCAGCTAGAGTACTGACGGGGACTAGCAGGAGAGAGCATATCTCACCCGTGTTGGCCTCCCTTCATTGGCTTCCTTTTAATGCTAGAATAGAATTTAAAATTCTTCTTCTTACTTATAAGGTTTTGAATAATCAGGTCCCATCTTATCTTAGGGACCTCGTAGTACCATATTACCCCATTAGAGCGCTTCGCTCTCAGACTGCGGGCTTACTTGTAGTTCCTAGGGTTTGTAAGAGTAGAATGGGAGGCAGAGCCTTCAGCTTTCAGGCTCCTCTCCTGTGGAACCAGCTCCCAATTCAGATCAGGGAGACAGATACCCTCTCTACTTTTAAGATTAGGCTTAAAACTTTCCTTTTCGCTAAGGCTTATAGTTAGGGCTGGATCGGGTGACCCTGGACCATCCCTTGGTTATGTTGCTTTAGACGTAGACTGTGGGGGGGTTCCCATGATGCACTGTTTCTTTCTCTTTTTGCTCCGTATGCATCACTCTGCATTTAATCATTAGTGATCGATCTCTTTTTCCTGGTTCTTTCCCTCAGCCCCAACCAGTCTCAGCAGAAGACTGCCCCTCCCTGAGCCTGGTTCTGCTGGAGGTTTCTTCCTGTTAAAAGGGAGTTTTTCCTTCCCACTGTGGCCAAGTGCTTGCTCATAGGGGGTCGTTTTGACCGTTGGGTTTTTTATAATTATTGTATGGCCTTGCCTTGGGGCAACTGTTTGTTGTGATTTGGCGCTATATAAGAAAAAAGTTGATTGATTGATTGATGTGTATTTCTTGTCTTCCCAGTTTGCAGTCAGAGCTGATATGTGTTTGGCTGTACCAAAGTAAGTCACCTTACAAAAAACTTCAGCAGGTTTCGGTTTGATTATTTATTATTTGTTTGTTTTTGTTGTTGTTGTTTTTGTTTTGTTTTTTGGTCACAGGGATTAAATTAAGCCTGATTTTCTTTCTTTCCAGAACAAACATTGGAGCTACCTGCTGGAACAGGCTCTGAACAAATGTCAAAATTCTCAGGATTTAAACTGTGTACGAGGTCTGTACGAGGTCTGTCCAAAAAGTATCGTACCTTTTTATTTTTTTCAAAAACTATATGGATTTGATTCATATGTTTTTACATCAGCCAAGCTTGAACCTTCATGCGCATGCGTGAGTTTTTCCACGCCTGTCGGTTGCGTCATTCGCCTGTAGGCAGGCTTTGAGTGAGCACTGGTCCACCCCTCTCGTCGTTGTTTCATTGTCAGGAAATGGCAGAATGATTTGGGTTTTTTTTCCATCAGAATTTTTTCATAAACTGTTAGAGACGAGCAGCTGGAAACCAATTATCTGGCTTTCGGTGAAATTTTACAGGCTTCACAGAGAATAAGGAGTGTTACTACAGCTTTAAGGACACCCCACAATGGCGCACGGCGCACCGCGCTCCGAGCCGCCATCGAGAGGCAGAAACCAAATCAAATAAAATCAATTTTATTTATATAGCGCCAAATCACAACAAACAGTTGCCCCAAGGCGCTTTATATTGCAAAGCAAAGTCATACAATAATTACAGAAAAAGCCCAACGGTCAAAACGACCCCCTGTGAGCAAGCACTTGGCCACAGTGGGAAGGAAAAACTCCCTTTTAACAGGAAGAAACCTCCAGCAGAACCAGGCTCAGGGAGGGCAGTCTTCTGCTGGGACTGGTTGGGGCTGAGGGAGAGAACCAGGAAAAAGACATGCTGTGGAGGGGAGCAGAGATCAATCACTAATGATTAAATGCAGAGTGGTGCATACAGAGCAAAAAGAGAAAGAAACAGTGCATCATGGGAACCCCCCAGCAGTCTACGTCTATAGCAGCATAACTAAGGGATGGTTCAGGGTCACCTGATCCAGCCCTAACTATAAGCTTTAGCAAAAAGGAAAGTTTTAAGCCTAATCTTAAAGTAGAGAGGGTATCTGTCTCCCTGATCTGAATTGGGAGCTGGTTCCACAGGAGAAGAGCCTGAAAGCTGAAGGCTCTGCCTCCCATTCTACTCTTACAAACCCTAGGAACTACAAGTAAGCCTGCAGTCTGAGAGCGAAGCGCTCTATTGGGGTGATATGGTACTATGAGGTCCCTAAGATAAGATGGAACCTGATTATTCAAAACCTTATAAGTAAGAAGAAGAATTTTAAATTCTGTTCTGGAATTAACAGGGAGCCAATGAAGAGAAGCCAATATGGGTGAGATATGCTCTCTCCTTCTAGTCCCCGTCAGTACTCTAGCTGCAGCATTTTGAATTAACTGAAGGCTTTTCAGGGAACTTTTAGGACCATCTGATAATAATGAATTACAATAGTCCAGACTAGAGGAAATAAATGCATGAATTAGCTTTTCAGCATCACTTTGAGACAAGACCTTTCTAATTTTAGAGATATTGCGTAAATGCAAAAAAGCAGTCCTACATATTTGTTTAATATGCGCATTGAATGACATATCCTGATCAAAAATGACTCCAAGATTTCTCACAGTATTACTAGAGGTCAGGGTAATGCCATCCAGAGTAAGGATCTGGTTAGACACCATGTTTCTAAGATTTGTGGGGCCAAGTACAATAACTTCAGTTTTATCTGAGTTTAAAAGCAGGAAATTAGAGGTCATCCATGTCTTTATGTCTGTAAGACAATCCTGCAGTTTAGCTAATTGGTGTGTGTCCTCTGGCTTCATGGATAGATAAAGCTGAGTATCATCTGCATAACAATGAAAATTAAGCAATGCTGTCTAATAATACTGCCTAAGGGAAGCATGTATAAAGTGAATAAAATTGGTCCTAGCACAGAACTTTGTGGAACTCCATAATTAACCTTAGTCTGTGAAGAAGATTCCCCATTTACATGAACAAATTGTAATCTATTAGATAAATATGATTCAAACCACCGCAGCGCAGTGCCTTTAATACCTATGGCATGCTCTAATCTCTGTAATAAAATTTTATGGTCAACGGTATCAAAAGCAGCACTGAGGTCTAACACTGTCCACTGTCTGAGGCCATAAGAAGATCATTTGTAACCTTCACTAATGCTGTTTCTGTACTATGATGAATTCTAAAACCTGACTGAAACTCTTCAAATAGACCATTCCTCTGGCAGATGATCAGTTAGCTGTTTTAACAACTACCCTTTCAAGAATTTTTGAGAGAAAGGAAGGTTGGAGATTGGCCTATAATTAGCTAAGATAGCTGGGTCAAGTCAATCAATCAATTTTTTTTAACAAACAGTTGCCCCAAGGCGCTTTATATTGTAAGGCAAGGCCATACAATAATTATGTAAAACCCCAACGGTCAAAACGACCCCCTGTGAGCAAGCACTTGGTGACAGTGGGAAGGAAAAACTCCCTTTTAACAGGAAGAAACCTCCAGCAGAACCAGGCTCAGGGAGGGGCAGTCTTCTGCTGGGACTGGTTGGGGCTGAGGGAGAGAACCAGGAAAAAGACATGCTGTGGAGGGGAGCAGAGATCGATCACTAATGATTAGTTTAGCTAATTGGTGTGTGTCCTCTGGCTTCATGGATAGATAAAGCTGAGTATCATCTGCGTAACAATGAAAATTTAAGCAATGCTGTCTAATAATACTGCCTAAGGGAAGCATGTATAAAGTGAATAAAATTGGTCCTAGCACAGAACCTTGTGGAACTCCATAATTAACCTTAGTCTGTGCTGTTTCTGTACTATGATGAATTCTAAAACCTGACTGAAACTCTTCAAATAGACCATTCCTCTGCAGATGATCAGTTAGCTGTTTTACAACTACCCTTTCAAGAATTTTTTAGAGAAAAGGAAGGTTGGAGATTGGCCTATAATTAGCTAAGATAGCTGGGTCAAGTGATGGCTTTTTAAGTAATGGTTTAATTACTGCCACCTTAAAAGCCTGTGGTACATAGCCAACTAATAAAGACAGATTGATCATATATATATTTTTTTAATTTATTTTTATTTCATTCATTTAAAAGAAAAACA
This sequence comes from Thalassophryne amazonica, assembly GCF_902500255.1. Lineage (NCBI taxonomy): Eukaryota > Metazoa > Chordata > Actinopteri > Batrachoidiformes > Batrachoididae > Thalassophryne > Thalassophryne amazonica. The sequence continues at coordinate 157,880,285 of NC_047104.1, read as the reverse complement.
GAAAAGCAAAAAACAAAAGCACCACAATACCAGAATGAAAAGGAGCAGAAAGAAGAACAAGTCTTATGATTTCTGCCCCTTTTAACAATACAATCTTTCAATATACAGCATCATAGTCAACATTATTTAACAGATTGCATTTCTTTAACTTGTCACATACCACTGACCCATTTCATAATTATGACCATAATTAATAGATTACATCACTGACAGGTACATTTAACTTAAGACACTCCAAACATTATTAAGTTTACTTTTTTTTTTTTTACTTTCTTGCAGCCCACTGACTTACTTCATAGTTTCATACTTACTTAATACATCTAATTTAATATGTTTTTTAAATCATTTAAGCGACCTTAATGTTGTGTGGGCCGCTGAAGGGAGGGTACTGCTGGCCCACCACCACCAGAGGGCGCCGCCGCCCCACAGGAGCAGCCCTCGGTAACAGATGTCACCCATCACCTGTGACAGCTGGACGGCAATTATCACTGGGGATTATCAGCAGGACGGCATCTCCACCTCATCGCCGAGATATAGTTCTACCTGGAAGGTATAATCTCAGCTGACTGCTTGACAGTAACCTTTGTGATTTTTGTGAGTGATTGCAGACTTTTTTCTCCAACGAGAGGTGGAGGTAGCTTCCCTGCCGTACAGGTTGCTGGGTGCAAACGCGCCCACGTTTATACTTTATTGACAGACCTCGTGTATATATATATATATATATATATATATATATATATATATATATATATATATATATATACAGTGAGGAAAATAAGTATTTGAACACCCTGCAATTTTGCAAGTTCTCCCACGTAGAAATCATGGAGGGGTCTGAAATTTTCATCTTAGGTGCATGTCCACTGTGAGAGACATAATCAAAAAAAAAAAAAAAAAAAAAAATCCAGAAATCACAATGTATGATTTTTTTAATAATTTATTTGTATGTTACTGCTGCAAATAAGTATTTGAACACCTGTGAAAATCAATGTTAATATTTGGTTACAGTAGCCTTTGTTTGCAATTACAGAGGTCAAACGTCTCCTGTAGTTTTTCACCAGGTTTCACACACTGCAGCAGGGATTTTGGTCCACTCCTCCATACAGATCTTCTCTAGATCTTTCAGTTTTGGAGTTTCAGCTCCATCCAAAGATTATCTATTGAGTTCAGGTCTGGAGACTGGCCAGGCCACTCCAGGACCTTGAAATGCTTCTTACGGAGCTCCTCCTTAGTTGCCCTGGCTGTGTGTTTGGGGTCATTGTCATGCTGGAAGACCCAGCCATGACCCATCTTTTAATGCTGTTACTGAGGGAAGGAGGTTGTTTGCCAAAATCTCTCACCCCCATGTTTCCACCCCATGCTTCACGGTTGGGATGGTTTTCTTGGGGTTGTTCTCATCCTCTAAACATGGTAAGTGGAGTTGATTCCAAAAAGCTCTATTCTGGTCTCATCTGACCACATGACCTTCTCCCATGCCTCCTCTGGATCATCCAGATGGTCACTGGTGAACTTCAAACGGGCCTGGACATGTGCTGCTTGACCAGGGGGACCTTGCTGCCCTGCAGGATTTTAAACCATGACAGCATCATGTGTTACTAATGTAATCTTTGTGACTGTGGTCCCAGCTCTCTTCAGGTCATTGACCAGGTCCTCCTGTGTAGTTCTGAGATCTGGCATGGAATCCCAGACCGTGGGAGACTGACAGTCATCTTGTGTTTCTTCCACTTTCTAATAAATAATCATAACAGTTGTTGTCTTCTACCAAGCTGCTTGCCTGTTGTCCTGTAGTCCATCCCAGCCTTGTGTAGGTCTACAGTTTTGTCCCTGGTGTCCTTAGACAGCTCTTTGGTCGGCTATGGTGGACAGGTTGGTGTTATGTGTCGGACGCAGCTCGGAGAACCGACCAGCGTTTGAAGGACCCAGTATGAAATAAGCAGAGCACGGTACAAAGGCTAACTGAATTTAATACATAACAGTGATAATATAATAACAAAAAGGTGCGGCCTGGCGTGGTGCGCTCCCAGCAGCGCTAACGGTCCGGAGCCAGAAGCTGTTTCGGACCCAAGGACCCCGCGACACCCCCCAGGTGGCCGCAACAACCGAGTCTGTGAAAGAAGGAACCATTATGTGAGTCCACACTCCTACACACAGAACCACTAAAGGTGTACAAACAGCAAACACTTCCTGGCTGATTACTGATCAGCTTCCCAACCTGCAGGCATGGAACATCCAGTTCACAAAACTCCACTGCAGTGGAAGCTGATACATGACTAACAAACAGCTCAATACAATAAGGTGTGAGGGACACCACATTTACTGACTGTATAACTGTTAGTCACAAAATCTAACGTACCTCAGGAAGTGTGCTGCTAGCGTGAGACCCTCACCACCTCCTCTTTCACAGACTGTGCATCAAACCTGGACCGTTCTCAGCATCCGCTGCTGATGAGATGGCTCCCGAGACGACGATCTCACCCGTCTGGTCACAAGGCGGTCTGTTGTGTGGGCTGCTGAAGAGGAGGTACCTGCTGGCCCACCACCACCAGAGGGCACCCTGCCTGGAGTGCGGGCTCCAGGCACCAGAGGGCGCTGCCGCCTCACAGGAGCAGCCGGGGTGACAGCTGACACTCATCACCTGTGACAGCTGTCACCACTCATCTGATCTGCATCGGTATATCAGCAAGACGTCATCTCCACCTCTTTGCCGCGATATCGTTCTACCTGAAAGGTAATATCCTCAGCCTGAACTGCTTGATTAGAAAGCCTTTTTGTTGTGATTTTTGTGAGTGATAACAGACTTTTTCTCCAACGAGAGGTGGAGGTAGCTTCCCTGCCGTGCAGATTGCTGGGTGCAGACGCACCCACGTTTAATTGTGTTTTTGTTCCTCGCCAGCAGTACCAGGTCCGACACGTGGAGGCAGTGGCCACCTGGGGAGTTCGGGACTTGGCGGCTCCAGTATTCCGGGGTCTGGTGGCGGAGGAAATCGTGTGGTTCCGGTTCTGCTTTGGACGGGCGTCTCCTATCTTCGAAGCCTGCCCACACAACACCTTGTAATTCTGACTTTGATCTATTGTGGAATCTGTTGTTTGTTGTGCACGTTCGCAACAGTAAAGTGTTGTTATTTGACCTATTCTATTGTCCGTTCATTTGCGCCCCCTGTTGTGGGTCCGTGTACTTACACTTTCCCAACAGAGTCTCTGGCAAATACACACTGTGCACTCCAGTCTTAAATGCCAACATGTTCCAATCCATCCAGATGCCACCCACAGCTGTGAGTCCTGATGAGTCGCAGGTGATCAGGGTGAGGTCCTGACAGGCCTCAGCAACACAGCCACTCAGTCCCAAACGCACGCCACCTGGGAGGAAAAACCAAAAGACAGCAACAAACCGGCAGCCAGGCCCCCCCCAGCCATATAACAGTTGGAGTGTGATTGATTGAGTGTGTGAACATGTCTTTTATACAGGTAACAAGTTCAAACAGGTGCAATTAATACAGGTAAAGTGCAGAATAAGAGGGCTTCTTAAAGAAAAGTTAACAGGTCTGTGTGAGCCAGAATTCTTGCTGGTTGGTAGGTGATCAAATACTTATTTGCAGCAGTAACATACAAATAATTAAAAAATCATACAATGTGATTTTCCGGATTTTTTTTTTTTTTTTTTTTTTTTTTTTTTTTTTAGATTATGTTCTCTCACAGTGGACATGCACCTAAAGATGAAAATTTCAGGACCCCTCCATGTTTCTAAGTGGGAGAACTTGCAAAACACAGGGTGTTCAAATACTTATTTTCTCTCACTGTACATATATATATGAGAGAGAGAGAAACTGATCAAATGATAAACCAATCTCGCATTTTGTTGTTAAAATAAAAAACATTTAAAAATAAACTGCAAAAACATAGCATGAAATCCACATAATCAACTTTTGATATCAAAACAAAATGTCTTCTATGTTTCACAGAAACAAATGAAATGAGAGTTCAGTGTGCATGTACAGTAACTGTTAACCCAGCCAACAGTTGTTTTTTAAAATCATTGTATCCCTAAAAGCATTTAGAAGTTATCTCAACTGTCTGTAATGGCTGAAGTAAAACTGTCTACAGTACCAGTTATAGGGGTATAGTAGTCGGTGTAGTAGGCAGTATAGTAGATAGATAGATAGACAGATTTATTGTCATTAGAACAAGTGCAACAAAATTTCTTCACACCCAATCACCTCAGACAAAAATACAATTAATCCACAATTATTACAAGTAAACATAATAATGGATCACATCAGAATTAAAACAACCACACGATACATTTGATTGTTTATGTATGCTAGACTTTAAGACAGTCTGTCATCGAATTGAGGAAATGTGATGGGGGGGGCACAGCAGTGTCCCACGCACCCGCAAGCCTCGGTGGGAGCGGCAGGGTGGAGGTGGGGGGGTGGAGGGGTTGGGGTGGGAGAGAGGTGCGTGGTCATGTGTGCAGATGAGATGAGTTCGTATCAGTCAGATGAGTTTGTACCAGGTTCTGTCAGTGTGTGCATAATGTCTGGAGTTGCCTTGACAACATCAGACTGTAGGGGAGAGCAGAAGATAAGAGGGCAGCCGAATGGTTCACCAAGGCCGTACAAATTATTCTGGAGGGAAAACAGCAGGACGTTTTTGACCTTTGGAGGCTGATAAGCCTGCCATGTTTAGGGTTGAGCAGAGAAACACATTTGCAGCTCCTCTGACCGACCACATCCAATTTATGAGTATTCCCTGGTCTCCAACATCTTCCTTTGTAAGGCATACATTTGTTCTGAGATGTTATCCAACTTACGTCTGAGTTCAAGGGACTGTATCACCTTGCTCAACTCATTAATCATGATGGACAGGTGAGGGGTCATGTTTCTGGTAGCAGCCCTCTTGCCAATTTTCCAGTAGGCCAGGGCAGCACATAAACCAATAAGTACCAGCCCTCCCGCAATAAAACCAAACATAAATAAGTCTTCGATGTCCTCCACAGAGACTGGTACCAAGCACACAATGCACCACTTCTCCCAGGTGTCGAGAATATAGCGCGCAGGGTAGGTTCCATCTGGGCGTGCAGGATCCACCGGCCCTGATTTCCTTGTTGAAAAATGGTGTCAGTGGCGTTCAGAGACCAGCTGATCAATTCTATGGTTAATCCAAATTTAGTTCAAAGAATACAGAATCTGGTGAAGTTGGGACTTTTGAAGGTTGGAGCACAGATAGAAAAGCACAAAGGGAGAGGAGAGAGAAGGAGATGCGGCCGCCTTTGCTGGAGTCCCAAGCAGAAACCAGTAGTAGTTGGTATAGTTGGTGTAGTAGTCAGCATAGTAGTCGGTATAGTAGACAGTATAGTAGTTGGTGTAGTAATCGGTATATTAGTCGGTGTAGTAATTGGTATAGTAGTCAGTGTAGCAGTCAGTGTAGTAGTTGGTACAGTAGTCATCCTGAGGCCATGTCAGTGTCTTTCAATGACTTCTATAAAATGTTTATTTTCTGGGGCAGGATGTGACTTGGCTGCTAACCAGTTACTGGCTGTCTTTGGTTCTTGGTCTCCTCAGAGGATCGTGGCATACTGTGGACTGACTTTGTGTCAAACTAACAGTTACTAGCTAAAATGAGGATTATGACAGCTATGACATTTTAGCTGCATTTCTCTGTGCATAATCACACATCCAGGTGCCTCAGTGGTCAGGCCCCCAGGAACTTAAAAAAAAATCACACACACCAAGAGGATGCCCACTCTTCTCCTGGCTGTGGGAACTAGATGGCTACTTTCAGGAGGGGCATGTGTGTGTGTATGGGTGGTTTTTTGTCAAGGATCCATGCAGTTCTGTATTGTAGTGGATGTAACAACATGCAGCACCAGCAGATGTGTCAGTCCAGGATCACACTCGCAAACTCCCACACCTCACATATGAAACAGAGTCTAACGCAGCTCACTTTTACAGCTGGGTGGATGGACATAATACAGATCTGTATCCTTTCCAAAGACACAGCCAGGTAGCGTGACAAGGAATCAAACCCAGGTCTACATATTGTTTGGTTGCCCAAGTTCTCCTCTCACTGAGCTGTCTGCCCAAGGGCCCTTAGTGATTTTCCAGTCAGGCTGGGATTTGAACCAAGGATCCCTGGTTCTCAAAGCCTAACACTTTAACCACTAGACCATCACCTCCCACTAAGACCATTACCTCCCCTAACCCTAAGCCAAATCACAACAACGTTGCCTCAAGGTGCTTCACAAAAGTAAGATCTAACCATACCAACGCCTAGAGCAAGAACACAGGCAACAGGGTTGAATGCCTTCCTGACCTTCCAAGAACAGCAGTCAAATATTCAATTAGAATTCTGACAAATACTAGTGTGGGAGCCCTTAGAGGGCAGTCAACAAGTGAACCCACATGTATACACAATATGATGCTGGGAATCAGTAGGAGGTGTTGTGGGCTGGCGTGTTTGGCTGGCTTGGTTTTTGTTTTCTGTTTCTCCCACCAGGTGGTATGCATTCAGGACTGAGTGGCTGAGTATTAGGACCTCACCCTGAACACCTGAGGCTTGTTTTCACGTGCAGGTCATCAGGACTCACAGCTGTGGTGTATTCTGTCTTGATCAGAGATTGCTGCATTTAAACCTGAATGCACAGTGTGTGATTGCCAGAGACTCGACCTTGTGAGCAGACGTGTGAGATCGACGTCAGGAGAACAATCTCACCATTACGGACGCAGAGACCGCTCAGGTTTGACGCCACAGTCTGTGAAGGAGGATTGGGTGAGGTTCTCACGCTCTTCAGCACACTTCCTGAGGTAATTTGGTTTTGGTGACTTTTATGAAGTAATAACAGTGGATTTGGTGTCCCTCACACCTTGTGTTAGTGAGCTGTCACGTTATGCTAATTGTCTAATCAGCTTCTGCTGCAGTGGAGATTTGAACTGAGTTGTTCCGTGCCTGCAGAGTGAGAAGCTGATGTATAGATTTAAGCCAGGAAGTGTTTGCTGATTGCGTGCACCTTTGAGTTGTGTCTCTCTGTGTGGAGTTGGACTCACCTCATGTTTTCTTTCTTCACAGACTTGGTTTGTCGCGGCCACCTGGGGGGTGTCGGCAGGGTCCCTGGGTCCGAACTGCTGTGGCTCCGGACCGTTTGCGCTGTTAAGAGTGCGCCGTGTTTCCACCTCACCAGACCGTGGACGTTTTAGTTGTTTAGCACTATTCACTGTTATGTTTATTAAATTCTGTTATCCTTTTGAACCGTGCTCTGCTTATTTCATGCTGGCTCCTTTCAAACGCTGGGTCGGTGCTCCGACCGCGTCCGAAACATAACAGGAGGTGTTTGTTGAAGTGGATATTGATGGTTGAGGGCAGGGAATTAGCATTAAGACTGGACACAAAGGTTTCAGACCACTGAAGCAAGTCCAGAGGAATTTCCAGGTGGAAGCTGGGAGAGCTTTGGCCCAGGACAGCATGATAGTACTCCAGGAAGAGCAATAAAGTAGGCCCAACAGTGTAATAGTACCCCAGGCAGAGCAATGAAATAGGTCCAATAGCATGATGAAGTAGAGCCAGAGTCAGCAGTGACAGGACTGAAAGAAACAGGAAGACCTAGATTAGTCACTGGAAATGATTTACAAGAATAAGCCGAAGCCAGTTACTGTAGTAATGCTGGAGCATTACAAAGAATGATCTGGCAATGTGGAGATGGTAGCACCAATTGGAAGTCACGGTCTTGGTTATGGTGATAAGTTGCACCTGGTGACGCCACACTGACTCGGGCACACCTGCAGACAATCACACACACAAAGAGGAGGAGGGGAAGGTTCTGTAAAGTCACGGGTTACTAAAGACCAGATACTGTTCCAGGGGCCAGACTACACAAGTGACTTGCTAGTGTGTAGTGCTTCCATATAATAATAATAAGAAGAAAATAATAAAAATTAAAATAACTTTTTCCAATTTGAGAATCACTTTTACTGCCAGTTTTCATCAGACAAGTCAAGTGAGGACACACAAACATTTCCAAGTCGCTGAATATGTCTTGGACATTATTTACATCAATCATTAAGAAATACAAACAGTGTGTAAATCTTTGTCAAGTGGAAGTCCTCTATAGGTCCACAGGCCCACTGGTGCCGGTACGTATCTCTGGTTTCTGTAGTGTGACGTGGGTGAGAATCAACAGACATGCTGGTTGGAAACTATTTATATTAAAGGGGGCATATTGTACAAAATCAGTTTTTCATATTATAATGGCTTGTTGGAGATTAATTGTTCATATTAAAAGCAATCAAATTGTGCAAAATCAGTGTCGTTTTCTCTACCTTGTATGGCTGTCTGTTGTTTGGGTTTCATGTTGAAGATGTTTGTGCACTGCTACAAGCTAAATTTAAGCCTGAACTGCTCATTTGTGGTTATTATATCATGAAAGTCCATACGTGGACTCGTTCGTATTCCCAGACATGCCCACTGGGTCAGTCTGGCTCACACTTTGTCCTCACACACATTATGCCCCCAAAATCCAGTTTGTTTGACTAGTCTGGGAGCTCTGGGCCTTGGGTGGGACAATCCCACTAATGTTTTGGTCTGACTTGCAGAGGTGTCCTGGAGCCCAGTCCCGCTGGACTCGGATGTGGTCGCACGTAGTGTAGTGTGATCACAAACAAAGCTGGAACACTGCCCTTGCATCATTGATGTGAATGCTCACTTTAACAGTTACTAATAATATTATTATTGCTACATAGATAATACAGTCTTCAATTAATTCCAACACATCTGGGTTTAAAAAAAAAAAGGGGTCTGGTTTCTTACCTTCTTAACCCTATTCAGGACTTTAGTGAGCACAATATGGAGAAAGCAATTGGCATGGGGTCCAGTGGACGCCAAAAGTCCTGAATAGGTTTAATGAGCTGAAAAAAGTATTTCCTCACCTGCAGTCTCTACAAAAACCTTGTCTTGTCTGCAGTACAACTGATTGAGAAATTTATGATTGCATAACTTTTCTAATCAAGGTTTTTTTTTATTGTGCTTTTACAGTTTAACCTAGGTCCAACAGAATGAGAACAAGAATGAAAAACAAAAACAGGATACTGATCCTGCGCCAATCCCAGATCACCCTCCACCCTTCCTCCTCCCAAATACCAGAGTCACAGTACTAACTACACGAGAAATGAAATACAGAATTCGCATAGCCAAGTGTTTAAAAAAAGACAGAATAACAATAGGCAGACATCCCCAAAGTAACAATAGTAATTTAAAAAAGAGTTTCACAATATGATAGTATTGGCCTCCTTATCTACAATAAACATTAAAAAAAGGCTCCCAGTCTTCTGGTTCTCTCTATTATTTTGTTCCAAGTGTCTTCTGTAATTGGTTCATTTAAATCTGTCTCCCATTTGTTTTTGAGGGAATCCAGAGGCAACAAATTATGAGAGTACAGAATTTAATATATTGTGCTTATAGCTTGCTTCTTAACTAGTTTACAATCAAAAATTGAGTCTAACAGACAAGTTTGAAGGACATAAGGGGAAACATATTGAGTTTGAGAAGACAACATTCTGAAGCTGTGGATATCTATAAAAAAAAATGTAATTTGGGAATATGCTATTTTGTACCAACTGTTCAACTGAGAAATTGCTGTCAATATACAGATCAGACACTGAGGTCAGACCTCATCTATCAAAGACCTCATCTATTACTGATGGAGCAAACATGATTTTTTGCAGTTGGTGTAGCTTGAGATAGATCAGCAAGTGAGAAGGAGCTTCTAAACTGGTTCCAGATCTTAACTGAGTGTAAAATAACCAGATGAGAAGTAAAATTAGAGATGGGGTGTATAAATGGCAGCTTGGAACACAGTAAAGCTTTTAAGGATGTGAACCTTAAATCCAGATTTAGCCATTCAGTGTCCATGTTATTGTTATCATTGTCCGTCCTATAAAGCAATACTCTAATATTAGCCACCCAAGGTGTTTTTGTTCCAAATAAAACTTGATATCTGATTATTTAATTAAATAAAAAAAAGATTTGGTTACAAAAAACAGATATTCATCTTAACTGTATGAGTTCTTCCACCCAGTGAGAAGCAGGAGATTCCAACATTCAATATCCTGATTTAAATGAGTTAACAGGGGCTGATAGTTAGCAGCATAAAGATCTTTACGTTTATCTGTGATCCATATCCCAAAGTATCTGAATTTCTTAGGGCTGATTTTAAAGGGGAGTGAATTTAAGGATATTTCATCATTACCTGTGCCAACAGGCATCAGGTCCCCTTTCTGAATATTGACCCTATAACTGAATAGTTTCCTGAATCCAGTGAATAAAACCATTAATGTAGGAAGGCTCAAAAGGGGTTGAGATATATAAAGTAGCATGTCATCCATGTAGAGTAAGACTTTATGCTCCTCCCCTGTTCCTTGAATTCTTGATTGCATAACTTTTTAAGATGGGAAAGGTTTTTTTTTGGGGGGGGGGGGGGGGGTGAATTAATTAATACCAGAAATGCTCAGTATTTTACAATATCAGAAGACACCACATGAACTGTGCACTTCCATGCACTCTGCACCTTTTACCTCCTGTAACATGGTCCGTAGAAACTACCTCAGGTTATATTATTCTGGGTGAACATAACCCTTTGTGTAAAAGGACTTTTCTGCCATTTACCCTGATCTCAACCATGTAGGTGCATAAAGATGCATTTTTTAAACACACTATGCTTTTGGGGGGGTGACCTGCTTTGTCGCGCTTATAATGAAGCCCACAGCTCTCTGTATTTTGATAAAAATGATGAAAAACCCAAAGTCATTGGGCTGGAACATGTGTGTATGACAGGTGTTCAGAACACTGACTCTGCACAAAGAACGCGTCTCACTGTGCACCTCTGCAGAGCGCATATAGTCAAACATCCACTTACAAGTAACCTGGTAATGTTTTGTCTTTTTTCCTCTTTCTTTTGTTGTTACTGTGCATCCAGCCTGTTTATTAAGTAGTCACACTTACCTCTCATTTATATTGAGCCTTTTTTTTAGGGTCATCTTAGAGAAAATCCCTGTCCTCCTCAGACTGTTCTCATCCTCTCCTGTTTTTCAGCACTCTGGTTCAGAGCTGATTTACACCAACACCTTGAAAACTGTGCGTCCATTCACTATGGTGAGCCGTCTGCCCTCCCTCTTTCTCCCTCTGGCTTGCCGGATACGTGGAGTTCAAGTCGTGGGACCAAATTTCCGGAGTAGTATACCCACAGAGGAGGAGACTTTCGGCAATGTGACGTTCTGGTTTGAATTTTATCAGCCAGGACAGGGCCCATTCAGAAACTTCACAACAACTGCCAGGTTGGCTGAGAGCAGTCACTCAACAAACCTTGGTAGTCGCAGTGGGGATGCAAGAGCGAGCAACAGCAGCTCCGGTGACACTGTCAACAGCTCTCCAGCGCCCCCCGGCAGTAGACTCAAACATTTGGATCTCTACGTGATGTCAAACAGCCACGTCCAGCGAGCCCAGCTGATAGTGACCAACTGCACGGAGTCTGAGACTGAGGACTTTGCTGTGTCCAACCCCATTCTGGACCGAGGGTTAGTGACAGCTGTTCAATCTAAATGTTCACCTCTTTCAGCTGCAAAAACACAAAACAAAACAGTGTTTAATGCTTATGATTACATTCCATCACTTTTTCTTCCTCAGGTGTTTAACGGACAACATCGTGGAGATTGAAACAACAGTTTCTTCTGTAAAAATCTACCGCCTTAATTTGTGTAAAATGAACAACAATGGATCCAAGGTCAGTTCTCTAAAACATTTCTTCTGTTGTCGTCTCCAGTCATGTCTGTCTAGATCTTACAGGCAAAACCAGAAAGTGTCTACTCAAGGGACCATGGTTTGATCCGAGAACACATCTTACACGTCATGTTGCTAGAAATGTTTGGGGGATTTTCTAAACCACAAAACTGTGAAACCAGTCACAGCACTTTGCAAACCATTTTTAATGATTTAGAAATATGAACGAGGTTTAGACTTGCCAGCAGTCATGTTGCAGCTCTTATTCAAACCCATCCAAGTCTAAAACAAAACTACTCCTGCCATCAAATAAAAATAAGACAATTTTGGGCTTCTTTGGGCAATAATTTAAATCTTAGCTTGGTGCTAACTATACTTCCTGTGTTGTGAGAGAGGGCCGACACCAACCTAAAGCTTGTCCTTAGATTATTCTTTCATCTGGGTTGTAACCACTAAGAGCCCAAAGGCACTTTACCTTAAACCCGACACAACAGCAAGCAGGAGCCTAAAGTAGACGTGAGGTTTGACATCCACACAAGGTTCCACTTTGTTAAACGATATGTTGCACAAATGGGAAATATTGTTAGTTTTCAGGCTACGTATGTGTTAAAGGGACAATTACACAAAACACTACAAATATGTGTTTTAATCTCCAAGAGAAAGAAAAGCTGCACAACACAATCTGTTTAGTTCACTTCCATTTATTCACTGATTTTCTACACCTGCTTACTCTACAGTCATAGGGCATGAAGCGTGGTACACCCTGGACAGGACGCCAGTCTATCACAGGGCCACATATGGACAGACAAACACATTCACACCAATGGTCAATTTAAAGTTTCCAATCCACTGAACCTACTTTATTCACTTTTTTATTTTCAGTTTATTTACACCAGGATTGTTTATAGTAGTCAGGAGGATATGGCACCAAATCACAACAAAGTTGCCTCAAGGCCCTTCACACAAGTAAGGTCTAACCTGACCAACCCCCAGAGCAAGAACACAGGCGACAGCAGTCAGAGGCCCTTCACACATAAACACGATTGAAGCCGACTAGCGCAAGGAGGAGGAATTGTGTGCCAGTCGTGAAAAATCAGAGCTGCCTCCAACACCTTGTACACCTGTCGCTACAACTATTTGCAGGCACCAGCTGCCAAAGGTCAGAGAGTGCCCTGTAAGAGCCCATGTGATCCCTCTTGCAGCAAGTGTTGGCCAAATTCCAGGTGACACACGCAAACATCCAACACCACTTGCTGGACACTTAGAAAATGTGGGGCCATTTGCACAGTCAGCAGACGATCACGTTCAAGCTGGCAGTGACATTTGTCTAAGTGCCCCCCACAAGTGTGGTGTTGTAAAGCAACACACGTGAAATGTGCGTGTGTCCCCCCCCCCCCCCCCCCCCCCACACACACACAGCATGCGGGGGGAGAGCACACTTGCATGACATGTACTTACAGACATGATCACACAGACATGATCACATGTGGGCCAGACAGCTACGTCTGAGCGCACACAGCTGGGCTGCAGCAGCTGCACACAGCGCACCTCAGCAGGCTGCTCCATGTGAAACAGACCTTCAGCTCATGCAGCAGGAAATCTGAATGTCACACGTGTTCTGCCCAACATGCGTGTCGGGCAGAACACGTGTACCTCAAGACTGTGACAATATGACAAGCCAACAGAGCCACAAATACGCCACTTTCAGTCACATATCACCAAAAATACACCGTATCAAACACCATTTTGTCAGTTACTACAGTGCTTTTTTTATTTAAAAAAAAAAAAATACATTTATCTCCTTGTTGACTTTAGTCATTTTACACTCCTGTTACAAGACAGTGATGGTAGCACAGTGGTAAAGTTTCCGTCTGTTAATCAGAGCTTTTGTAAATTGCAGGTTCAAATCCCATGAATGGGATTCTTTTTTATTTAACCGCAGGGTTCTGTATTGCATCCCCTTTTATTATTTATATATACCCATTGATATTAAAATCAAACAATATCATAATATAAATGAGATGAGAAGACCACACAGGTGTCAGCACCACAGGCCTGTCCCTGCAACAGGGTCACATTCACCCGCCGCAGGCCTTCCACCTCACAGTCCATCTGAGCTGTTCAGTTCGGATCCATCTGTCATTTGTACCTTGGACAGAGAGAAAAAGAAGAGAATCAGTGTGCTGGAAAAACTACACCTAAATTATAATTCACCAGCAGTAAATCAACAGGAAAACAGAATTACTAAGGTGATCGCCTACCCCTTGTTGTGTGGGCCACTGAAGAGGAGGTACTGCTGGCCCACCACCACCAGAGGGCGCCCTGCTTGGAGTGCGGGCTCCAAGCACGAGAGGGCGCCAGACCTAGAAGAAGTGACAGCTGTCATTCATCCCCTGCCCCAGCTGTCACTCGTTCATCATCATCACCACCATAAAAGCCGGACTGCAACTCCACCTCCTCGCCGAGAAATCGACTACCATTCCTGAGGTAATCCGTCTCTGCAGTATTTGGATTAATCCACGTTTTGATCTCTGTTTGCAGCCGTTTATTCCTGTGGGACAGTTTTGTTGGAGTGGCGTGTTGTGGGAACCGCGATGTCTTCGCCTCCCACTCCATCCAGATAAGTGACTGACAGGCACTGCTTGAGTGTATGATTGGAGGTGGAGGTGCTCCCTCCCATCAGTGTTGGACTGTGTATTACTGAGTGTGCGGACTCACACTCACACATCCTGTTTTTGCTTTCTGCCAGCAGTACCAGGGTCGACAGCCGGTAACAGAGGCCACCTGGGGACTTGGCGGCTCCGGTGTTCTTCAGACCGTTGGTGGTGGAAGCCGTGTGGAGTACGGCTTCTCTCTCGTCGGGGGGGTCTCCTATCTTCGAGCCTGCCACACGTCACCTGGTGCTAATTGACTGTGCATATTTTCTGTGTCTTTTCGTTGTGTAGTGTCACAACATTAAATGTTACCTTTTGGTTAGTCATTGTCCGTTCATTTGCGCCCCCTGTTGTAGGTCCGTGCTACGACACCTTCACAACACCCCTAGCCCTAAGCTTTACTCACAGACCCAAAATTTAGATAAAGTTGAGGCAGAGACCTGTGCTGTTGCTCATAAAATTACTTTAAAAGGATAGGAAGAATAGTACCATACCATGCTAGCCATATGAGAGGGAAAATAGATACTCCTTAGTCTGGACTTGAAAGTCTCTACAGAATCTGACTGTTTTATTGATGCAGGGAGATCATTCCACAGAACAGGGGCACAATAAGAGAAAGCTCTGTGACCCGCAGACTTCTTATTCACCCTAGGGACACAAAGTAGTCCTGCACCCTGAGAACGTAGAGCCCGGGCCGGTACGTAAGGTTTAATTAGGTCAGCCAAGTAGGAAGGTGCCAGTCCATGAACAATTTTATAGGCTAGTAACAGAACCTTAAAATCTGATCTCACTGGGACAGGAAGCCAGTTAAGAGATGCCAAAATTGCTGTAATGTGGTCAAACTTTCTGCTTCGTGTCAAAACTCTGGCAGCAGCATTTTGAACATAATGCTGAACTGTAGAAAACCAGAAAGTCAGACCCTGATTCATGCAGCATCAGCCATAAACAAGATGGGATGAATCTTTGCTATATTTTGCAGGTGGAAGAAAGCAGTCCTCAAATTCAGATTTCAAATTTATTAATTTATATAGCGCCAATTCATGATAAAATCGTCTCAAGGCGCTTCACACAAAAAACAATTAAAAAATTTAAAACACACAAAAAAAAATGACAATAAAAGAAAGACAACCATAAAAGAATGCAAGAATAAAAACACATCATAACACTAATGATAAAACAGAGAAAACAAATGAGTCTTTAAACCTGACTTAAAAATCTCCACAGTATCAGACTGCTGAATGTGTGCCAGGAGATCGTTCCACAGAGCTGGGGCACGGTAGGAGAAAGCTCTGTGACCGGCAGACTTTTTAATTCACCCTGGGAACACACAGAAGTCCTGCACCCTGAGAATGCAGGGCCCGAGCTGGTACATAAGGGCTTACCAGGTCAGTCAGATAGGGAGGTGCAAGTCCATGAACAATTTTATAAACTAATAACAGTACTTTAAAATCCGATCTTGCAGGAACAGGAAGCCAGTGTAGGGACGCCAAAACAGGTTTAATGTGGTCAAACTTTCTGCTTTGTGTCAAGAGTCTGGCAGCAGCGTTTTGAACCAGTTGAAGACCCCTAATCCTGGACTGCGGTAAGCCAGCCATAGCATCAGCATAGATCAGCATCAGCCATAGAGAGGATGGGATGAATCTTCGCTATATTTCGCAAATGGAAGAAAGCAGTCCTCGTAATGTCTCTAATGTGGAGATCAAAGGACAACGTAGGATCAAAAATTACTCCAAGGTTCCTCACTTTATCCGTATGATGTATAACACACGGACCTAAGCTAAGTGCTAGCTGATCAAATTTATGCAGATACCTCGCTGGACCAAGAACCATAACTTTAGTCTTATCAGAATTTAAAAGTAGGACGTTATTAGACATCCAACTTCTTACTGATGCAAGGCAATCTTCCAAAGACTTTATGTGAGTGAGATTACCAGCAGTTATTGGCATGTACAATTGAGTGTCATCAGCATAGCAATGAAAGGAAATCCCAAAGCACCGCAGGATATTCCCAAGAGGTGCTACATAAAGGGAAAAAAGCAGGGGGTCTAAAACAGATCCCTGAGGAACCCCAACAGATCCCTGAGGAACCCCAAACTTCATGTCCCTACAGAAGCCAACAGAACCACATCGTCCGCAAACAGCAGAGACGAGATTCTGTGGTTCCCAAACCAGACCCCCTCTACACCCTGGCTGCGCCTAGAAATTCTGTCCATAAAAATAATGAACAGAACCAGTGACAAAGGGCAGCCCTGGTGGAGGACAACGTGCACTGGAAACCGGTTTTACTTACTACCGGCAATGCGAACCAAGCTCCTGCTGCGGTCGTACATGGACCGGATAGCCCTTAGCAAAGGACCCCAGACCCTGTATTCCCGGAGCACTCCCCACAGGGTGCCCCGAGGGACACGTTCGAATGCCTTCTCCAGATCCACAAAACACATGTGGACTGGATGGGCAAACTCCCATGAACCCTCGAGCACCCGATGGAGTGTGTAGAGCTGGTCCAGTGTGCTGCGACCAGGATGAAAACCACACTGCTCCTCCTGAATCCAAGGTTCGACCATCGGTCGAATTCTCCTCTCCAGTACTCTGGAATAGACCTTACCGGGGAGGCTGTGGAGTGTGATCCCCCTATAGTTGGAACACACCCTCTGGTCCCCCTTCTTAAACAGAGGGACCACCACCCTGGTCTGCCAATCCAGAGGCGCTGTCCCCGATCGCCACGCGATGTTGCAGAGGCGTGTCAGCCAAGACAGTCCCACAACATCCAGAGACTTAAGGTACTCAGGACGGACTTCATCCACCCCAGGAGCCTTGCCACCGAGGAGCTTTCTAGCCACCTCGGTGACTTCTGCCTGGGTAATGGATGAGTTTGCCTCTGGGTCCCCCGTCTCTGCTTCCTCTTCGGAAGACGTGACGATGGGATTGAGGAGATCCTCGAAGTACTCCTTCCACCGCCCAACAACATCCACAGTCAGGGTCAACAGCTCCCCACCCGCACTGTAAACAGTGCCGGTGGAGAGCTGCTTCCGCCTCCTGAGGCGTCGGACGGTTTGCCAGAATCTCTTCGAGGCTGACCAATAGTCCTCCTCCATAGTCTCCCCGAACTCCTCCCAGACCCGAGTTTTTGCCTCTGCGACCACACAGGCTGCAGCACACTTGGCCTGCTGGTACCTGTCAGCTGCCTCTGGGGTCCCACCTACCAACAAAGATAAGTAGGACTCCTTCTTCAGCTTGGCGGCATCCCTTACTTCCGGTGTCCACCACCGGTTTCGGGGATTGCCGCCGCGACAGGCACCAGAGACCTTGCGACCACAGCTACGAGCATCCGCATCAACGATGGAGGTGGAGAACATGGTCCACTCGGACTCCATGTCTCCAACCTCCCCCGGGATCTGGGAGAAGCTCTCCCGGAGGTGGGAGTTGAAGACCTCCCTGACAGAGGGTTCCGCCAGTCATTCCCAGCAGACCCTCACGATACGTTTGGGCCTGCCAGGTCTGACCGGCTTCCTCCCCTCCCAGCGGATCCAACTCACCACCAGGTGGTGATCGGTCGACAGCTCTGCCCCTGTCTTTACTCGAGTGTCCGAGACACGTGGCCGAAGGTCAGATGATATGACTACAAAGTCGATCATCGACCTCCGGCTCAGGGTGTCCTGGTGCCACGTGCACTTATGGACACCCTTGTGCTCGAATATGGTGTTCGTGATGGACAAACTGTGACTAGCACAGAAGTCCAACAACTGAACACCACTCGGGTTCAGATCGGGGAGGCCGTGCTTCCCGATCACCCCCCTCCAGGTCTCACTGTCGCCGCCCACGTGGGCATTGAAATCCCCCAGGAGAACAATGGAGTCCCCAGTCGGAGCGCTATCTAGTACCCCTCCCTTGGACTCCAGGAAGGTCGGGTACTCTCCACTGCCGCTCGGCCCGTAGGCTGAGACAACGGTGAGAGACCTGTCCCCGACCTGAAGGCGTAGGGATGCGACCCTCTCATTCACCGGAGTGAACTCCAACACATGGCGACTGAGCTGGGGAGCAATAAGCAATGCAACGCCAGCTCTCTGCCTCTCCCCGTGGGCAACGCCAGAAAAATGAAGCGTCCAGCCCCTCTCCAGGAGTTGGATACCAGAGCCCATGCTGTGCATGGAGGTGAGCCCGACTATCTCTAGTCGGTATCTCTCAACCTCCTGCACAAGCTCAGGCTCCTTGTCCCCCAGCGAGGTGACATTCCACGTCCCAACAGCCAGGGGCTGTGAGCATGAACCAGGCCGCCGGGCCACCCGCCCTCGACTGCCACCCAATCCTCTCTGCACCCAACCCCCATGGCCCCCTCTGCAGGTGGTGAACCCACAGGACGGCGGGCCCACGTTGCTCCTTCGGGCTGAGCCCGGCCGGGCCCCATGGGCTAAGGACCTGACCACCAGGCACTTGCGTGCGAGCCCCAACCCCAGGCCTTGCTCCAGGGTGGGACCCCGGCTCCGCCATACCGGGCGACGTCTCGGTCCTTGATCTTTCACTGGTCATGGAGGTTCTGAGCTGCCCTTAGTCTGACCCGACACGTAGGACCTGTTTGCCTTGGGAGACCCTATAGGGAGCACAAAACCCCCGACAACATAGCTCCTAGGATCATCCGGATACACAAACTCCCCCACCACGATAAGGTGGCAGCTAGAGGGGGAGTCCATTGCTCGCAAAAGGTCATTCACTACTTTAGTAAGTGCTGTCTCTGCGGAGTGATATTTTCTAAAAGCAGACTGCAGTGGCTCAGAAAGATTATTCACAGTGAGGTAGTCCACGAGCTGTCGTGAAACCACTTTTTCCAGGATTTTAGAACAAAATGATAGATTAGATATCGGTCTATAATTCTTCAATACGTTAGGGTCAAGGTTGGATTTCTTAAGTAATGGTTTGATCACTGCAGACTTGAAACATTTAGGAACAGATCCAGAAGTTAATGAGAGATTTATAATTTCCAGCACAGTCGGTCCAAGGATGGGCCGTGTCCAGCAAGTGGTGTCAGTTCTCGTAATATCTCTAATGTGGAGGTCAAATGACAACGTAGGATCAAAAATTACCCCAAGGTTCCTCACTGTCAGTGTGATGTATGACACATATATCTAGTTTAAGTGTTAATTGATCAAACTGATGCCGATGTCTCGCTGGACCAAGAACCATAATTTCAGTCTTCAGAGTTTAAAAATAAGACATTGCTGGAGATCCAGCTTCTCACTGATGCAAGGCAATCCTCTAAGGATTTTAAGTGGATGAGATTACCAGTTTGGTGGGCTCAGGGTCTCATCACTGCTTTTTGCAGATGATGTGGTCCTGTTGGCTTCATCAGCCGGTGACCTCCAATACTTAATGGATCGGTTTGCAGCTGAGTGTGAAGTGGCTGGGATGAGGATCAGCACCTCTAAATCTGAGGCCGTGATTATCAGCAGGAAACTGATGGATTGCCTACTCTGGGTAAGGAATATGGCCTTGTCCCAAGTGAAGGAGTTCAAGTACCCCGGGGTCTTGTTCATGAGTGAGGGGACGATGGAGCGTGAGATTGGCCGGGGAATCGGCGCAGCAGGGGCAGTGTTGCATTCGTTCTACCGCACTGTTGTGACGAAAAGGGAGCTGAACCAAAAGGCGAAGCTCTCTATCTACTGGTCAGTCTTCGTTCCTACTCCCACCTATGGTCATGAGTGTTGGGTCATGACCGAAAGAACTAGATCGTGGGTACAAGTGGCCGAAATGGGCTTCCTCAGGAGGGTGGCTGGTGTCTCCCTTAGAGATAGGTTGAGAAGTTCGTTCATCTGTGGGGAGCTCGGAGTAGAGTCGCTGCTCCTTCACGTTGAAAGGAGCCAGCTGAGGTGGTTCGGGCATCTAGTAAGGATGCCTGCTGGGTATGGTTGGGTATCGAGAACTGGTTCTTTTCGAGTATCGTTAAGAAATGATTTGATCCACTGACATCAATAACCTTTTTGCTTAACGATTCCCTTATCGGTCCTTCAGAGCAGCTGTTGTTTTTGAGGGTGTTTATCGGGAAAATGATAATTTCTCTATGTTGATTACAGACCCTGCAGCGGCTCTGCAATCAACCGTTTCTGCAGTGCACTTTGAAGCGTGAACCATTGAAGCAATGCTTCGATCCACTAGCTTGTTGGTTCTTTGATTCGCTGTTCTTCAGAAATGGCAAGTTCGCTTCTTAACCCCTCTCAAAGCCATTAAAATATCGTGAGTCACTTTTGTGTGGATTAAAGTCACTAACTGGGACTCTTGTCTTGTTGCAGTCAAGAAATGAGAATCATCCTCCATTCCGTTCCAAACGCTGCGCGGCTCTGCCGAGACAGAGTCCAGTCTGAATTAATAACTTCAAAATGAATTGCTGCTTTAAATAAAATGACACCTCTTACAAACGTTGCAGACAAGAAACTACAATCAACTAAAACATTTTTTTCCTCCCAAAATGAGACGTTCTGCATTCTTTATGAATTACATCCTGACGTGCAGCACAGCCAGCTGCAAGAGCTCAGCTCAGATGTATGTAAAGACATTCATGCCAATAATGTCTGAAAGGAAATGCTTTTGACAAAAACTATAGATTTTGTTTATTTCTATTTTATGTCCAGAAATCAAGGATCCACCATGTAGAGTTTATTATGTCCAAAGTTTAAGGATCCAGTGACCAATTTCATATTTATTTACTTTAAGACTCAATAAAATGTTATTCAGTTTCAATTCAGTTTCAATTTAATCGGCTTATAAAGTGCCAAATCACAACAAAAGCCGTCTCAAGGCACCTCACATAGAACAGTTCAACATAAAAAATTTAAATAAATAAATAAAAATAAAAAAATTCAAATACATAATTAAAAACTGAAGTAACAGAATAAAACAGATAACAAAATAAAAACTATTCATAAGAAAGAGAATAAAAATAGGCTTTAAGTCTTGACTTAAAAATGTCCACGGACTCCGACTGCCTCACGGTTGCAGGAAGACCGTTCCACAGAACAGGTGCACGATAAGAAAAAGCTCTTTGACCCGCTGACATAGAAAACCTGTAAAGCCTACTTTTAGTACACAAAAAATTCACAAGAGGTATCGATAAGGGAATTGATAAGGAATTGGATCGATAAGCGGAATCGATAATGGTATCGATATCAATAAAATCTTATCAATACGCATCCCTACTCCTGGGCGCCTCCCAAGAGAGGTGTTCCAGGCACGTCCATCTGGGAGGAGACCCCCTACTACCCAGGATTATGTGAAGAGATTATATCTCCACACTGGCCTGGGAACGCCTCGGGATCCCCCAGTCAGAGGTGGTCAATGTGGCCCGGGAAAGTCTGGGGTCCCCTGCTGGAGCTGTTGCCCCCGTGACCCAAACCCAGAAAAGCGGTTGAAGATGATGAGATTACCAGCAGTTATTGGCATGGATAAGTGAATATCATCAGCATAGCAGTGGAAGGTAATCCCAAGATGCCACAATATGTGCCAAGGGGTGCTATATAAAGGGAGTAAAGCAGGGGGCCTAAGACGGACACCTGTGGGACCCCATATCTCATGTCACTAAGGTTAGAGGTAGTGTTACTGTACAAAACACAGTGAGAATGACTGGACAGGTATGACATCAGCCACGCAAGGACATTCCCAGTAATCCCAAAATCAGCCAATCGAGTAGAATATGATGATCCATGGTATCAAACACAGCACTGAGATCTAACAGCACCAGAACCGTAATGGTGTCTGAATCCATTGCAAGCAGAAGATCATTCACCACTTTAGCGAGAGCCGTCTCTGTGGAATGATATTTCCTAAAAGCAGACTGCAGTGGCTCAAAGAGATTATTCTCAGTAAAGTACCCCACGAGCTGCCATGACACCACTTTTTCCAGAATTTTCGAACAAAATGATAGATTTGATATTGGCTGATAGTTTTTCAATACACTAGGGTCAAGATTAGATTCCTACGTCTTTGAAAGTAGAAATGAACACGGGGAAAACATGCAAATGCTACACAGGAAGGCCCCATGTGGGAAGCAATCCCATGATGTTCTTGCGGTGAGACAACAGTGCTAACCACTAATCCACCGTGCCACCCTCCATTTATTTATACAGCAGCAAATAAGTTCATAAGTCACCTCAAGGTACTACTATTACATGGGAGGACAGTGGTGACATTGGTGTTGAAAAATTCCTTCAGTTGTTTTTTAAGAACCTCAAGCAGACTAGAGTCAATGGGATGACCATCTGCTACAACCAAAGTAATAAAACAAATACCACAGCACATGATTGGCATACTATGCAACAATAGAATTGTTGCAAATAAATGTAGCACTCTTACCACAACTCTATAATACTCATGCTTCAGATCTGGAGGGTGTTTTGGGTCCAATCTCCAACTAAGGGTAGTTTGATCGGTACAATAGGAGGAGGCCCAGCAAGTCCCTCAGGCAAACTAGTCATGGGCACCTGCACCACACTCCTCCTAATACTAGCTTGAATGGTCTTAGCTCTAGGATTACTATCAGATATCGGGTTGAACTTTTGTTCACATCACACTTGTAACAACTTTAGTACCACCTTAGCATAATTCTCTGGGGCAACACACTTAGAGGCCATATGACCATCCTCACCACATCAGTAACAAAGGAAACTCCCTAGACTCTCTTTAGGCAAAAGTTCAAGGTGATACAGGCTTAGACCTCGCCTCCCTCTGCTGGAACACCTCAACAGAACTATGCTGGGGGGTAACTCCCATGACAGAGACTCTCTTTCGAAGCTTCGCCACTTCTTTCTTTAAGGCTTGTACACTTGTGGAGTCAGAACACTCCCCCGGCATACTGACTGGGGCTGAAACACTAGCGACAGCAGACCTAGGCATGACAGCAGCAACCGTGAGTTCCCTCACTCGAGTTCTAAGATTCTGTATCTCTGCCTGCAAATCTCTCACCTCTGGGTCTGCTGGAACTATAGCATTTCTGGTATACACTCCACTAGCAGGTTGCAGTCGGTGACGAGCATCCTCGTGCTCCTCTTCATACCAGATTTCATTCAACAACTGCAAAAAAGTAGGAGGATTATCCCTACACTCTCACAACATAATATAATGCAATATAAACTTGTTTATTTAATTTCATAGCACAGAAAGAAACATTTTCAAAACTTACAAATAATTCCACCACTTGCTAAAACGCAAACACACCACAACAATAAAAACAAACCCACTCTTAGTTATTCCCAACTCTTAAAATCAAATCCCCACGTTTGCGACGCTCCTGAACACAACACACCCAGGCCCACGCACGCACGCACACACGCACACACACACACTCCAGTCTTGTACTCACGCCGTCCAGGCGAGAGGAACAGATGGAACAGAAAATAACTGTCTCCACCTGGTGGCCTGTGCAGAGGCCACCAGGTGTCCACTTTGAGTGTGCTGAAACTTCTCTGGCCACCATGCAATACTTGGATACGTGGTGACAAACCTCAGCGGTGCAGCAAACCTTGGCACAGAACACACAATCACTGTGTAGATTGTTAAACACAGCCACGGCCAGCGCATGGAAACAGGCTACCTGCTTGACATCTTGGAATCAGCCGTATCTCTCATCAACACGTCTCGGTGGTGTCTCTGCCGCTCCAGGTGCACCTGTGCCTCGGGCTGCTCCAAATGCATCCGTCTCCATGCACAAAGTCGTCGGTCTCTCAAGTCTCACCGTCCGGCGTTCCCGCCACTCCCAGCTGCAGTAACTCAATGTCTCCTCCGTCTGTTTGCCCGCCAAATGTTTGGCAGCCAGTGTTGAATTCGTGTCCGGGGTAAGCATTATCTGTTCGGCGCCGAACCCGTGCCCGCCCTCCTTCGGTGCAGCTCTGTCAGCTCAATCTCCTGTCGAGTGAAAGAGTGAAGGAGCTCTCTCCTCGGCCGTCTCTCCTCAACGACGTCTCTCTCAACCCTGCTTGTCCCTGTCGACTTCCGCGTCCTCAATCTTCAGTCTGTACCAAACTCCGAACCCTACCTCACTCATACTCTCCAGAAATCACTCCGTACCACACGTCCTCCAACCAGCCAATAGAAACCACCAGCTGGTCCACGTGCAATTCATTTCACACTTAACCTCCTGATCACAATATTTCAGTCACATATTATCACAGATGGCGAAAATCATCACCATTTGACATTAAAGCAAATATACTATTTACATGAAAAATACAAGATTCACACATGTCCTTCCTCCATAACCCTGGTTTCCCACCAGGCTGCATAAATAATTAGATATAGGCCAGTGTTCATTAGGTGCATTAGTACGTCACTGATTGTAGTGATGTCGGATGAATCATTTGGGCAGGAGAATTTTCACAGTTCACCCAAATCTACATGTACCTCCAAATTCTCCCCAAGAAGCCCCATCATTCAGCGAAGAAAGTTCCCAACTTCAAAACGTTCAATGAAGCAGACCGAAGGTCTTCCAGGCCACACTTACACACCTTTTCCAGTCCTAAATCCTTTCTATACAAACACTTCCTACTTTTAAACTTTGATAAGACTGAAATGATGGTTCTTGGTCCAGTGAGACATCGGCATCAGTTTGACCAGCTGGCGCTCAGCCTGGGTTCGTGTGTCATACATCATACGGACAAAATGAGGAACCTTGGGGTAATTTTTGATCCCACGCTGTCTTTTGACCTCCACATCAGGGATGTTACTAGGACTGCTTTTTTCCATCTGAGAAATATAGCGAAGATCCGCCCCATCCTGTCTATGGCTGATGCTGAGACCCTGATTCATGCTTTTGTTTCTTCTAGACTAGATTATTGTAATGTTCTATTTTCAGGGTTACCACAGTCCAGCATTAGGGTTCTTCAGCTGGTTCAGAATGCTGCCGCCAGACTTCTGACACATAGCAGAAGGTCTGAACATATCACACTCATTTTGGCATCTATGCACTGGCTCCCTGTCTCTGTGAGAGCAGATTTTAAAGTTTTGCTATTGACTTATAAGGTTGTTCATGGACTGGCGCCATCTTATCTGGCTGATCTGGTGGAACTCTACGTGCCGGCTGGGCTTTGCGGTCGCAGGATGCGGGACTTCTCTGTGTTCCCATGGTCAAGAAGAAGTCAGCAGGTCAAAAAGCCTTTTGTATCGTGCACCCACCCTGTGGAACAGTCTTCCTGCGACCGTGACGCAGTCTGACTCCGTGGACATTTTTAAGTCAAGACTCAAAACTTATTTTTATTCTCTTTCTTATGGATAGTTTTTATTTTTATTTGTTTTATTCTTTTACTTCTGTTTTTATTTATGTATTTGAATTTTTTTTAATTCATTTTTAATTATTTATTCAATTTTATGTTGACTTGTTTTATGTAAGACGCCTTGAGATGGCTTTTGCTGTGATTTGGCGCATTATAAGCTAATTAAACTTAAACTTGAACTTAAACACTCATGAAGTGCCCAAATTAGATTTAGAGACTCGTGTCTTGTTAAAATCAGTTCAGAATATCTTTTGCCTGATGTAAACAGTACTTCCACTGTTCAGACTTATGGTTTTTAAAGACAGCGCTCGCCTGCTGTGTTGGTTGGTTCCTGAGGTGGCGCCTGTGTCATACAAATGGAAGCTATGAACTGTCGTTGACAGCCTGTCTTCATGTTGTTGTGCAGGTGTATTTCCAGTGCTCGGTGAGGCTGTGTCTGCCCTTGCTGCCCTCCCAGGTGTGCCCTGACCCGTGTTCTGGTCAAACTTCAAATACAAGTCATGTCGTTCAGAATGTGTTCACCCAAACGTACAGCTTCAGGTCACAAGCTGTTAGCCTCATTGCTCCCGCTGCAAATACCAACACGATTACTTCTTCTCCAACCGCTACCACTGCAAACACGGCTGCTACTGCTGCAAACACGGCTACTACCACTGCAAACACGGCTACTACTACTGCTGCAAACACGGCTACTACTACCGCTGCAAACACGGCTACTACTACCGCTGCAAACATGGCTACTACTACCACTGCAAACACGGCTACTACTACCGCTGCAAACATGGCTACTTCCGCTGCAAACACGGCTACTACTGCTGCAAACACGGCTACTACTACCGCTGCAAACACGGCTACTACTACCGCTGCAAACACGGCTACTACTACCGCTGCAAACACAGCTACTACTGTTGCAAACACAGCTACTACTGTTGCAAACACAGCTACTACTGTTGCAAACACGGCTACTACTACCGCTGCAAACACGGCTACTACTGCTGCAAACACGGCTACTACTACCATTGCAAACACAGCTACTACTGTTGCAAACACAGCTACTACTGTTGCAAACACAGCTACTACTACCGCTGCAAACACGGCTACTACTACCGCTGCAAACACGGCTACTACTACCGCTGCAAACACGGCTACTACTACCATTGCAAACACAGCTACTACCATTGCAAACACAGCTACTACTGTTGCAAACACAGCTACTACTACCGCTGCAAACATAGCTACTACTACCACTGCAAACACGGTTACTACTGTTGCAAACACAGCTACTACTACCACTGCAAACACGGTTACTACTGTTGCAAACACAGCTACTACTACCGCTGCAAACACAGCTACCGCTGCAAACACGGCTACTACTACTGCTGCAAACACGGCTACTACTACTGCTGCAAACACGGCTACTACCGCCACTGGCCTCTCTTCATTGGCTTCCTGTTAATTCTAGAATAGAATTTAAAATTCTTCTTCTTACTTATAAGGTTTTGAATAATCAGGTCCCATCTTATCTTAGGGACCTCGTAGTACCATATTACCCCATTAGAGCGCTTCGCTCTCAGACTGCAGGCTTACTTGTAGTTTCTAGGGTTTGTAAGAGTAGAATGGGAGGCAGAGCCTTCAGCTTTCAGGCTCCTCTCCTGTGGAACCAGCTCCCAATTCAGATCAGGGAGACAGATACCCTCTCTACTTTTAAGATTAGGCTTAAAACTTTCCTTTTCGCTAAGGCTTATAGTTAGGGCTGGATCAGGTGACCCTGGACTATCCCTTGGTTATGCTGCTTTAGACGTAGACTGTGGGGGGGGTTCCCATGATGCACTGTTTCTTTCTCTTTTTGCTCTGTATGCATCACTCCGCATTTAATCATTAGTGATCGATCTCTGCCCCCTTCCACAGCATGTCTTTTTCCTGGTTCTTTCCCTCAGCCCCAACCAGTCTCAGCAGAAGACTGCCCCTCCCTGAGCTTGGTTCTGCTGGAGGTTTCTTCCTGTTAAAAGGGAGTTTTTCCTTCCCACTGTAGCCAAGTGCTTGCTCACAGGGGGTCGTTTTGACCGTTGGGGTTTTTCATAATTATTGTATGGCCTTGCCTTACAATATAAAGCGCCTTGGGGCAACTGTTTGTTGTGATTTGGCGCTATATAAAAAAAAAGTTGATTGATTGACTACCGCTGCAAACACGGCTACTACCGCTGCAAACACGGGTACTACTACTGCTGCAAACACGGCTACTACTACCGCTGCAAACACGGCTACTACTACCGCTGCAAACACGGCTACTACTACCGCTGCAAACACGGCTACTACTACCGCTGCAAAGACGGCTACTACTACCGCTGCAAAGACGGCTACTACTACCGCTGCAAAGACAGCAACTACTACCGCTGCAAAGACGGTAACTACCACTGCAAACATGGGTACTACTACTGCTGCAAACACGGCTACTACCGCTGCAAACACGGCTACTACTACCGCTGCAAACACGGCTACTACTACCGCTGCAAACACGGCAACTACCGCTGCAAAGATGGCTACTACTACCGCTGCAAACACGGCAACTACCGCTGCAAAGACGGCTACTACTACCGCTGCAAACACGGCTAGTACCGCTGCAAACACGGCTAGTACCGCTGCAAACACGGCTAGTACCGCTGCAAACACGGCTACTCCTACTACGACCACTACAGCTGCTACTGCCAGTACTACTATCTCTACTGCGACCACAACTGCAACTACTGCCACCCCCACTCCAACTTCTACTAATAGTGCTTCTACGAGCCAGAGCACCACCAGCTCACACGGTAAGATTGGCTTCTGAAAAAGCCTCCATTTCTTTGATAGTCACTGACTTGATCTACATCATGATAATCACAACAGTGTATTACGACCAAAGGGCTCCAACCGTTGTGTCCCCAAGTCTTTCTTCTTTTTTTTACATTCCAAAATAATCATTAAATTCCATCCTGACAGTTGCAAACACACATACACAACACAGCAAGACTAAAACAAACATGTACAGAACATATAAGCTTCACTTTATTTCAGCAATAAACCTCATCCTTATCTCAGGAGATGACCTGCTTCAGGGGAAAAACAAAGCCCGAGCCAGCTTACTGGACTCACAGCTCCCCAACAGCTCGCATAGAAGAACATCAAAGATATGTTGACAACTCTATATTTTGAACTAGTCTTTATAGATGACTGAGTGCTTTCTGAATGATTGAAAAATTTAGAAAGTTCAAAAAGTCAGAGTTTTTGGAAAAAAAAAAAACAGGACTGAAAGCTACCAAGAAGAATTAGTTCTGGCATTATGGTCATTCATTTTTTTTTTTTACATTTTGCAGCCAGTGAATTTTCAGCAGATGTGGGCCTGTATCCACGAAGCATCCTCAGGCTAAAAATAGCTCCTAGTGATGTTATTCTAAGAAAAATCTTAGAATTCCTCGAATTCTTAGACATTTCTTAGAATTTTTTCCTTGGAAAGATAAAAGTTGTCCACAAAGCATCTTAGACCTTAAGACAGCTCCTTAGGTGTCAAACTGGTAAGAGTAGTGAGGAGGACTTTTAAGAAACCTAAGAGTGTCTTAAGCAGACAAGCTGGTGGAAAAGACAGAGAGGAAGCAGAGAGATATTCTCCGTATGTAGGATGACAGTGAGTCAGTAACACACTACCAGCTTGATCTACTTAATTATTTTATGTTAATTTACTGTCCTAATGTATTTATAAATTGTTTAGGTTGTTATCATATACACACATTCATATTATCATTATTTTTATTATTATTAGCAGTATTATTGATATTTTATTTTTTTATTACTTCTATTTTGTCATTTGATTTTTAAATGGACAGTGGAAATAAGTGTTTTCACTTTCTTTTTTCATGCATGCAATTTTAACGTATTTACAATATTATGTACTTACTTTGAACTTATTAATAAACTCACACACCCACACAGATAATCGGCGTTTGAATGAGATATGTTCAAACATCTGTGTAACAGTTCATTTTGTGGTGAGCTGCGTGAAATAATGAAAGACAAGCGAGAGCTTTTGTCTTTTGGGCACTTTGCCGCTAGGAGGCGCTCTTATTTTTCAGATACACCAACAGAGAGATGACATCAAACAAAATACACTTTTCACTTATGGTGACAACATGGGGACACTTAACTCACTAAACCAATTGAACTACAAAAACACAATAAATCAAATGACAAAACACCCCTCAGCTGAGGCGAAGGTGATCCCTCCGCCATCTCCAACGAACTGGATCTTCCGGTCACATTGCTCCCCAGACAAGGGGTGTTTTATTTTTATACCTCAGCTGTGACTGTGTTTTTACAAAACTGATACTTTAAACAAGATTATTAGTTTTCGAAAAGCCGGAGGCGAAGGTGATCCGTCTGTATCCGTCCACATCCATCTGCCATCCCAAACAAAGTAGATCCGGCCATATTGTGTGTGTGTTTCTTTTTTTTTATACCTCAGAAATGATATGTAAAACAAGATTAGAAATCATCATTCTTGTTATGTGTCGGACGCAGTCGGAGCACCGACCCAGCGTTTGACATTAGGACCCAGCATAAAGGAAACAGAGCACGGTTCAAAGGATAACAGAATTTAATGACATAACAGTGAGTGCTCAATTAATAACCAATAAGTGCGCGGTCTGGCGAGGTGGAAAAACGGTGCGCTCCCAGCAGCACAAACGGTCCGGAGCCAGAACAGTTCGGACCCAAGGACCCCGCCGACACCCCCCAGGTGGCCGCGACCAACCGAGTCTGTGAAAGAAGAAACCATAATGTGAGTCCACCACTCCACACACAAAGAGACCACTCAAAGGTGTACATAATCAGCAAACACTTCCTGGCTTAATCACCAATCAGCTTCCCACCCTGCAGGCATGGAACACCCAGTTCAATTCTCCACTGCAGTGGAAGCTGATTAAACGACTAACATAACAGCTCAATATAATAAGGTGTGAGGGACACCACATCTACTGACTGTACTCATGTTAGTCACAAAACCTAAAGTACCTCAGGAAGTGTGCTGACGAGCGTGAGACCTCACCCCCTCCTCTTTCACAGACCATGGCATCAAACCTGGTACGGTCTCTGCGTCCATAATGATGAGATGGTTCTCCAAACGTCGATCTCACCCGTCTGGTCACAAGGTTGAGTCTCTGGCAAATACACAGTGTACTCCAGACTTCAATGCAACCATGCCCCAATCCATACAGATGCACCACAGCTGTGAGTCCTGACGAGCTGCACATGACAAGCCTCAGGTGATCAGGGTGAGGTCCTAATAACTCAGCCACACATCAGCCACTCAGTCCTGAACGCATGCCACCTGGAAGGAAAGACAGAAGACAGAAACAAAAGCCAGCCAGGCACCCCAGCCACACAACAATTCTCAGAGGTTGACAAGTCTGACATTTTGTTTGTTTTGTGTGAGCTGACGACAAATTCATATTACGCGCCGACCAAAACAAAGATGGCCGAAAGAAAATAGTTACACACAACCTGGATCCACTACACCTGACCCGGGGGGTCTGGATCCACTCGTAAATCCAAGGATTTACATCTGGCTGAGGTATAAATAACACTAACAACACTGTTAAACTAACATGAACCACAATAACAACATTTAAAACTCCAAATCACAGAACTCCCATAATGCATTGCAGCACAAGAATTTACAGGTTTAGCAACAGGCCCAGCGATCACTCCTATTTAATTTTGGTGAGTATCATCATCATGACATTAAATTATTTCACGATTACGCATTTTTTAATGCAGTATATGATCACTTGATTTTTAGGAGCGCAGAGTGCAGTTATTTGTTTTTATTTCCCCTACCCTTTCTGTGACAACCAACTACAGCTATTACAGGACCATGTCATACCTAGCCATGGGGTCAACCCCACCTTCTCACTAAGATTTGAGCTTCTGTCAACTCCTTGCCCAGAGTTGCTCTCAGACGCCTCTTGGGTCTCTTTGAGGCTGGGAATCCTTGCCAGGATTTTTTAGGCTCAGTTAGGAGCTCTTTGAGATGCACCGAGGACACGGGCCCTGGTGATTTCAGTGTTTTGTATTAGATTTAAAGTTATTTTCAGTCCTTTTTTTCCATGTCGTTCTTTTCCTTGTTTATAGAATGTAAAACTTGAAAACAGAAAAAATATTTAATGAACACTGCCGAGATAAATACATTTAAAATGTAAAATACCTCATGATGAAAAAATAAGCAGCTGCATGATTGAGTTAAGCCCTGACATAGACTGGCATCCTGTCCAGAGTGTGCCCCGCCTCTCACCCTTAACTGGAGTAGGCGGGTATAAAAAAAATGAACGAATAAATGATTTAGTAAAGTCTTTATGTACAGTACTGTGCAAATGTTTTACGCACATTCAATGCATCATAAAAGTATAAATGATGAAAACCTGATAAATATTTATAAAGAAATGAAATGTGTGATGAATTTCAACTTTAATAATTTGAAAATTTGGTACTATTTACATGTCGTTTTTCAGTATATACGTAAGTTACACCAAAGTATAAGTCACAGGACCTTAAAAACTATTTTAAGAGTAACATGACTTAAAGTACGAGTAATTGTGTTTTACGCATGATAATTTGCAGCTGTGTTTGTGTGGTATTCTACTTACCAAAACACTTAGAAATAAATTATTATTATTGTTAATTATTATTATTATTATTATTATTGAATAAAAATATAGCCCACATATTAACTTTTGTTGGAAATAATACAGAAAATAATTCCAGTCATTGACTAAAATTTGTGACATGAAAAAATTCTTCAACAAATGGTAAATGGACTGCATTTATATAGCGCTTTTCCATCTGCATCAGATGCTCAAAGTGCTTTACAATAATGCCTCACATTCACCCCGATGTCAGGCTGCTGCCATACAAGGTGCTCAATACACACCGGGAGCAACTGCATTAAGGGCCTTGCCCAAGGGCCCTTAGTGATTTTCTGGTCAGGCTGGGAACCAAGGATCTGCTGGTCTCAAGTCCGCCTTAACCACTAGAACATCACCTTCCCCTTTAACAGCTTTCTTAAGAGTCTTTAGTTTATAACATACTAGTATAAACAGGTATAAATAGGTCTAATAATACATTAAATCATTCCAGTTTGTGGCATAAAAAAAAAAAATCCTTCAACGAGTCTTTAATCTGCAACATTCTGGTAGAAACAAGTAAATCAACTTTGCACCAGTATAATAAAAGCTCTTCTTCTTTGTCTTTTGGCTGTTAGGGGTCGCCACAGCAGATCAATCCTTTCCATCTCACCCTGTCCTCTGTATCTTCCTCTGTCACACCAACCACCTGCATGTCCTCTCTCAGCACATCCATGAACCTCCTCTTTGGTCTCCCTCTTCTCCTCCTGCCTGGTGGCTCCATCCTCAGCATCCTTTTCCCTATGTGACCGCAGGATCTTTGTGGCCGGGACGGTGGTGGGATCGAACCCCAACGGCTCGCACTAAAGACCATTCCTCTACCAGGTCAGCCAAAGGGGAATTGTACACAAGAGACCAATATCAGCCAGCTCTCTCCCTTTACCAGTCATACTAGCAACATTCATAGTCCCCACTCTCATTTCCACCCTTCTAGTTTTCTTCTTCTCCCGCTGTTTGTGGCAACGTTCTCCTCCTCTTCTTCGTCGTCTTCGCCCAGCAGTAGCTGTTGTGAAAGTGTAGTGACACGGACCCACAACAGGGGGCGCAAATGAACGGTCAATAGATGAGCCAAAAAGTAACAATTTAATGTTGTGAATGTGCACAACGAACACACAGACAATCTCAGAATCTGATAACAGTCAATCCACAAAGGTGACGTGTGGGCAGGCTCGAGGATAGAAGACGTCTGTCCTGAGAAGAGCCGGAACCACACGATTTCCGCCGCCACCGAACCTGGTGAATACTGGAGCCGCCAAGTCCCGAATTCCCAGGTGATCCTTGTCCCCGACTGTCGGATCTGGTACTGCTGGCGAGAACAAAGACAGTCAAGTGTGGGTGTGTGTACACCCAGTAACAACAACAGTGGGAATACCACCTCCACCTCTAACACACACTCGTGCAGCGTCTGTTTAACCACTTATCTGAATCTGCAGGCTGAGAAGGTTACCTCCATAGAAGTACGATATCTCGGCGATGAGGTGGAGATGACGTCTGGGTTTTATGGAGTGAGATGATGAAGCATGAATGAGTGACAGCTGTCAGGAAATAATGAGTGACAGCTGTCACTCCCGGCTGTGTCCGTGGCGGCAGCGCCCTCTCGTGCCTGAAGCCCGCACTCAGACAGGGCGCCCTCTGGTGGTGGGCCAGCAGTACCTCCTCTTCTGGCGGCCCACACAACAATAGCCCAATTTCCACCAGTATAATGAAAGTATAATTGTGCAGCCTTTCTTATGGCTGTCATGCATGTTTTTGACCAAAGGTGGCAGTATTGTTAAAGTTATTCTGTTTGAGTTTTGAAGTTTGCCACCATTGGGCTTCCGTAGTTGGTTAGACTTGAGCGCTGAAGCAGCAGACTAAAGTAACACAGCAGCTTTACCTTGTTTCCACAGTTTTGGAAATATATGTCTGTGAGTATGACTACATGTGTTGTTTTATGCCAAATATGTTTAGTTAAAGGTCATTTTATAAAGATAAAATTATTTTGGTCGCAATTCTAATTTCTGTTAACCCGTCTATGGCATTTCCCACTATGTGTTAGCATCAAGCTAAGAAGATGTGCTATTAATATTTAAGTGTTTGCAGCAATAATGCTAGCCACATTTAGGAGCATTTTAAGCAAGTGTTATATCTGTATACATGACTGAACACACCTGTGCAACTAAAAATATTTTATTTTAATACATTTCTTTTTGTGTATTTTAGTTTTACAGTACCTTCAGGTGTGAGGCAAGAATTAAACAGGCTGAACCTGGAAGACTTCGTCTCTCATTTGGAGAACTGTTTACCTGTCTGCCAAACTAAACACGTACGTTCAGGGAGGGCAGAACCATAATAAAAGCTGTTTTTACTAAAAGAACCAACGTGATTGACAGTGAAACATCCAATATTATTTTGGTATGATGAACTGAAGACAACTGAAAATGAGCTTTCATATATTTGGGAGTGTTGTTCTTTTTGATAATATATGCATGATTCCATTTTAATTGTTTGACTTTATAATCCACAGGTAACATGTTAACTTTTCTAAATTCTTCAGCACCAGTATGACCACGTGGAGGAAGGCTGAACATGAATCTAACAACCTTATTCTGAGCCAATTGTAATGTAGACTGAGATCTTCATGAGTCCAATATACCATGAACTACAAGCATAATCAAAATGACACCGAATCAAAGCTGAGATGAGTTACTTCTTGGTATCAGACTCCGAATTAAACAGTCAGCCACAAACAAACACATCAATATTTGTTCTGCCATAAATGTTAAACCTTCCAGCTTTAAAGTTTGAAAGCAGACCTAAAAATATTCGATTTAATATTTGATTTCGATTTAATTTAAATCTCAGCCAGTTGTCTTTATTTCCAAATACAGTTCCAGAAGACAAAAGACATGATTCCTTGAATATCTCTTAATTTTTTGACATAAAGTGGTTAAACCAGCATGACGCTAACTGCATTGGGGAGTACAATTTACCAGCAGGGGATGCTTGGTGCACGAGTGTGCCTTCTTGTTGTTACCTCTGCCAAAAGAAGTTCATGTTTTCACCCATTTGATTGATTGATTGTCTGTTTGATGGAAACAGCCTGGAAGCCACCATTTTTCATATATTATGACACTTTTACTGAAGATTCATGTCCTCATAGGCAAGAAGTGATTCAATTTTCAAGGTCATGGCTCAAAGAGCAAGGTCAGGAAAAGTCTTGGAAAATTGGAGAACTACCTATCTGGAACATTGAACAAATATTAAAAAATTCACAACTCTGTCAAAAAAGATCTAATTTCTTTCATATTTGAAACCCTTTATCATCTGACAAAGTTTGATCCAGATCTGATCCAGATTACAGATTTTGTGGCCATTTAAATTTAACATTGAAAACCCCATTTAATGTGCATTTTACATTATATCTTAATCAAATGTGCCCCAATCACTCTTGTATTTGAAAGTGAGGTGCAGACTGACACTCACTATCACTTGGTAAAGTGTGATCCACATCTGATATGTATTGTGGATTTTGTGGACATTTGAATTTAATATTGAAAAGACCATTTGGTGTATATTTTACATTATGTCTCAATCAGAAGTTCCATTTAATTTTCAGTTTATTTTCGTTTATATAGCATCAAATCACAACAGAGTTGCCTCAAGGTGCTTCACACAAGTAAGATATAACCTTACTAACCCCCAGAGCAACAATAGTAAGAAAAAACTCCCTCTGAGGAAGAAACCTCAAGCAGACCAGATTCAAAGGGGTGACCCTCTGCTTGGGCCAATGTTACAGACACAAATTACAGAACAATTCATAAAACAAATATATAGAAAATGCTGTTGGTGCACAGGACAGGAGGGTCTCCAGCACAAATGCCACATCCATCTCTGGATGGAGCTGCACCTTAAACAGAAGGGAAATGGACTGTATTTATATAGCGCTTTTCCATCTGCATCAGACGCTCAAAGTGCTTTACAATAATGCCTCACATTCACCCCAATGTCAGGGTGCTGCCATACAAGGTGCACACTGCACACTGGGAGCAATACAGGATTAAAGACCTTGCCCAAGGGCCCTTAGTGATTTTCCAGTCAGGCTGGGATTTGAACCGAGGATCTTCTGGTCTCAAGCCCAGCCTAAGCTTCAGTAAGTGTGTCTTAAGTCTGGACTTGAAATTCTCCACAGAATCTGACTGTTTTATTGATGCAGGGAGATCATTCCACAGAACAGGGGCACAATAAGAGAAAGATCTGTGACCCACAGACTTTTCATTCACCCTAGAGACACAAAGTAGTCCTGCACCCTGAGAAGGCAGAGCCTGGGCCGGTACATAAGGTTTAATTAGGTCAGCTAAGTAGGGAGGTGCCAGTCCGTGAACAATTTTATAGGTTAGTAGCAGAACCTTAAAATCTGATCTCACTGGGACAGGAAGCCAGTGAAAAGATGCCAAAATGGGTGTAATGTGGTTGTACTTTCTGCTTCGTGTCAGAAGTCTGGCAGCAGCATTTTGAACCAATTGGAGACCCCTAATGCTGGACTGCGGTAAACCAGAAAATAGAACATTGCAATAGTCCAATCTAGAAGAGATAAACGCGTGGATCAGGATCTCAGCATCAGCCATAGACAGGATGGGACGAATCTTCGCCTCAATCGCACTCATTTGTGACAGTGAAGTGCAAACTGACACTCTCAATAAACAGATCCACATCAAGTTTGATCCACATCTGAGCTGTATTGCAGATTTAGCAGATATTTGATTTTAACACTGAAATGCCCTTTTGATCTATATTTTGTATTATATTTTAGCTTATGAAAAGTCACTTCTAATAGGACTTTGACCTTGAAAATTTTTCCAACGTAAAAATGAGTGGAATTGCAAAGTGTTGACAGAGGTTTGCGCTCTATGAGCGCGGTGCTCTAGTTTGTTTGGTTGTTGTTGTTATTATTATTATTATTATCATTTATTCCTTTATTGAATTTATTGTAATTGTAGTAGGTGGATCTAAGTGGTGGCTAAGTGGTCATTGCACTTTGATTACAAGACAAAACAGAAGGTTCCCAGTTCAAGACCGCCTGTGCCTGTTCTCCATGTACGGTGGAGCTGCATCAGAAA
Organism: Thalassophryne amazonica; assembly: GCF_902500255.1. Taxonomy (NCBI): domain Eukaryota; kingdom Metazoa; phylum Chordata; class Actinopteri; order Batrachoidiformes; family Batrachoididae; genus Thalassophryne; species Thalassophryne amazonica. Next base: position 157,842,810 of record NC_047104.1, on the reverse strand, counting down.
GGACATCAGACATAAAGTTTGTGCCAAATCAACATGCAGACGCATATCAGATCTGCTGTGGTGGCCCTGAGAACCTGAAGGAACTTACTATTAGAATTGTTTTCTCTGCATGGTCACATACTACAATGTGATTTTTATCTGTTTTCCAAAACACCGGGGTGGCTGTTGATGTAGAAAGTACACCCAGTTATAACAGTTGACTATGACTAGTACCATATTAGTCAACTTTTCTTCTGGTCAGCCAGACAGACAGGTAATTCAGATTTTCTTGCACAGCGGTAAGTCAGGACCCATTTAAACACCCACAAACAGCCATCACTGCCCTCACTTCAGGCTTTTGAATGAATACCTTGAATGTACTAGAACCTCAAATGTTGTTTTTGTCGTTCACTGTCTTAGTGTCATATTTTCAACATTTACTTCTGCAGTTTTTTTTTTTTTCTAAATTACAGTCCATTTAGAATATTGCAGCTAGACCTTATCTATTTCATGCATAGAGTACCTGATTATGTGACTAATATGATTTTCATTCTTCGTCCCAGCACTAGCAGACAATGTGTGCTTTATGCTTGTTTGCTGTGATTGTAAGACCATATCATGACTGCCCCATTAGAGGACACATTGTGTTGTAAAATATCACAGCTGTCTCTGGAAGCTTTAAAGGTTTCCATACATGAATCCAAAAATCTTTGCCCATTCATATCTAAAGAACCATCAGTGCTAAAAGAGGGCAAGTTCTTAACAACTACGTTCTTGTCTTGCAGCTCCAGAAGGCGGCTTGGCTCTCAGGACAGCACTGATCTTAAGCTCCCTCAGCTTATTTCTGCAAAACGTCTGACTTTCCTGAATACAATGGATATATCCTTTTCCTTCAACTCCTGTCTTTTTGTTTGTAAGCCATAAAACAGAGCCGGTGTCACTACAGCCTTGTAAACTTTACTTTTCATTTTTTCTAGATATCTATCACAAGTCACTGTGTGGCTCTTCTCCACCATTCATTAGAACAGTTAACCCCAGATATTTAAACTAATCTTCATTCACCAGCTCTACTTCTTGTAATTAACCCACCCCATCTCATTCACACCAAGCAGTAAGCTTTGATGGTCTCAGATGAAGTCCACCTAGATGAAGAAAAAGTTGCACTTACTTGACTGGCCACTTGAGTCTGGCTCCAAAAGCGACCAGGTTCCCATTCAAGTCCATGTTAAAATGTCCAACTGTAGAGCAGAAATATGTCTACAGCCTGGTACAAAAGAGTGGTCTTGTCTCTATAGATTGTCCCTCCTCCATGACAGTTGCACAGGGGGTGAATTTTTTTCTAACTTTTTAGTTTAAGATGTTTTAACCCATAAAGTTCTGCCTAATTGGGGTGTGGTTGCTTTTAGTGGCAGTGGCTGAGCCCAGGATCTCTGCCTCTTGTAATGTCCATCACTCACTGTCCGCTCACCGCGGCTGCTCGCTGTTGTGGAGGCCTGTGTCTTATTGTTTGGTACAGTTTATTACAAACACCTGTCATAATATGGCTTGTTGTGTGGTGAAATGTCCTAATGGACCATCTAAGACTTAGCGACTTCATCCTTTAAGTCCATTTAATGCACAATTACTGAGAAAATAAGTGGCTCATAACGTTGTATGTCCACACCAAGGCAAACCATTATGAGAACCACCACACAGTCCCCAAAAGTATGACTTAAACACCTGAACCGAGGTTCGTCTGTTAGCTTACCTGGTTCGGATTTGAAGATAGGGATGTGTTTAGGCTTGGATGATGTCACACATAATTTTCCCGTGTGTCTACTTATATATATACTGCAGGTGCCATATGTGCATGGATGCCTCTTTGACTGTTTGGAAATATCCTACATATATGGTCTAGCAAGAACACACTTGCGTGTTCTTGCTCCTACTCACTTTCATTCTCCTTCTCTCCAGAGTTTACCTCCACCTCTCCAAGCTCACCTCAACCTGCTCTTTACTCTCAATCTACAACCCCTGGCAATAATTATGGAATCACCGGCCTTGGAGGATGTTCATTCAGTTGTTTAATTTTGTAGAAAAAAGCAGATCACAGACATGATACAAAACTAAAGTCATTTCAAATGGAAACTTTCTGGCTTTAAGAAACACTATAAGAAATCAAGAAAAAAAAATTGTGGCAGTCAGTAACGGTTACTTTTTTAGACCAAGCAGAGGGAAAAAAAAATATGGACTCACTCAATTCTGAGGAATAAATTATGGAATCACCGTGTAAATTTTCATCCCCAAAACTAACACCTGCATCAAATCAGATCTGCTCGTTAGTCTGCATCTAAAAAGGAGTGATGTGTGATCTTGGACTCTTAAGAGTCATCACGCAATGTTGCAGAAGATGTTGGTTGTTCACAGTCAGCTGTGTCTAAACTCTGGACCAAATACAAACAACATGGGAAGGTTGTTAAAGGCAAACATACTGGTAGACCAAGGAAGACATCAAAGCATCAAGACAGAAAACTTAAAGCAATATGACTCAAAAATTGAAAATGCACAACAAAACAAATGAGGAACGAATGGGAGGAAAATGGAGTCAACGTCTGTGACTGAACTGTAAGAAACCGCCTAAAGGAAATGGGATTTACATACAGAAAAGCTAAACGAAAGCCATCATTAACACCTAAACAGAAAAAAACAAGGTTACAATGGGCTAAGGAAAAGCAATCGTGGACTGTGGATGACTGGATGAAAGTCATATTCAGTGATGAATATCGAATCTGCATTGGGCAAGGTGATGATGCTGGAACTTTTGTTTGGTGCCGTTCCAATGAGATTTATAAAGATGACTGTCTGAAGAGAACATGTAAATTTCCACAGTCATTGATGATATGGGGCTGCATGTCAGGTAAAGGCACTGGGGAGATGGCTGTCATTACATCATCAATAAATGCACAAGTTTACGTTGATATTTTGGACACTTTTCTTATCCCATTAATTGAAAGGATGTTTGGGGATGATGAAATCAATCAATCAATCAATCAATTTTTTTATATAGCGCCAAATCACAACAAACAGTTGCCCCAAGGCGCTTTATATTGTAAGGCAAGGCCATACAATAATTATGTAAAACCCCAACGGTCAAAACGACCCCCTGTGAGCAAGCACTTGGCTACAGTGGGAAGGAAAAACTCCCTTTTAACAGGAAGAAACCTCCAGCAGAACCAGGCTCAGGGAGGGGCAGTCTTCTGCTGGGACTGGTTGGGGCTGAGGGAGAGAACCAGGAAAAAGACATGCTGTGGAGGGGAGCAGAGATCGATCACTAATGATTAAATGCAGAGTGGTGCATACAGAGCAAAAAGAGAAAGAAACAGTGCATCATGGGAACCCCCCAGCAGTCTACGTCTATAGCAGCATAACTAAGGGATGGTTCAGGGTCACCTGATCCAGCCCTAACTATAAGCTTTAGCAAAAAGGAAAGTTTTAAGCCTAATCTTAAAAGTAGAGAGGGTGTCTGTCTCCCTGATCTGAATTGGGAGCTGGTTCCACAGGACAGGAGCCTGAAAGCTGAAGGCTCTGCCTCCCATTCTACTCTTACAAACCCTAGGAACTACAAGTAAGCCTGCAGTCTGAGAGCGAAGCGCTCTATTGGGGTGATATGGTACTACGAGGTCCCTAAGATAAGATGGGACCTGATTATTCAAAACCTTATAAGTAAGAAGAAGAATTTTAAATTCTATTCTAGAATTAACAGGAAGCCAATGAAGAGAGGCCAATATGGGTGAGATATGCTCTCTCCTTCTAGTCCCCGTCAGTACTCTAGCTGCAGCATTTTGAATTAACTGAAGGCTTTTTAGGGAACTTTTAGGACAACCTGATAATGAATTACAATAGTCCAGCCTAGAGGAAATAAATGCATGAATTAGTTTTTCAGCATCACTCTGAGACAAGACCTTTCTGATTTTAGAGATATTGCGTAAATGCAAAAAAGCAGTCCTACATATTTGTTTAATATGCGCTTTGAATGACATATCCTGATCAAAAATGACTCCAAGATTTCTCACAGTATTACTAGAGGTCAGGGTAATGCCATCCAGAGTAAGGATCTGGTTAGACACCATGTTTCTAAGATTTGTGGGGCCAAGTACAATAACTTCAGTTTTATCTGAGTTTAAAAGCAGGAAATTAGAGGTCATCCATGTCTTTATGTCTGTAAGACAATCCTGCAGTTTAGCTAATTGGTGTGTGTCCTCTGGCTTCATGGATAGATAAAGCTGGGTATCATCTGCGTAACAATGAAAATTTAAGCAATACCGTCTAATAATACTGCCTAAGGGAAGCATGTATAAAGTGAATAAAATTGGTCCTAGCACAGAACCTTGTGGAACTCCATAATTAACCTTAGTCTGTGAAGAAGATTCCCCATTTACATGAACAAATTGTAATCTATTAGACAAATATGATTCAAACCACCGCAGCGCAGTGCCTTTAATACCTATGGCATGCTCTAATCTCTGTAATAAAATTTTATGGTCAACAGTATCAAAAGCAGCACTGAGGTCTAACAGAACAAGCACAGAGATGAGTCCACTGTCCGAGGCCATAAGAAGATCATTTGTAACCTTCACTAATGCTGTTTCTGTACTATGATGAATTCTAAAACCTGACTGAAACTCTTCAAATAGACCATTCCTCTGCAGATGATCAGTTAGCTGTTTTACAACTACCCTTTCAAGAATTTTTGAGAGAAAAGGAAGGTTGGAGATTGGCCTATAATTAGCTAAGATAGCTGGGTCAAGTGATGGCTTTTTAAGTAATGGTTTAATTACTGCCACCTTAAAAGCCTGTGGTACATAGCCAACTAACAAAGATAGATTGATCATATTTAAGATCGAAGCATTAAATAATGGTAGGGCTTCCTTGAGCAGCCTGGTAGGAATGGGGTCTAATAAACATGTTGATGGTTTGGATGAAGTAACTAATGAAAATAACTCAGACAGAACAATTGGAGAGAAAAGTTAATGGAATACTCAGCTCAATAGAGCTTTGACTCTTTGTCAGCCTGGCTACAGTGCTGAAAAGAAACCTGGGGTTGTTCTTATTTTCTTCAATTAGTGATGAGTAGAAAGATGTCCTAGCTTTACGGAGGGCTTTTTTATAGAGCAACAGACTCTTTTTCCAGGCTAAGTGAAGATCTTCTAAATTAGTGAGATGCCATTTCCTCTCCAACTTACGGGTTATCTGCTTTAAGCTACGAGTTTGTGAGTTATACCACGGAGTCAGGCACTTGTGATTTAAAGCTCTCTTTTTTAGAGGAGCTACAGCATCCAAAGTTGTCTTCAATGAGGATGTAAAACTATTGACGAGATACTCTATCTCACTTACAGAGTTTAGGTAGCTACTCTGCACTGTGTTGGTATATGGCATTAGAGAACATAAAGAAGGAATCATATCCTTAAACCTAGTTACAGTGCTTTCTGAAAGACTTCTAGTGTAATGAAACTTATTCCCCACTGCTGGGTAGTCCATCAGAGTAAATGTAAATGTTATTAAGAAATGATCAGACAGAAGGGAGTTTTCAGGGAATACTGTTAAGTCTTCTATTTCCATACCATAAGTCAGTACAAGATCTAAGATATGATTAAAGTGGTGGGTGGACTCATTTACTTTTTGAGCAAAGCCAATAGAGTCTAATAATAGATTAAATGCAGTGTTAAGGCTGTCATTCTCAGCATCTGTGTGGATGTTAAAATCGCCCACTATAATTATCTTATCTGAGCTAAGCACTAAGTCAGACAAAAGGTCTGAAAATTCACAGAGAAACTCACAGTAACGACCAGGTGGACGATAGATAATAACAAATAAAACTGGTTTTTGGGACTTCCAATTTGGATGGACAAGACTAAGAGTCAAGCTTTCAAATGAATTAAAGCTCTGTCTGGGTTTTTGATTAATTAATAAGCTGGAATGGAAGATTGCTGCTAATCCTCCGCCCCGGCCCGTGCTACGAGCATTCTGACAGTTAGTGTGACTCAGGGGTGTTGACTCATTTAAACTAACATATTCATCCTGCTGTAACCAGGTTTCTGTAAGGCAGAATAAATCAATATGTTGATCAATTATTATATCATTTACCAACAGGGACTTAGAAGAGAGAGACCTAATGTTTAATAGACCACATTTAACTGTTTTAGTCTGTGGTGCAGTTGAAGGTGCTATATTATTTTTTCTTTTTGAATTTTTATGCTTAAATAGATTTTTGCTGGTTATTGGTAGTCTGGGAGCAGGCACCGTCTCTACGGGGATGGGGTAATGAGGGGATGGCAGGGGGAGAGAAGCTGCAGAGAGGTGTGTAAGACTACAACTCTGCTTCCTGGTCCCAACCCTGGATAGTCACGGTTTGGAGGATTTAAGAAAATTGGCCAGATTTCTAGAAATGAGAGCTGCTCCATCCAAAGTGGGATGGTGCCGTCTCTCCTAACAAGACCAGGTTTTCCCCAGAAGCTTTGCCAATTATCTATGAAGCCCACCTCATTTTTTGGACACCACTCAGACAGCCAGCAATTCAAGGAGAACATACGGCTAAACATGTCACTCCCGGTCCGATTGGGGAGGGGCCCAGAGAAAACTACAGAGTCCGACATTGTTTTTGCAAAGTTACACACCGATTTAATGTTAATTTTAGTGACCTCCGATTGGCGTAACCGGGTGTCATTACTGCCGACGTGAATTACAATCTTACCAAATTTACGCTTAGCCTTAGCCAGCAGTTTCAAATTTCCTTCAATGTCGCCTGCTCTGGCCCCCGGAAGACAATTGACTATGGTTGCTGGTGTCGCTAACTTCACATTTCGCAAAACAGAGTCGCCAATAACCAGAGTTTGATCCTCGGCGGGTGTGTCGTCGAGTGGGGAAAAATGGTTAGAAATGTGAACGGGTTGGCGGTGTACACGGGGCTTCTGTTTAGGGCTATGCTTCCTCCTCACAGTCACCCAGTCAGCCTGCTTTCCCGGCTGCTCGGGATCTGCCAGGGGGAAACTAACGGCGGCTAAGCTACCTTGGTCCGCACCGACTACAGGGGCCTGGCTAGCTGTAGAATTTTCCACGGTGCGGAGCCGAGTCTCCAATTCACCCAGCCTGGCCTCCAAAGCTACGAATAAGCTACACTTATTACAAGTACCGTTACTGCTAAAGGAGGCCGAGGAATAACTAAACATTTCACACCCAGAGCAGAAAAGTGCGGGAGAGACAGGAGAAGCCGCCATGCTAAATCGGCTAAGAGCTAGTAGCTACGCTAAGCTAGCGGATTCCTAAAAACACGCAAAGTGAATAATGTGTAAATAATTTAGAGTTGATTCAGCAGAAGGAGTGCTTTAGTTAAGGCACGTAAAGATTACACTGGGAAACAAATCGTAATCTAGATAACTAGATCAATCTAACTGCGCAGATTAAACAGCTAACAGATACAGAAAAACACCGCTGTGCTCCGGAACAGGAAGTGATACAATACCGCAGTGAGAGCCAACCACCAAGATGATAATGCATCTTGCCATAGAGCAAAAACTGTGAAAACATTCCTTGCAAAAAGACACATAGGGTCAATGTCATGGCCTGCAAATAGTCTGGATCTTAATCCAATTGAAAATCTTTGGAATTTGAAGAAAATGGTCCATGACAAGGCTCCAACCTGCAAAGCTGATCTGGCAACAGCAATCAGAGAAAGTTGGAGCCAGATTGATGAAGAGTACTGTTTGTCACTCATTAAGTCCATGACTCAGAGACTGCAAGCTGTTATAAAAGCCAGAGGTGGTGCAACAAAATACTAGTGATGTGTTGGATTGTTCTTTTGTTTTTCATGATTCCAACATTTTTTCCTCAGAATTGAGTGAGTCCATATTTTTTTCCTCTGCTTGGTCTAAAAAAGTAACCGTTACTGACTGCCACAATTTTTTTTTCCTGATTTCTTATAGTGTTTCTTAAAGCCAGAAAGTTGCCATTTGAAATGACTTTAGTTTTGTGTCATGTCTGTGATCTGCTTTTTTTCTACAAAATTAAACAACTGAATGAACATCCTCCGAGGCCGGTGATTCCATCATTTTTGCCAGGGGTTGTAGCTCACAATGTTAGTATCTGGTTCTGTAATTTCTATTACCATTATTATTATTCATTCTTTTTACTCTGTCCATGACAATTTGTCACAGTAGAAATTAAGCTTGTTTTTTATTGTTTCAACATGTTTACTAAATTCTTTCTACCTATCAAAACAGAAAATGGTGATTGGTAAATCAATAAATACTTTACCACACCTTGATTCATGTTTTTATTGAAGTCTTTAGTAACAGAAATGTCAAATACATACAGTGAGTTAGAGTTAAATTTGCAAGCAACACATTAAAATCACAGCATTTATTTACAGTTGCCTTTACTGAAAATAAAGCTTAAAATAATCACCAACATACAGATGCTGCGTCCCAGCGGTCTTGAACTATCACAGGCGTATAACCCATCCTGGTGGTGCCCTCCGCTGGTGCAGAGTGGCATCTCCAGAGTTTTAACCCTCAGCTGAATCTCATTTCCACGATTGTTCCCATCCGCTCTCCCATGCCCTTTAGAAACCCAGACTGTGGGTACATCTGAATACTCACACTTTATTCTGCTGCTGTTACGGACAGCTGTCCATCAGAGTTGATCCTTGTTGTTGTGTCTTTTTAAACACATTTTACAACTTATTTTTCTTCCTCTACTTTTCTTTTAGCATAATACATTTTAATAATTCATCGGCCAGTGAAGAAATGCTGCTTCACTCGTTATTTATCATATTTCTGGCAATTGGAATACTTTTCACTGAGCCGGGTCCCAGCCATGGCAAAACAGCGCCAGGGCTCCTTTGTCTACACGAGAGGGACCAGCTGATGGAGCTCCGACACAGTTGCCCATTCAGGGAAAAACAGGATATCCCTAAAAAACTGAGGAGGAAATACCAGGGAATGTAGAGCTGGGAGGAGATGTTGGCAAAGGAAGAGGCGATATCGGCTGTATCTTCTTTCCATTGTGATGAGAAGCATAAGATCGCTGGCGAACAAGATGGACGAACTAATATCACTCGTGAGGAGTTACCGTGCGTTTCCTGAGGGCTCAGTCTGGTCAGTCAGAGAGACATGGCTGCATCTGTATGCCCGGCTATCAAAGAAAGGCAAGGAGTCGCTGTCTACGTGAACATGTGGTGCAATCCAGGACATGTTACGGTGAAGGAGCACGTGTGTAAACCAGACATTGAACTCTTGGCAGTGAGTCTTTGTCCTTATTATTTGCAGAGGGAGTTTTCCCACACCATAGTACTCATTGTTCACATCCCACCAGCGGCAGACGTGTTGCGGACCAGTGACGTCATCACCTTAGCGACAGTGAGGCTGCAGACCCTACACCCCAGAGCTTTCATTGCCATCTCTGGGGATTTTAAACGTTAATGTGCCCTGACACTTGCACGACTCTGATCCACGCATTTGCATGCACGCCGTCGTGACGATCCCAGCTGCTGTGTTTCCAGCTGGACACTGTGCTTTGTTCCACTGGATGACACGTGTTGTGCGTTGGATGCTGCATATATACCTTTCCAGCTGCAGCTTTTCTCACTCTCTTGCAGGCTTCATGAGTGGAGAACACATTTGGAACTGTCGAAAAAGGTAATTATTTGTCATTTTTATGTTGTAATGGGTAGGTAAAGCAGTTGCATGTTCAGTCCTTCTTGTGAGCAGCGGTAAAAGTACATTTATGACAGATTTAACATGTCATTATAATTGTTCAGATGAGCTGCACTCTGATGTGGTGTATTGACGCAATCACTCGCACTCACATGCAGTGTTTGTGGATTGTTTAGACAATGTTCACTTGAAGTTCATGTAATTAATGTGTGATGGAGATTTTGAACATTTCAAAATTTTCTTTGCGCACATGCACAGTTGGGCTGGGCTGGGCTCTGATGCGCAGTGAGAGGACATTGAAAGCATTATGGACAGCATAACGAATTATATCGACTTCTGAACAGACAGTAACATCCCAACCAAGACTGTGCACCATTACCCCAACAACAGTCCGTGGATGACCAAGGACATCATGGTGACACTGAACAGGAAGAAGGCTGCATTCAAGAGTGGAGACAGAGAGGAGCTGAAGACTTTGACACTGATCAAAGATTATCCATCCATCCATCCATCCATTTTCTTCCGCTTTATCCGGAGTCGGGTCGCGGGGGCAGCAGCTCAAGCAAAGCTGCCCAGACCTCCCAATCCACACACACCTCCCCCAGCTCCTCTGGGGGAACCCCAAGGCGTTCCCAAGCCAGCCGAGAGATGTAGTCCCTCCAGCGTGTCTTGGGTCTTCCCCCTTTAGTATAATTGCCATATTGGAAACTTGGCTTGCAGAGGTTGATGATAGGAATTACGAATTGGAAGGGTATGAATTTAACCATTTGAATAGGCAAAATAGAGGAGGAGGAGCAGCATTGTATGCTGCCAAAATTAAAGATAATTTGACAATGGCCATGGAAAATCTGTTGGAATGCATGACAATTGAAATATGCATGGAAAAAGGTAAACATATTATTAGTTGCATATACAGAACTTTGGGCTCTAAAATTGAAGAGTTTCAAAAATGGATTGAGAAATTCTTTTCACAGATGTATAAGTATAACAAACGAATATTTGTTTGTGGAGATATAAATATAGATCTTTTAAATCCGCATAAGCATAAAGTGACTGAGGATTTCATTAATACTATGTACAGTTTAAATTTCTATCCAAAAATCAGTTTGGGGTAATAATTATAAAACTACACTGCAATCATTATTTATTCTCTAAAAAAGAGCATTAAGAACAGTTCACAGTGTTTATGATCGATACCACACCAATTCATTGTTTATTAAATCTAAAATATTAAAACTTCACAATATGATTACATTTAAGAATGTGCAATTAATGTATCAAGTAAAAAATAAGCAACTGCCCCTCAGAATTCAAGAATTCTTCAAGGAGAGAGAGGGAAAATATAATTTACAGGGCTTGTATCATTTTAAAATTGTTGGCGTGGACGACCAGGAAAGGTTTCTGTGTTTCTACTTGTGGCCCAAAAATGTGGAATAATCTGGTGAAGGAACTCAAGTGATGTCCAAATATCAATCAGTTTAAACACCAATATAAGGAACTGATGTTTTCTGAATATTTGAAAATTGTCTGAATTCTGAAAATACAATTCATGTTGAAGGACTATATAGCTGTTAGTTAAGGTATGGACAATTATGTCATTGATTTTTTGTGTGTGTGTGTGTGTGTATACGAGGTCTATTAGAAAAGTATCCGACCTTATTTTTTTTTCAAAACCATATGGATTTGAATCACGTGTGATTGCGTCAGACAAGCTTGAACCCTCGTGCGCATGTGTGAGTTTTTCCACGCCTGTCGGTTGCGTCATTCGCCTGTGAGCAGGCTTTGAGTGAGGAGTGGTCCAGCCCCCTCGGCGGATTTTCATTGTCAGGAAATGGCGGAATGATTTGGGCTTTTTTTCCTTCAGAATTTTTTCAGAAACATGCCAGAACATGTCCCGTGAGGCTTAATCACGGCGTTGCTTTGCGCCATGCGGTACCGCCACAACGCGCGGAATTCCTCCGCACGTCTGTCTCAGTGTGATCAACTAATCATGGTGTCTAATCAGCATCTTGATATGGCACACCTGTGAGGTGGGATGGATTATCTCAGCAAAGGAGAAGTGCTCACTATCACAGATTTAGACTGGTTTGTGAACAATATTTGAGGGAAATGGTGATATTGTGTATGTGGAAAAAGTTTTAGATCTTTTGAGTTCATCTCATACAAAATGGGAGCAAAACCAAAAGTGTTGCATTTATATTTTTGTTGAGTGTATATATATATATATATATATATATATATACAGAGAGAGAGACAGACAGACAGACAGACAGATAGATATTATGCGATGTGTGCCTATGATGAGGAATTTGAGTTTACTGATTATTTTTGAGATATCTGTGTTTTGTTGTTCTGCTCACTTTGTTTTGTGGTTTTGTAGCAATCAGTATAAGTTGCTGATGTTAAAGCGGTCAGTGTATATAAGCTTTCCTTCTATCTACACCCTTTCAGTTGCATGGGTTGACTGACTGAGAAATCAGTTTTATTTATTTTGTTTTTATTTTGTTGCTAAGTTCTTCTTTTTGTCCTTGAACTGAATAAACTTGAAACTTATTGTTGGAACACTGTGCTGCCCTCCTGACCACATCCCTCTTAGAAAAGAGATTTTTAATCTCGATGCCTACCTGGTAAAATAAAGAATTTCATTGATTGATTGAAGAAACTGCAGCAAGAACTGAGGAAGATGATCTCAGAGGGGGAGGACAGCTACAGGAGGAAGCTGGAGACCAAGCTGCAGCAGAACAACATGAGGGAGGTGTGGAAGGGATGAGAACCATCACTGGTCATGGTAAGAAGGCAGACCAGATGATGGAAGGAGGCCTACATGAGGACAAAGAGCTCAACCTGTTCTTCAACATGTTCTTCAACAGGTCACCATCTGTGACAACACCTCCCACCCCCTGCATGCCACACTGATGTCCTGTCAGAGCACCTTTAGCCAAAAACTGAGACCATCGAGATGCACCACAGAACATCACAGGACATCCTTCCTACCTGTGGCAGATTGTATAGCTCCTCCCCCTTCTGTACGATGAATACATAAAGTTATTCAGTTATGTGCAATATTGTCAAACATGTGCAATATATCTTCCAGTCATTTCACATAAATTTGTTGTACTTATTATAAAACTTGTCTATTATACTAACATTTTCTGTAATTGTGTATTTACTGTTTATTGTTGCTATACTCTGGCAAAATAATTTCCTTCAAGATAAGTAACTGTTTTACATATTGAAGCGTTCTTCATGCAGTATAGGTTGTATTTTGACTGCTATAATATCCAGGACAATTTGTGTATCTCTGCCGGCCTGTCACACTTCAGGATCAGAAAGACTATATGGAACTGGGATGGTGGAGGAAGGAGCACTGACACTATCTAATACAGATTTTATGACAAATTTCAAGGCAGTTTTTGATCGCAAAGAGAATTTCATAATCTATTACATCTTCAGAAGGAACTAACCTGTTGGGATCTGTAGCTGGATGTGGATGAGGTGAATACTCTCTTCGTTCAGCTATACAACCTAAGGAGGAGTACCATGACAAGTTCCCAAGACACCCCTGGAGTTGGGACACACCTGTGTTACTGTAGAGGACCACAGAGTCAATCTGCCACTTTCACAGTTGATACTCTGTGTGCTTCTTACCCTGTGTGCTGCTATACAATGCTGCTGGAACTTCAGCGTCCCTCAGAGAGTCTTCCCAAGGTATCAATAAAGTTCTATCCAATCTAATCTAAATACACCATCTAAATGTGATTTAGCTGAGATCAGGGGCAAACTGCACCATCTGATCCTCTCCATGGTAAACTGTCCTACCAGAGTCTAGCACAGTGCTATTGTGTACCACTACAGCTGTTCCAGTTTTAGTGGATTCTGCAGCTGGTGGAATGGCCAGGTGTCACATCATGTAGATCACTTTGGTTGATAGAACAGTTTGACACCACTGAAAAAGTAACTTAAAAAATTCTCAACCACATAAGACATGTACATTTTGACCTTACTTTCCTCTATCTATACTACCCAAGAAAGTCCAGCATATGAATTGGAGCAGTCTATTATGATTTAAAATTATTAGTTAAAAAAAAAAAGCCACATGTCTTCCACCACATAGACCTTGGGACTGTGTCACTGAATTTGCTGTCAGCGACCACACGTCCAAGTAATCAATCAACTTCAATCAACTTTTTTCTTATATAGCGCCAAATCACAACAAACAGTTGCCCCAAGGCGCTCCACATTGCAAGGCAAGGCCATACAATAATTATGAAACACCCCAACGGTCAAAACGACCCCCTATGAGCAAGCACTTGGCCACAGTGGGAAGGAAAAACTCCCTTTTAACAGGAAGAAACCTCCAGCAGAACCAGGCTCAGGGAGGGGCAGTCTTCTGCTGAGACTGGTTGGGGCTGAGGGAAAGAACCAGGAAAAAGAGATCGATCACTAATGATTAAATGCAGAGTGATGCATACGGAGCAAAAAGAGAAAGAAACAGTGCATCATGGGAACCCCCCCACAGTCTACGTCTAAAGTAACATAACCAAGGGATGGTCCAGGGTCACCCGATCCAGCCCTAACTATAAGCCTTAGCGAAAAGGAAAGTTTTAAGCCTAATCTTAAAAGTAGAGAGGGTATCTGTCTCCCTGATCTGAATTGGGAGCTGGTTCCACAGGAGAGGAGCCTGAAAGCTGAAGGCTCTGCCTCCCATTCTACTCTTACAAACCCTAGGAACTACAAGTAAGCCTGCAGTCTGAGAGCGAAGCGCTCTAATGGGGTAATATGGTACTACGAGGTCCCTAAGATAAGATGGGACCTGATTATTCAAAACCTTATAAGTAAGAAGAAGAATTTTAAATTCTATTCTAGCATTAACAGGAAGCCAATGAAGGGAGGCCAACATGGGTGAGATATGCTCTCTCCTGCTAGTCCCCGTCAGTACTCTAGCTGCAGCATTCTGAACCAACTGAAGGCTTTTTAGGGAACTTTTAGGACAACCTGATAATAATGAATTACAATAATCACAAGTAATCACATTTGCTGCTCTTTAACTGTCACATAAGGACTTCAAAACGCATCATTTTGACCTAATTAAACCCTACGTACCAGCCCGGGCTTTGCATTCTCAGGGTGCAGGACTACTTTGTGTTCCTAGGGTGAATAAGAAGTCTGCTGGTCATAGAGCTTTCTCTTATCCTGCCCCTGTTCTGTGGAATGATCTCCCTGCGTCAATAAAACAGTCAGATTCTGTGGAGACTTTCAAGTCCAGACTTAAGACGCACTTATTTTCACTTTCATATGGCTAGCATACTGGCATAGTTTAGTTTTACGCTTTTTACTCTTTTAATTCATTTTATTAGTAAACGGAGCGGGCCGCTGCTTCAACTTCACCT
This sequence comes from Thalassophryne amazonica, assembly GCF_902500255.1. NCBI lineage: Eukaryota > Metazoa > Chordata > Actinopteri > Batrachoidiformes > Batrachoididae > Thalassophryne > Thalassophryne amazonica. The sequence continues at coordinate 157,827,752 of NC_047104.1, read as the reverse complement.
AAATTCTGGGTCTGTTAGTGAAGCTTAGGGCTAGTGGCTGGCGATCACCTTAGTATTTCTTCTATTTTTCTTGTTGTTTAATGCTGACAAATTCACTGTATTTCTTGTCTTTCTGATGCCTGATTCTGTTTTTTCCTCTCTGTTTGAGGTGCAGCTCCATCCAGAGATGGGTGTGGTGTCTGTTCCTGTAACCCTCCTGTCCTGTGCACCGACAACATTTCCTGTAGATTCATTTTGTGAATTGTTCTGTAATTTGTGTCTGTGTCATGGCCCAAGCAGAGGGTCACCCCTCTGAGTCTGGTCTGCTTGAGGTTTCTTCCTCAGATCATCAGAGGGAGTTTTTCTTACCACTGTCGCCTGTGTTCTTGCTCTGGGGTTAGTAAGGTTAGACCTTACTTGTGTGAAGCGCCTTGAGGCAACTTTGTTGTGATTTGGTGCTACATAAATGAAATAAATTGAAATTGAAAATAATTTTGCCATCATTATAGGTGCATTCAAGCTCACCTGCATCAGTCTGATGTCAGAGTTCTGATGTGATAAATGCATGAAGAAGGGCAGGGTGAGGAGGCCAAATCATGTTCAAGCAGGGAAAAGAGGAGCCGAGTCCACAGCACTTGTGACAAGATGACTGCAAATCATACACACACACACTCTCGAACTCATCTTCGACCGCTTAGTCCAATTAAGGGTCACGGGGAGCTGGAGCCTATCCCAGCAGTCAAAGAGCGCGAGGCAGGGTACACTCAGGACAGGACGCCAGTCTGTCACAGGGCCACAAATCATACAATCATACAAAAATGTTTGAAACATAAATCAATATGAAACGATGAGTATGAGCAGTGTTGTGGACTCCCCTAAACCTGCTCGGTACTAAAGACATATAGGTCATTCATTCATTCATTTTCTATATGATTACTCCAGTCAAGGGTCAAGGGTGGATGGGTGGGTGGAGCCTATTATGACCCAGTCACATGGCACATGGTGATCATTGAACAAAGGAAAAAAGTCACAAATCATCAAGAAAAAATGGACGAATGAGCCAAGACTTCTCCCATCACCAAAAAGCCTGCGAGTCCAGAGCGCATAAAAGAACAAAGGTTGGATGAAGTTGGATGACAGTCAAATGGAACGCTGACGGTACAGGAACTATGCAAATGATGAGGAACCATCAAGACAGAAAGCAAAACGGATTATGGACAAACTGAAGTTATCGTTGGGATTCATTCACATTTTCAACAGTTTGAAAATTCTGATGAAGCGCCAGCTACAGCAACGAAGCTGGACGACGGCTAAATGATGTCTCTGAAAGTCATCGTAAGTCCAGATTTCTCGTTTCGTTTCGTGTCCTTTGTAAGTGCCGTGTGACCAGGGCTTTAGATCATGCACTGACAGTGATATTTTGATGTCGTGACATAATAATAATACTTCATATGAAAAAGTGAAGGGTAAAGAAAATAAAATTCACAAGTGTTGTCAGGATCTGAACCATAGAAACTTTCTGCTGTGTTCTGGCTTGACAGATATTATTACACCCTTCTGTCATATTTCAGTAACAGAACCTTCCTGTTGAAGATCTGAGCCACCAACAGGATTCTATTATTAAAGCAGTTGTGAAGAAGCAGTGATTTGTGTGGATTTTGAAGGCAGCATCATGTGGTTCTCAGCCACTGCAGGACCTGACCTGACCGCAGGCGGTGCGCTCCTGTGGTGTTTCATAGACACAATGTTTTCATTTATTTAGGCATGGTGACGTCTTCCATTGCTGGAGACAATTCTGGTTCTAACCGTCATCATGTAGACATTGCCCCCGTATGTCATGGTACGGTATGGGGCCAGTCAAGGCCAGTGGTGTATTAAGTTTCTTTCGGAGAAATTTGTCATGTTGCCCACCTATGGTGAAGGAACAGGCATCCTTCACACTAGTACGGCCACACTTAGAGTATGCAAGTGCTTCCTGAGACCCTTACCTCATTAAAGACAAGGCTATAAGCTTGAGATGGTCCAGCGCCAAGCAGCCAGATTCATTTGCAACGAATACAGGCGGGAACCAGGAATTGTAACCAACCTTTGTCGCACTCTGGAGTGGCAGCCACTGGAGCATAGGAGGGAAGGAAGGCGACTTGATATATTGCACATATATATATATTGCAGTGCCCCTGCCAACATACATTCTGCCTGGAGGAGGAAGCAGGATTTCATCCAACTCACAGCATCAAATGACCAGTACCGGACAGTTGTTGCTTGGAACCAATTACCGGCCAATATTTTATCGTTGCCCCTAGAGGAGTTTAAGTCTGACGTTGCTTCAGCTCTCCAGGCATCATAATCCTAGAACTGGACTGCACAGTTTTTAGTCCTATGTGATTTTAATTTTTAGTTTGTGCATATGTTTGTTTTTGTCGAATGCAGGTTAGACCAGGAGGGGACAAACCCGCCTTCCTCAAAACCACGCCCCCCGCATTCGAGGTCCACCGCTTCATACATTGTTGATAGCCACGTAGCCTTTACGGGCAATTTTAATGTTGACGTTTCTATTAGAGTTTCCTTTACGTCTTTTTACTGACGGGTAAATGTAAGAATCGCGGTTTATTGGTCGGGTGTGTGCAGCTGCTGCTGGTCGCAGCCCTGCGAGGTAAGTTAGCGCAAACTCTTAGCCCTTTAGCCGGTGACAGTAACGAGAACAAGCACTGTGCTAGGCTAACGTTAGCTGCTGTATGGACCAGCGATCTAAGCGCTATTTCCGTAATGATGTGAGTTTGTTTCTCTTTAAAGTACTGTGTGCGCAGTAGATTACTGCAAAATATGTAGCGTCAGTAGTGTGCTTCGTGTGAGGCTAGCGAAGACTAACAACCACAGCTAGCTGCTAGATCTGTTGAGTTCTCTTTCTGTTTCTTCTGGTTCTGTTTATTTAATACTTGAATCGGACGGACCTTGTTATGAGATGGTTCGTAGTGAAAAGAAAGTACCTCATATGACAAATCTTTCTGTCAAAATGTGTCCCACAACTTCGTGCTAGCTCAGTGTTTTCTGGAAGTTAGCTTGCTAGCTTCTGTGTCCTCGGTCTTCGTAACGCAGTAACACGTACAGCCTGCTTGCCGTGCTGTAGCCCAGTTAACTTCACCAAGTCAATAACTAAAGTTTGAAAGCTGCCAGCACTGCAGTGACATGATCATATTTTCAAGCAGCTGTATTTTGTATCATATGCAGACAGACAGGAAATATAAGATTGCGTGTTTTGTCTTTCTTCTTCAATTCTAAAGGATACAAGCCTGAATCAGTGTTTTGGTAGCTGTGATAGAAAGGATAGGTAGAATGATAATTGCAGTGTTTTGTAAAGTATGATAGACAAGACGAGGGCAGACATGGTGGTCAAACGGTTAGTGCGCTTGTTTCCCAGTTCAAGCCCACCCATGCCTGTTCTCCATGTAAGGTGGAGTTGCGTCAGTAAGTGCATCCACGTGTAAGACTGGCACCTGCCAAATCAACACAGCAGGTCCATGGTTGATCTGCTGTGTTGATTAACATGGAACGTTGCATAAGGGAACTGTGACGGCCCAACGACACCTAGAAACGTCAGAATCTCAAGGCAAATCTCATCCATCCAACAGTTCTCCTGTGTTGACCCAGAGTGAAAAAAACAGAGAAGTCTAAGCAACTTACTTAATAGTAGGAAAGAGGAGGAGGAGGGCCAACAGAGCAATAACAGGTAATGAGAAGGTCAAAGTTATTAACATAAGTTCAAGAGTAAAGTTGTAGCAGCTTTTTGTCTATTCCATAAGGCCTGAGGGGAGAAGAATCCTAATAATGCTGTAGTGCCCAAGTGGACTGAAACTGTTCAGATGCAACAGATAGGCTGCAGTCGGCCGTATCTTGCCGTCCGTCATGGTCCATGCTTCATCTAGTGTAGCTGATAACTGAAACAATCCTTCAGATCTTTCAAAGAAGCACCACATTCGGCACACATACTCCTTAATCTTTTGAAAAAGAAAAAAAAAGACTGGCCTGCTTGAATTTTTAATAGGGGTCAAAGAATTGCACGGGGTCAAAATTTAAAAATGCTCCAATCATATTGAAAACTATACCATATTATTTGTCTGCTCATAAAGATTCCAGAATTGTATAGTTTGTACTATCTGTGACTCGGTGGTGAAAGTTCTCCGGAAATGACCGGAAAAACGTGTCGCTGACCGAACCGTCCTCCTAAAAATTGGTCCCCCGGATGACGCGGTTCACGGATTAACACCTCATTCCTGCTTCAAACTACACACCAGTCATCATCTATCTCAGCGACAGATATCTGAAGGTTTTGTACAACAATCATTTCCACATAAATTCAGCGTTATTTCATCATGAAAGGCAGCGGAAGTGATCAGAGTGTCGAGAGCTGCTGGCTGATGCGTTCACTGCGCATCGGTCATTTCAAAGCATCTATCAGTCTGTGGCACTGCTCAGGTGGTATGAGAGCCCAGGTTGCTCTGATGGTGGCCTTCAGCTCTACTACATTGTTGGGTCTGGCGTGTTGCTTCTTCCTCTTCATAATACCCCATAGATTTTCTGTTGGGTTAAGGTCAGGCAAGTTTGCTGGCCAGTTAAGAACAGGGGTACCATGGTCCTTAAACCAGGTACTGGTAGCTTTGGCACTGCGTGCAGGTGCCAAGTCCTGCTGGAAAATGAAATCTGCATCTCCATAAAGTTGGTCAGCAGCAGGAAGCATGAAGTGCTCTACAACTTCCCGGTAGATGGCCGCGTTGACCTTGGACTTCAAAAAACACAGTGGACCAACACCAGTAGATGACATGGCACCCAAACCATCACTGACTGTGGAAACTTTACACTGGACCTCAAGCAGCGTGGATTCTGTGCCTCTCCTCTCTTCCTCCAGACTCTGGGACCTTGATTTCCAAAGGAAATGGAAAATGTACTTTGATCAGCGAACATAACTTTGGAGCACTCAGCAGCAGTCCAGTCCTTTTTGTCTTTAGTCCAGGCAAGACGTCAAGTCAGCAGTCTGCCCCATGATTGTGTAGCCCACAGAACTAGACTGAGAGACCAGTTAAAGGCCTTTGCAGGTGTTTGGAGTTAATTAGCTGATTAGAGTCTGACACCAGGTGTCTTCAATATTCAACCTTTTCACAATATTCTAATTTTCAGAGATACTGAATTTGGGGTTTTCATTAGTTATAATCATCAAAATTAAAAGAAATAAACACCTGAAATATATCAGTTTGTGTGGAATGAATGTATACATTATACAAATTTCACTTTTTGAATGGAATTACTGGTATAAATAAACTTTTTCATGATATTCTAATTATATGGCCAACACCTGTAGGACCCCCTAAGGGGCTTGCCAAAAATTAAATTTTTTTTTCTTTTCCTATGGCCCACTTTCATCACTGATGACTGAATGGTATGGGGTAAAAACAGCAAGAATAATGACAAAAGTGAATTTCATTTTGTCCACGGGTCCAAAGTTAAAGTTGCTCCAATTTTTTTGGTTAAAAAGTGATGCAGATTATTGGTTGAGCTAATATGATTAGTAAATGGCATAGTTTTGACTATGTTGAATGCTTGTCTACAGAGTATTGATCAAACAATGTCAGCGTCAATTCAATTCTATGACGTGACATATGCTACCATGTGATGTGATAACTAAAGGCCCCATTCACACATAACACAAATGAGGTCGAATGGTGCACAGAGGAAGGTTTGAATGGCTCTCGTGAATGCCTTGTACAGCAGTCGGCACAACCATTCGGCCACAGCACATGCACTACACATTCGCGAGGCCTTGTGGTAGAAACACAACAGCGGTGTAGATGAGGCTGCACTGCCATCTGACCGTGGTAGCAACATTCGTGCAGCTGGTGGATATTAGCTGACAGCCAGGACACACGAGTGTACTCCTGTGGACAGCTACAGTCCATTCATGTGAGCGCTTTGCTGCTTTGGACAGGGGGCCGTGTCACTCGGATCATATCAGCGCAGGCAGGAGCCTTGAAGCTGTCAGACGCTCACAAGCATGTTCACCAAGGCGATCACATCATGTCGCTGTGTACACTTGTGTATCGTGTGGACAGCTCGTGAGCCCATTCATGTGAACTGCACCGGACGGGGGGCCATGCCGCTCGTCAGTGATATGATGTCCACTTTGACATGATCTCACACAGTCATAGCCAACACAGTTATGCATTTGTCAGGGGACTGTGGTTGACATGTAATCAAATCGTATTTAATGTCATTCGAAATCAAGTAGGGAGGGAGCTGAGCATGGGCCACAGCCAGTGACTGAGTGACTGTGTTCGTGCATTCCACATCACAGCTGACCGCCACATCAGCACATCGCAAAGCTGGGGAACACATTGTCACCTGTGTTCCAACCACCCATGTACAAGGCATTTGGTGTATGCGTGTGTGCAAATGATGACAACATGGGGAAAAATAAAAACAAAAGGAATCACCTTTGGATCGCCCCCAGCCATGTCTTAGTGTGCACAGTGATGACCATGCACCCAAGCTGGGCCATCTGAAATTATCCGTGTGACGTTTTGGTCCGTTGTAGTTTGTCTGTATTACAGTGTTTGGAAAGACATATCATTTGATTTAAAACAGTGATTCGCTTTGAAGTTATTAATTCCGGAGTCTATCTTTCCAACTTTACTCAGCAGAGAGCCACGCAGCATTTGGGCCTGTGTAGTCAGTCCCACAACTACATATGGAAGATATTATTATTACTATTATTATTATTGTTGTTGTTGTTTATTTTTACTTTTTTCCTTTACATGAGGGACAGTGGCTTCACTTTACGAACCAGCGAAGCAGGAGATATTAATGGTCCAGTCCACACCAGAGAACCGTGTCGTCAGCTACCACACGAAAAAAGCATGTTAATGACGAATGAATAAAAATTGTCTGGTATGAAACTGGACAATTCTCATTTCTTGTCCACAACAATAGTAAAGAGTCTTGGAAGTGACTTTAATCAGCAGAATGATGAGTAATGATTGACATCTTTAAATGACTTTGATGGAGGTTGAATAAAATGTGGACCTGCTGATTATGAATCGGAAGCAGTGGGTCCACAATTAACATAGAGAAATGATCATTTTCCTGCTACACACCCTCAAACCGTCTGTTGTAACGGTAGTGAGAAGTATGAAGAGTAGCAGGTGCATTTGATATTTTTAACCAAAATTACTTGTCAAAGAAAAGCTTGGGGATTCACAGTATTGTCAGTTTAATTCACAGCACTGTTATTCAATGTTTTAATTAGTGTGATGGATTTTTGGGAAAATACAACTGTTTCTTCAGCTCCACTTGTATTACAAAATACATTTTAGACATTATACTGCTTACTCATGAGAAATGCTGAACTCAGCCACATGGGGTGTGCAGCCAGTACATTCTGAGTGCCGGTCCCAAGCCCGGATAAATGAGGGTTGCGTCAGGAAGGGCATCCGGCGTAAAACAAGCCAACCCAACTATGCAGACTCAGAATCGAATTCCCATACCGGATCGGTCGCGGCCCGGGTTAACAACGTCCGCCACCGGTGCTGTTGCCCAACAGGGTGCCGGTGGAAATTGGGCTACTGCTGGGCAAAGATGACGAAGAAGAGGAGGAAAACGTTGCCACGAACAGCGGGAGAAGAGGAAAACTAGAAGGGTGGAAATGAGAGTGGGGACTTTGAATGTTGGTAGTATGACTGGTAAAGGGAGAGAGCTGGCTGATATGATGGAGAGGAGAAAGGTAGACATATTGTGTGTGCAAGAGACCAAGTGGAAGGGAAGTAAGAGCAGGAGCATCGGCGGTGGGTACAAGTTGTTGTACCATGGTGAGGACAGGAAGAGAAATGGTGTTGGGGTCATTTTAAAGGAAGAGTATGTTAAAAGTGTGATGGAGGTTAAACGAGTGTCTGACAGGGTGATGAGTGTGAAGTTGGAAATTGAAGGGGTGATGATGAATATCATCAGTGCATATGCCCCACAGGTAGGTTGTGAGATGAAGGAGAAAGAACATTTCTGGAGTGTGTTAGATGAGGTGGTGGAGAGTGTGCCCAAGCATGAAAGAGTGGTGATAGGAGCAGACTTCAATGGGCATGTTGGTGAAGGGAACAGAGGTGATGAGGAAGTAATGGGTAGATATGGTATCAAGGATAGGAATGGGGAAGGACAGATGGTAGTTGATTTTGCAAAAAGGATTGAAATGGCTGTGGTGAATACCTACTTTAAGAAAAGGGAGGAGCACAGGGTAACATATAAGAGTGGAGGAAGGTGCACACAGGTGGACTACATTCTTTATAGGAGATGCAAGCTAAAAGAAATCACAGACTGTAAGGTGGTAGCAGGAGAGAGTGTCACTAGACAGCATAGGATGGTTGTTTGTAGGATGACTTTAGAGGTAAAGAAGAAGAGAGTGAGAGCTCAACAAAGGATCAGATGGTGGAAGCTGAAGGAGGAAGACTGTTGTGTGAAATTTAGCGAGCAGGTGAGAGAAGCACTAGTTGGAGGAGAAGCAATTTTGGACAACTGGAAAAGTACTGCAGATGTGGTGAGGGAGACAGCTAGGGCAGTACTGGGTATGACATCTGGACAGTGGAAGGAAGACAAGGAGACTTGGTGGTGGGATGAAGAGGTCCAGGAAAGCATAAGGAGAAAGAGGTTGGCGAAAAAGTTTTGGGATAGTCGGAGAGATGAAGAAAATAGACAGGAGTACAAGGCGATGCGGTGTAAGGCGAAAAGAGAAATGGCAAAAGCAAAGGAAAAGGCATATTGCGAGCTGTACAAGAAGTTGAATAGTAAGGAAGGAGAAAAGGACTTGTACCGATTGGCCAGACAAAGGGACAGAGCTGTAAAGGATGTGCAGCAGGTTAGGGTGGTAAAAGATGCACATGGTAATGTGCTGACAAGTGAGGAGTGTGTGCTGAGAAGGTGGAGGGAATATTTTGAAGAGTTGATGAATAAAGAAAATGAGCGAGAGAAAAGGCTGGATGATGTGGCGAGAGTAAATCAGGAAGTAAAAGAGATTAGCAAGGAAGAAGTGAGGGCTGCTGTGAAGATGAAGAGTGGAAAGACAGTTGGTCCAGATGACATTCCAATGGAGGCATGGAAATGTCTAGGAGAGATGGCAGTAGAGTTTCTAACCAGATTGTTTAATAAAATCTTGGAAAGTGAGAGGATGCCTGAGGAGTGGAGACGAAGTGTGCTGGTTCCTATTTTCAAGAACAAGGGTGATGTGCAGAGCTGCAGTAACTACAGAGGCATAAAGCTGATCAGCCACAGCATGAAGTTATGGGAAAGAGTAGTAGAAGCTAGGCTTAGAAAACAGGTGAAGATCTGTGAGCAGCAATATGGTTTCATGCCGAGAAAGAGCACTACAGATGCAATGTTTGCTCTGAGAATACTGTTGGAAAAGTACAGAGAAGGACAGAAAGAGTTACATTGTGTTTTTGTGGACTTAGAAAAAGCTTATGATAGGGTGCCAAGAGAAGAGTTGTGGCATTGTATGAGGAAGTCTGGAGTGGCAGAGAAGTATGTTAGGGTAGTGCAGGACATGTACAAGAATAGTGTGACAGCGGTGAGATGCGCAGTCGGAATGACAGACTCATTCAAGGTGGAGGTGGGATTACACCAAGGATCAGCTCTGAGTCCTTTCTTGTTTGCAGTGGTGATGGACAGGTTGACGGATGAGATCAGACAGGAGTCCCCATGGACTATGATGTTTGCAGATGACATTGTGATCTGTAGTGAGAGTAGAGAGCAAGTTGAGTCTAGTCTGGAGAAGTGGAGATATGCTTTGGAGAGAAGGGGAATGAAAGTCAGTAGAAGCAAGACTGAGTACATGTGTGTGAATGAGGGAGCCCAGTGGAATAGTGCAGTTACAAGGAGTAGAAGTGGTGAAAGTAGATGAGTTTAAATACTTGGGGTCAACTGTTCAAAGTAATGGAGAGTGGTAGAGAGGTGAAGAAGAGAGTGCAGGCAGGGTGGAGTGGGTGGAGAAAGGTGGCAGGAGTGATTTGTGACCGAAGAATATCAGCAAGAGTGAAGGGGAAAGTTTACAAAACAGTAGTGAGACCAGCTATGTTGTATGGTTTAGAGACAGTGGCACTAACAAAAAGACAGGAGGCAGAGCTGGAGGTGGCAGAACTGAAGATGTTGAGATTCTCTTTGGGAGTGACAAGAATGGACAAGATTAGGAATGAACATATCAGAGGGACAGCTCAGGTGGGACGGTTTGGAGACAAAGTCAGAGAGGCGAGATTTGAGATGGTTTGGACATGTGCAGAGGAGGGACCCAGGGTATATAGGGAGAAGGATGCTGAGGATGGAGCCACCAGGCAGGAGGAGAAGAGGGAGACCAAAGAGGAGGTTCATGGATGTGCTGAGAGAGGACATGCAGGTGGTTGGTGTGACAGAGGAAGATACAGAGGACAGGGTGAGATGGAAACGATTGATCTGCTTTGGCGACCCCTAACGGGAACAGCCGAAAGACAAAGAAGACGACTCATGAGAAGTGCTGGGAACTATATGATCTTGGTTTACGGTGCAAGTACCACTTGGTAATTTTGTGAGGCTTATCTGACTGTAAGAAGTAGAGACAGTAAACAAATATGTAGGACTGCTTTTTTGCATTTGCGCAATATCTCTAAAATTAGAAAGGTCTTGTCTCAGAGTGATGCTGAAAAACTAATCCATGCATTTATTTCCTCTAGGTTGGACTATTGTAATTCATTATTATCAGGTTGTCCTAAAAGTTCCCTGAAAAGCCTTCAGTTAATTCAAAATGCTGCAGCTAGAGTACTGACAGGGACTATAAGGAGAGAGCATATCTCACCCATATTGGCCTCTCTTCATTGGCTTCCTGTTAATTCTACAATAGAATTTAAAATTCTTCTTCTTACTTATAAGGTTTTGAATAATCATGTCCCATCTTATCTTAGGGACCTGATAGTACCATATCACCCCAATAGAGCACTTCGCTCTCAGACTGCAGGCTTACTTGTAGTTCCTAGGGTTTGTAAGAGTAGAATGGGAGGCAGAGCCTTCAGCTTTCAGGCTCCTCTCCTGTGGAACCAGCTCCCAATTCAGATCAGGGAGACAGACACCCTCTCTACTTTTAAGATTAGGCTTAAAACTTTCCTTTTTGCTAAAGCTTATAGTTAGGGCTGGATCAGGTGACCCTGAACCATCCCTTAGTTATGCTGCTATAGACTTAGACTGCTGGGGGGTTCCCATGATGCACTGAGTGTTTCTTTCTCTTTTTGCTGTGTATGCACCACTATGCATTTAATCATTAGTGATTGATCTCTGCTCCCCTCCACAGCATGTCTTTTTCCTGATTCTCTCCCTCAGCCCCAACCAGTCCCAGCAGAAGACTGCCCCTCCCTGAGCCTTGTTCTGCTGGAGGTTTCTTCCTGTTAAAAGGGAGTTTTTCCTTCCCACTGTTGCCAAGTGCTTGCTCACAGGGGGTCGTTTTGACCGTTGGGGTTTTCCGTAATTATTGTATGACTTTGCCTTACAATATAAAGCACCTTGGGGCAACTGTTTGTTGTGCTTTGGCGCTATATAAATAAAATTGATTTGATTTTGATTTAGTCCCCATCGTCAAAACATGTGTTTACAATGAAGAGGTGCGTGGATGACCAGGAACCAGTGTTTGCATCACAGCCGCAGCCATCACGCCGTCTCCCAGTTCCAAGTGTTGCAGAGAGCTTCCAGCATCGGGTTTTCTCCCCGACACCTCCTGTCATCGAAGCAGTACCAGACAACATGCAACCATCTGCAGGCATCCAGTATTCCATCTCCCAGGGCTACCAGGTATTAACACAACTTGCTGGCCAAGTCTGTGATCCTCCCCCGGATGGGAAGTGAGTCCATCCCACCTTACTCCCATCTGAGGCCTGCAGTTATCTCTCGCATGCCGAAGCACAGTATTGACAAGGGATATAGCTGAGAGCTCTGTCTTATCTGAACATTTGCTACTACATTGCCAGAGCCCTTGCACCTAAACCAGGCAAACTTCTCAGATGTGTACACCCAGTGGGGGAATAATCACTATAGCAACACTGGCCTGATTTGTATATTAATTATGTCACAGGACCAGTGAGTGTAAAATGATATCATTTTAGCTCATGGAGACAACATTACTTGAATTAGCCACTCAAAATTTTTACACAACCTGCTCGTTAGTTTCCAGATGACTTTACTACTTTAGTAGAGTTGACCGATATTGGGGAATAAAAATTTTATAATGCAATAAATCTTCTGATATATACAGTAGTGTTCAGAATAATAGTAGTGCTATGTGACTAAAAAGATTAATCCAGGTTTTGAGTATATTTCTTATTGTTACATGGGAAACAAGATACCAGTAGATTCAGTAGATTCTCAAAAATCCAACAAGACCAAGCATTCATGATATGCACACTCTTAAGGCTATGAAATTGGGCTATTAGTAAAAAAAAAAAAAGTAGAAAAGGGGGTGTTCACAATAATAGTAGCATCTGCTGTTGACGCTACAAACTCAAAACTATTATGTTCAAACTGCTTTTTTATCAATCCTGTGAATCACTAAACTAGTATTTAGTTGTATAACCACAGTTTTTCATGATTTCGTCACATCTGCGAAACATTAATTTTGTTGGTTTGGAACCAAGATTTTGCTGGTTTACTAGTGTGCTTGGGGTCATTGTCTTGTTGAAACACCCATTTCAAGGGCATGTCCTCTTCAGCATAAGGCAACATGACCTCTTCAAGTATTTTGACATATCCAAACTGATCTATGATACCTGGTATGCCATATATAGGAGAAACATGCCCATATCATGATGCTTGCACCACCATGCTTCACTGTCTTCACTGTGAACTGTGGCTTGAATTCAGAGTTTGGGGGTCGTCTCACAAACTGTCTGCGGCCCTTGGACCCAAAAAGAACAATTTTACTCTCATCAGTCCACAAAATATTCCTCCGTTTTTCTTTAGGCCAGTTGATGTGTTCTTTGGCAAATTGTAACCTCTTCTGCACATGTCTTTTATTTAACAGAGGGACTTTGCGGGGGATTCTTGCAAATCAATTAGCTTCACACAGGCGTTACCTGTCACAGCACTTACAGGTAACTCCAGACTGTCTTTGATCATCCTTGAGCTGATCAGTGGGTGAGCCTTTGCCATTCTGGTTATTCTTCTATCCATTTTGATGGTTTTCAGTTTTCTTCCACGCGTCTGTTTTTTTTTTTTTGGCCATTTTAAAGCATTGGAGATCATTGTAGATGAACAGCCTATCATTTTTTTGCACCTGCGTATACGTTTTCCCCTCTCCAATCAACTTTTTAATCAAACTACGCTGTTCTTCTGAACAATGTCTTGAACGTCCCATTTTCCTCAGGCTTTCAAAGAGAAAAGCATGTTCAACAGGTGCTGGCTTCATCCTTAAATAGGGGACACCTGATTCACACCTGTTTGTTCCACAAAATTGACAAACTCACTGACTGAATGCCACACTACTATTATTGTGAACACCCCCTTTTCTACTTTTTTTTTTTTTTTTTTTTACTAATAGCCCAATTTCATAGCCTTAAGAGTGTGCATATCATGAATGCTTGGTCTTGTTGGATTTGTGAGAATCTACTGAATCTACTGGTACCTTGTTTCCCATGTAACAATAAGAAATATACTCAAAACCTGGATTAATCGTTTTAGTCACATAGCACTACTATTATTCTGAACACTACTGTACGTGAAAATGCCATTGATTCCTAACATTTCATTATCAAGTCCTTATGACAAAGAAATGTAACGGTACATACAAGAATTTGTTTGGGGTGAATCTGCAGAAATACTGCAGCAGATAACAGAATATTGACAGAGGAATCTTTCAAATTATGAATCAAGCACTAAATTTGGCACAAATACTCCTGAGACATTACTCTTTAGATAAAACAGAGCGGCCAGTTAAATTTTCAATTTTCAAGCAGCCAGGTAAGGGTCAGTTGAAGAATTACACAGTGGTCAAAGTTAAAAGATGCTACAATCATAACTATTTGTCTGATTAAATATTCCAAAAAGGTATAGTTTGGACTATCTGTGACTGAATGTTATGGGGTAAAAACAGCAAGAATGGTGACAAAGGTCGATTTCAGTTTGTACAGGGGTCAAAAATTAAAGTTGCTCCAATTTTGGTAAAATGTGGTGCAAATTATTGGTTGAGCTTTATAGGATTAATAAATGCAGTAGTTTTGACTGTTGAATGTTTGGTCTGCAAAGTAAAGATCAAACAAGGTAGATGTCCCTTGGATTCTATGACATATGTTTTTAAAGATCAGATTTTAAAGTTCTGCTACTAACCTATAAAATTATTCATGGACTGGCACCTCAGCTGACCTAATTAAACCTTACGTACCGGCCCAGGCTTTACGTTCTCAGGGTGCAGGACTACTTTGTGTCCCTAGGGTGAATGAGAAGTCTGTGGGTCACAGAGCTTTCTCTTATCGTCCCCCTGTTCTGTGGAATGATCTCCCTGCATCAATAAAACAGTCAGATTCTGTGGAGACTTTCAAGTCCAGACTTAAGACGCACTTTTTTTCCATTTCATATGGCTAGCATAATGGTACAGTTTTGTTTTACGCTTTTTACTCTTTTTAATTAATTTCTTAGTAATTGGAGCAGGCTGCGGCCTCAGCTTTACCTAAATTCTGGGTCTTTTAGTGAAGTTTAGGGCTAGTGGCCGGCAATCACCTTAGTATTTGTCTGTTTTTCTTGTTGTTTAATGCTGGCAAATTATACAGTATTTTTTGTCTTTCTGATGCCTGATTCTGTTTTTTCTCTCTGTTTAAGGTGCAGCTCCATCCAGTGATGGGAGTTGTATTTGTGTTGTGATCCTCCTGTCCTGTGCGCCAATAGCATTTCTTGTATATTTGTCCGTGAATTGTTCTGTAATTTATGTTTGTATCATGGCCCAAGCAGAGGGTCACCCCTTTGAGTCTGGTCTGCTTGAGGTTTCTTTCTCAGAGGGAGTTTTTCCTTACCACAGTTGCTCTGTGGGTTGGTAAGGTTAGACCTTACCTGTGTGAAGCGCTTTGAGGCAACTCTGTTGTGATTTGGCGCTATATAAAGGAAAATAAATTGAAATTGAGTTGAAATGTTACCCCACAACATGATAACTGAACATGACACATGGTGCAAACTATTCCTTTTTAAAACCTTATTAACTCAAGCAATAATTTGCATCCCTGTACAGATTGCATTCTAATCTAATTACATTTTTCTGCAAATCTGATTGATAAATCGTGAGATTTCAGACCATAAAATATCATGTGGACGGAGGCAAAATATTCATCATTGATGTATTACTCCACGCCCTGACCACACACACTGCTACGCAGATGTCAGTACTGGTGCTGAGAGCGAGTGAAAGTGGCGAAGCGATGACAATGCCGAAATGGATTAATTTAAGCTACCATACAAAAGTATTGTGGATTCTGCTTACAGAATTTCTAGTTTGGCATGAAGACACTGTTGCTACGGTAAACTTTGACTAGCCAATTACACCCTTTGTCTGCATAACAGTTTTATTGAACTATATTATTATGCGGGTTAAGATGTAACCTTCAGTGGTGGACACAGATCTGTGCAAACGTTGGAATTGGATTAGAATGGGGATAACCCCCTTGTGTCTGATTTGCGGACGTTAATGCTGGATTACGATTGCAAATAGCTATTTTAAAATCCTTTTGACCAATTTGCGACCATAAAATCCAGCGTTATCGTCCGCAAATCATCAGACACATCAGGGTTATTCCCTAAATTGTCCTTTGTCACCATTCTTGCAATTTTTACCCCATAACTCCATAATATTCAGTCACAGATAGACCAAACTATGCATCTTTGGAATCTACATTTTGTTCATCATCTTTATAAAGTGGTACATTTTGACTCTTGATTAAGGTATTGACTTTGAGTAACTTTGAAGTCGTTGTTGAGTACTGTACATGATCCTTCAATATTTATGCGGTAGATTTTATAATGTCAGTATGCTTTTTCCTAAAGGTATCTACGGTGCCTCAAAGCACAAGTGGACTTGGACATGGAAATAGTGTTACACCTCATGTTGGTCCCCCCACACATGGCCCTGCTATTCAGTCACAGGGGCCTTCTGTGGTACATAGCCATGCTCATCCACCTGCACCTTTGTCTTCAAGCCAGGGACAGCAGCAGTTTCAGCGATTGAAGGTACTTTATCTATATATTTAAAGTCAGGTGGCGTGTGTGTGTGTGTGTGAGAGAGACTTTGATCACGGACAAACTGGGGAGAGCCAACATTTGCCGTTTGGTATGTTTATGTATTTTGGGTCAAAGATGAACATCATAAAACAGAAAGTGGATAGGACTATCCACACGTGGTATTGCTGTCACGAATATTGAGATCACGCCTCTTGCATCGGTGGTCTCTGATCACTAACTTATTAGGTTTACAGTTTTGCTGCCATGTTTAGTGGAACAACAACCTTGTTTCTTACTGCGGTGACACATTAACTCCTTAACTATGACTGAACGCGAAGCTAGACTGCCTAGTATCTTAGCTTCATGTTTGGAGAATGCTCAATCAGTGGACAGTCTTGTGGATGGTTTGAACTCAGTGCTCAAAACTACACTTGACGAGATTGTGCCACCTGTGTTAAAACCACCCCTTCCCAAAACACAGTTGCCTTGGTTCAGTGGTCACTTGCGTGACCTGAGGCAGAAGGCTGGAGGTTTAGAAGAAGCTGGGAGTGACAAGATGGCGCCAGCTGTTGTGGCAAGCCATCTTTCTGTCTCTGCCCCCGTCCCGTATGCATTGTTTATTGTTGTAGTAGTGGCGTGTTTGCTTGCGACGGACACACAGTCTCTGCTGGTGTATGAGTGTCAGGCTCTTTCTGATCTTCGCAACGAGACCGGAATGTTTCATCATGCTTATTACGATCAGAGGACTATTGGGCTTCCACCGTTTCTGGCATCGGTGCCGCCTGAGCTGTTTCGCTGGGAGTTGGTCTTCTGCCCCCGGAGAGGAACCGGCAGGGGACAGCGTCAGTGTCATGGCACACGCGCAAGCGTGCGTTTTAAACTCCAGTTCTGGTCTCTCAGAAATAAGTTATTTTTCTGGAGATATTTCCTCTGCTTAAGTGGATTTACTTCGTCGGCAGTGATACCTTCTTCCTGTTTACCCGGCGTCTCTTGATCAGCTGACAGCGTCGAGCTGCTGGACACTGAGGAGGTGGGGCTGGAGAGGTGGAGTGAATCCTAACATCCTGCACAGGCTGCACTGCGCAGCTTTCCCTCAGGATCAGGAGCGAAGGGAAATTTATCAAGTTGAGACTGTGGCCTGCTTCTGCAGACATGTCCTTAAGAATCATAGAGGGATATGTTTTATAAATTTACTGCCCATGACTACATTGGATGATATTAAGGATGGCTCACTGGCTGTTCCAGCAATGTTAAATATTTTGTGTGCGACCACCAATCCACGTGGAATGCCTCAAATCTAAACCTACTTCCAGGCACCTTGTGAATGTTATTCAGGAACCACCCTAAAAACTAGTGATGGGATGATGATACCTCAAGGAGTGTATTGACACATTACACAAACTGTGTCAGCACTGTATTGACACTGTATTGGTTGCTCAGTAGTGACCCCTGCAGTAGTTATAAAATCATTGCAGGTAAATAAAATGAAAAAAAGATGGAAAAGCTAACATGCTGCAAACCCAACATCAGCCTGTGAAATAGTTAATCGTTAGTCCTCTATTTAAAATATGATCTCATGTGCTCAATTTGTGTGTCGAGTTAAGCTGTTCATGAAAAGAGATTTGCTTAAAACCTTGTTTGTGTAAATGCTAAACTGAGTTGGTTTGTAAAATATAGCAAATTTGTAATAAAATTCAGAGTTAAAATTTGTAACTTATGTATAGAAAATTGTTAACTTGTGTTAAAGTATATGAAATAAAAGACTAAAAATAGATTCATTTATGCATTTTTATTGAGGAACAAAGGTTTCTGAAGTGTCTTTGCTCTAAGGCGATTTCTCCTCTTACACACCAGTTCCCCTGCCTTAGAAAAATCTCTTTCACAGGGTACAGATGAAGATGGTGAGCATAAAAATTTCAGTGCGAGTTGATAAAGGTGTGGATATGTTTTCTGGTTTTTCTTCCAGTATTGTAGCAGGGGTGGTGGCCAAGTGGTTAATGCGCTTGGTTTTAGTTCGGAAGGTTCTGGGTTCAAATCCCACTCCTGCCACATTTCTCCATGTAATGTGGAGTTGCGTTAGGAAGGGCATCCGGCGTAAAACCTGTGCCAAATCAACATGCAGATCCACCTTGGATTTGCTGTGGCGACCCCGAGTGCAAACAAGGGAGCAGCCGAAGGGACTTACATTGTAAAGGAATACAAACATATCTAATTGAAAAAATAACAGTAAACAAAGATTTACCTTATTTGGCGTCAAAAGATCAAAATTATTGCAGACTGGGGAAACGTCTTTGAACAATCCATGAAGTCAGTGGAACAAGGTGACGGCAAGCAAAAATCCAACAGCAAAACTCCATCCAACAAATCTGCAACATGTCGATACAGTTTGGTTCCTTATAAACACAATTTGGCACGGGGCAGTCGAACGACACAGTTCCTGTATCGGTCATGATTTTTTTCTTAAAGCGATACACGCACCAATACGGGGTTTTACTCTTGTGTGCTCGGCACAGTGTTGACGCACCAGTGTTGTTCATTCCATCACTACTAAAAACCGATCAGTTGAGTTGTTGACCCCAATGAGGCCCTTAGTTTGGGTCTCATTAACATCAGATCACTGTCCTCAAATTCATTGATCTAATTGTGAATCACCACTTGGACATGATTGGGTTATGTGACACCTGGCTTAAACCTACAGTTGCCCTTCCCTTAAAGTAGACTTGCATTGAAATAAATGTGGTCAGATTTCAGAAAGAAATAGCTGATATGTATTTATAAGACCCGTGTGAATTTCCCCGTGTGTGTAGATTTTCATTGCGACACCACTCAATCAAACGGGCGTATGAAAAAGTCCCCCAAAATAATTTTCTAGCACAAATAAAAGAAAGCATTGTGGGTAGCGTAGTTCAGGTTCACTTTGGACGTTACAGTTACAAAGCAAACCAGACTAATTTTAACTTTATTTTATTTATTTTTGCCTGTAATTTAATCGCCTAGACTCGGTGGGGGAGAGGAGCTCTCATAGCGTAGCTGTGTGTACAGAGGGAGGGACTTTTCTTCACGTTTCGACACTGTTTTGGATTTTAAAAAGGACGCTTTATGTGGATTATTTATTCAGATGAATCCCACTGAAACTAACAGGTAAGAATCGATATTTACCACGTGTATTTTACTCTGCCAATCAATGTATTAATGGATGTATTTCGGTTGTTTAAGAAGCAGGGTTGAAAGCGTGTGAAAAAAGCAGCAGCTTTTAGTTCGTAAAAGGCGGTGTATCTAATACCGGGATAAACTGTGACTTCTAATACTGTGTTTTACTGCTTTTGAAAGATGATGACAGTGTTTGGGGTTTTATTTTTTATTCATTTTTCATGCGTTCTTTGCGTTTGTGATCCTTGAATTTACCCAGCAACCCCTGTGGCGCTTAAAGTGAAACTGGTTTGTCAGAAGCCGACACTGTAATTTGATGTGGCCGCGTCCAAATCAATACTAATAGTTATTGTTATCTGTAATAAAGATATATATATATTTTTTTAGCAGTTTATCGGTTTAGTGTCATAAAATATAACTTTTCAGTTATCTGATTAATGGTTATCGAAGCTAACTTTTTGGTTAGCTGTGCCCACCACTGGTGTTGAGTCCTGAATGCATTGCTAAAATCCTAATGTATCCATAATTTACATAAATGATTTGCAGAGGGGATCAGAAGGCTTATTTATATCAATGGTGAAGTCACCAATTGTCAGAATTTTATCTGCACTCGTTGACAAGTTAGAGATGAATTCAACAAATTCATCTAAGAATTCAGAGTATGGCCCAGGGGGCCTATATACAGTGACAAGGTAAAACGGCTGATATTTATTCTTCTGATTTTGGCAGTACGTTAACATTGTGGGCAGAGCGGAGAATCAGATGTTCAAACGAGTTATATTTGTGACCCCCAACAGCTAATAAACTAAACCTAGATTTATAAGATAATTATAGTGGGCGATTTTAACATCCACACAGATGCTTAGAATGACAGCCTCAACACTGCATTTAATCTATTATTAGACTCTATTGGCTTTGCTCAAAAAGTAAATGAGTCCACCCACCACTTTAATCATATCTTAGATCTTGTTCTGACTTATGGTATGGAAATAGAAGACTTAACAGTATTCCCTGAAAACTCCCTTCTGTCTGATCATTTCTTAATAACATTTACATTTACTCTGATGGACTACCCAGCAGTGGGGAATAAGTTTCATTACACTAGAAGTCTTTCAGAAAGCGCTGTAACTAGGTTTAAGGATATGATTCCTTCTTTATGTTCTCTAATGCCATTTACCAACACAGTGCAGAGTAGCTACCTAAACTCTGTAAGGGAGATAGAGTATCTCGTCAATAGTTTTACATCCTCATTGAAGACAACTTTGGATGCTGTAGCTCCTCTGAAAAAGAGAGCTTTAAATCAGAAGTGTCTGACTCCGTGGTATAACTCACAAACTCGTAGCTTAAAGCAGATAACCCGTAAGTTGGAGAGGAAATGGCGTCTCACTAATTTAGAAGATCTTCACTTAGCCTGGAAAAAGAGTCTGTTGCTCTATAAAAAAGCCCTCCGTAAAGCTAGGACATCTTTCTACTCATCACTAATTGAAGAAAATAAAAACAACCCCAGGTTTCTTTTCAGCACTGTAGCCAGGCTGACAGAGTCAGAGCTCTATTGAGCTGAGTATTCCATTAACTTTAACTAGTAATGACTTCATGACTTTCTTTGCTAACAAAATTTTAACTATTAGAGAAAAAATTACTCATAACCATCCCAAAGACGTATCGTTATCTTTGGCTGCTTTCAGTGATGCCGGTATTTGGTTAGACTCTTTCTCTCCGATTGTTCTGTCTGAGTTATTTTCATTAGTTACTTCATCCAAACCATCAACATGTTTATTAGACCCCATTCCTACCAGGCTGCTCAAGGAAGCCCTACCATTATTTAATGCTTCGATCTTAAATATGATCAATCTATCTTTGTTAGTTGGCTATGTACCACAGGCTTTTAAGGTGGCAGTAATTAAACCATTACTTAAAAGCCATCACTTGACCCAGCTATCTTAGCTAATTATAGGCCAATCTCCAACCTTCCTTTTCTCTCAAAAATTCTTGAAAGTGTAGTTGTAAAACAGCTAACTGATCATCTGCAGAGGAATGGTCTATTTGAAGAGTTTCAGTCAGGTTTTAGAATTCATCATAGTACAGAAACAGCATTAGTGAAGGTTACAAATGATCTTCTTATGGCCTCGGACAGTGGACTCATCTCTGTGCTTGTTCTGTTAGACCTCAGTGCTGCTTTTGATACTGTTGACCATAAAATTTTATTACAGAGATTAGAGCATGCCATAGGTATTAAAGGCACTGTGCTGCGGTGGTTTGAATCATATTTGTCTAATAGATTACAATTTGTTCATGTAAATGGGGAATCTTCTTCACAGACTAAAGTTAATTATGGAGTTCCACAAGGTTCTGTGCTAGGACCAATTTTATTCACTTTATACATGCTTCCCTTAGGCAGTATTATTAGACGGTATTGCTTAAATTTTCATTGTTACGCAGATGATACCCAACTTTATCTATCCATGAAGCCAGAGGACACACACCAATTAGCTAAACTGCAGGATTGTCTTACAGACATAAAGACATGGATGACCTCTAATTTCCTGCTTTTAAACTCAGATAAAACTGAAGTTATTGTACTTGGCCCCACAAATCTTAGAAACATGGTGTCTAACCAGATCCTTACTCTGGATGGCATTACCCTGACCTCTAGTAATACTGTGAGAAATCTTGGAGTCATTTTTGATCAGGATATGTCATTCAAAGCGCATATTAAACAAATATGTAGGACTGCTTTTTTGCATTTACGCAATATCTTTAAAATCAGAAAGGTCTTGTCTCAGAGTGATGCTGAAAAACTAATTCATGCATTTATTTCCTCTAGGCTGGACTATTGTAATTCATTATTATCAGGTTGTCCTAAAAGTTCCCTAAAAAGCCTTCAGTTAATTCAAAATGCTGCAGCTAGAGTACTGACGGGGACTAGAAGGAGAGAGCATATCTCACCCATATTGGCCTCTCTTCATTGGCTTCCTGTTAATTCTAGAATAGAATTTAAAATTCTTCTTCTTACTTATAAGGTTTTGAATAATCAGGTCCCATCTTATCTTAGGGACCTCGTAGTACCATATCACCCCAATAGAGCGCTTCGCTCTGACTGCAGGCTTACTTGTAGTTCCTAGGGTTTGTAAGAGTAGAATGGGAGGCAGAGCCTTCAGCTTTCAGGCTCCTCTCCTGTGGAACCAGCTCCCAATTCAGATCAGGGAGACAGACACCCTCTCTACTTGTAAGATTAGGCTTAAAACTTTCCTTTTTGCTAAAGCTTATAGTTAGGGCTGGATCAGGTGACCCTGAACCATCCCTTAGTTATGCTGCTATAGACGTAGACTGCTGGGGAGTTCCCATGATGCACTGTTTCTTTCTCTTTTTGTTCTGTATGCACCACTCTGCATTTAATCATTAGTGATCGATCTCTGCTCCCCTCCACAGCATGTCTTTTTCCTGGTTCTCTCCCTCAGCCCCAACCAGTCCCAGCAGAAGACTGCCCCTCCCTGAGCCTGGTTCTGCTGGAGGTTTCTTCCTGTTAAAAGGGAGTTTTTCCTTCCCACTGTAGCCAAGTGCTTGCTCACAGGGGGTCGTTTTGACCGTTGGGGTTTTACATAATTATTGTATGGCCTTGCCTTACAATATAAAGCGCCTTGGGGCAACTGTTTGTTGTGATTTGGCGCTATATAAAAAAAAATTGATTGATTGATTGATAAATAAGAGCAACAACTCAGCCTTGCTTTACATCATGAGGCCGGTGGGCAGGCCTCATTTAAGGAGAGGACAGCTGTAGGTTTAAGCCAGGTTTCACATAACCCAAACATATCTAAGTGATGATCAATAATTAGATCATTAATCTACAGTGATTTTGAGGACAGTGATTTTATGTTAATAAGACCCAGACTAAGGACCTCAATGGGTTTGACAGTTGGACTGTTTGGATTTGGGGGTGGTTCCACAGTAGCATATATAAGATGCCTGGAAGTAGGTTTGTGTTTGAGACATCCCACGTGAGTTGTGGGTAGCAGACACGAAATCTTTGATATTGCTGGAACAGCCAACAGGCCATCCTTAATTTCAACGTCATCCAGTGTAGTAATGGGTGTTAAGTTTGCAAAGCATATCCCTCGATTTTTATGGACACATCTGCGGAAACAGGCCACAGTCTCAACTTGATGAATTTCCCTCCCTGACAGATAAACTGCACTATCACCATAGTGAATTTTCTGCAATAATTTCTCTGCTAAGCTAATGAATTCCACACCCACATTCGTCATAAGCCTTGCAGGGTCTCTAATCACCTGCTCTGTGGCCTGCTGTAAGTTCCTAATGTTACCCCAATTCATGTTGATGCTGTATGTAGGGATAAGAAAATATCTTTTAAACTCTTGTTTTTGTAGGTAGAAGATGCCTTGTCATACTTGGATCAGGTGAAGCTACAGTTTGGGAATCAGCCACAAGTTTATAATGATTTCCTTGATATTATGAAAGAGTTCAAGTCACAAAGGTAAGGTGCAGTTTTACTGCTGTTACTTTCACAGCTGGGGTTAAAACATGAAAAAAAAAAAAAAACTTTCAATTTTTCATATGTGACAGTAGAAAATTGTTATTAATTTTGTTACTACAGCATAGACACTCCTGGAGTTATCAGCCGTGTCTCCCAGCTGTTTAAGGGCCATCCAGACCTCATCATGGGTTTCAACACTTTCTTGCCTCCGGGTTATAAGATTGAGGTGCAAACAAATGACCTTGTCAACGTGACCACACCAGGTCACATTCACTACATCACACCACAAGGTATTTCTGTTCAGAGCATCTCTGTGAGTGGAGCGTCCCAACAGCCTGCAAATCATCACCAACACCAGAATGTGGCACCAACCAGCCCTCTAATCACTAACATGCCGCCTATCTCCACCCAACCTGCACCAAATAAAACCAGCAAGGTACACTGTGAATATCAATATGGCTCCACTGTATCAAAGAGAATGTAGTACTTCCACAGCGCCACCAGTGGCTGTTGTCTAAAATGCATCATCGTATCATATCTTGGTACTCCATTCTCTTTGACTTTATTGAGTTTAGATGATCAGAACATTTGAGATTCTGACAAAAATTGGTTGTATACATTTTATCACTAGTTTGATAACCTGAGTGCTTGTACAAAATCAAAGATACTGTTGTTTTCAACAGCTAATGCAGTCTCCAGTCCATACTCCCACCAGCCAGCCCAACCCATCAATACCATCATATGCCTCACCTCGCTCACCTTTGGTTCAGTGTTACACTCCTGTGAGCAGTACACCGACCACTGGACCACCACTCCAAAACAACCAGCCTGTAGAGTTCAACCATGCAATAAATTATGTCAACAAAATAAAGAACCGCTTCCAGGGTCAGCCAGACATCTACAAAGCCTTCTTAGAAATCCTGCATACATACCAGGCAAGTGAACACAGGTTCCTATGATGTCCGTAGAAACGTGTCTACTGTTATTACTCATGCCTATACTTTTATGGATAGGCAAATGTGTCAATCTCACAACCTCTTGTTGTAAAATAAATTTTGCAGAAGGAACAACGAAATGCGAAGGAGGCAGGGGTAAACTACACCCCGACACTGACTGAGCAGGAGGTCTACACTCAGGTAGCAAGGCTCTTCAAGAATCAGGAGGACCTGCTTTCTGAGTTCGGACAGTTCCTACCTGATGCAAACAGTTCAGTGGTAAGTCATGGCGATCACCCACCCCCCCCTTCCCCATCTAGAAGAAGGAAGGATACTAAATTTCACATTGTGACTTCACTTTTTTTCTTTCTTTTTTTTAAACATCCATGCTTTTCCAAATGTGACACATGTAGAACCACTGAATAATGTTCTAGTATTCCTTTCTAATGTATAAATTTCATGTGCAGGTATATATCCTTACTATTTTTTTTACATCTCAGTCATCTGTAATATTTGTGACAGTGGCCTGGTTCTGTCTTAAGACATCAAGTGACATAGGGGGGGGTGTTATTCTAGCCTTCCATTTTGGGCCATATTTTGTCATGTGCATTTCTTTGCTTCAGTCTATTCATCTACAGCTTAGATCAAATCCACAAACAAATGTTTAGGACCTGTTGTTAGAGCCCAACCAATAAATCAACAAACCAGTTTAATCAGCCAGCAGATATAATCGCCCAATATGAACTACTTACAGATAAATATTTATCGTGTTTACAAGCACCAGTTTAATAAAGAAAATACTGAGAAACGAATGGAGTGCAGTGATTCGCATTTTAACGTGGCATCAGCATTAATTCTTAAAACAACATAGCTCCAAAACAAGACTCCCCTTTTTATTCTGAAATATTACCCTACGAGTACCAACCCACATTTGCACTGTCACCATATTCAGTTTGCCTTACTGCCACCAGCAGCAGCACACTATACCATCAAGCTATTTACAGAAGTTGATATTTAATATGAATTAGTGCATGACATGTATAACATCAAATGATATGAAATATAGCATAAAATAACTGAATATGGCATTTGCATCATATGTGACTTTAAATTGGTTCAAGTTACAATAGATTAAAAAGGTAAAGTTTGAATTAATTCATTTTTATTCCATTTTGCACAGGGACATCGATGTCTGAGAAGGGCCTATCATATGGAGAAAATGGCCCATTACATTACCGGCTAATAATTTTGTCGCCGCCTGTATCTGATTTCAGAATCGCCAAATATCGAAATTGGTACCTGTTTGAAACATCCTGTATCGGTTCGGCTTTGCCTGTTGTAAGGTCACAGGCAGCAGTTTTGTGAATGGTTGGTGTATTTTAGATGGGGCCTTCTGCCAAGTTAATGCAGACATGTCGTTTTTTTAAATCACGTTCTCATATAAAACATTATACCAGTTTATACATTTTTGCATGAAATTGATGGTCTAGTGGTTAAGCGTTGGGCTTGAGACCAGAGGATCCTCGGTTCAAATCCCAGTCTGACTGGAAAATCAATAAGGGCCCTTGGGCAAGGTCCTTAATCCCCAAGTTGCTCCCAGTGTGTAGTGAGCGCCTTGTACGGCAGCACCCTGACATCAGTGTGTGTGTTTGTGTGAATGGGTGAATGCGAGGCGTAATTGTAAAGCGCTTTGAGCATCTAATGCAGATGGAAAAGCTCTATATAAATGCAGTCCATTTACCATTTATAAACTGCAAGAAAGAATATGGATAGAGTTGTTCAGCAAAGAAGATATGTCTACAAAACATTCTTCAGTTCATTTTCTCTACAGTTAAAATACACTTCAATTGAAAAGTGATCTTTAATTCCAAAGTATTAAACATCGGAAAATGCATGGATCAAAAGGCAAACGTTCACTCTGTATCCCTCAGTTGAAATACTTTTGGCCAAACTAACTTGTAAAAGTGACGAATGTGTTGTTTTGGCTGGAACACAAGACATTTGGTTGGAGACATAAAGTAATCAATCATAAGCATATAAATGTAGTCTGTTTTACCTCCTTTGTCATTCTTGCTGTGATTTGAGGTTCAAAACCCACCTTGGCCATTTTCTTGTACATTCTGCATGGTTTGCATTCAAACTTTTGGCCACTGAGTCCTGGGACACACTACGTGTTGAATATGTGAGTTCCAAGGCCCAGGACTGAGCTTCAGCACTTCAAGGGGGGCTGAATTCAGTACATTGTGGAAAATGTGTTGGATGAAAGAAGCAATAATTTCCTATTTTGACAATGCAATGGCGTGCCATTTATTCCTGTTTTGGTTCACACAACACACAGACATTATAGAACTAGGGATGGGTATCGAGAACCGGTTCCTTTCGGGTATCGTTAAGAAATGATTCGATCCACCGACATCAATAAGCTTTGTGCTTAACGATTCTGTTATCGGTCCTTCAGAGTGGCCGTTGTTTTGGCGGGTGTTTGTCAGGAAAATGGAAAAATAATTTCTCTACATTGATTACAGACCCTGCTGTGGGTCTTTAATCAACTTTTCTGCAGCGCGGTTTTGCTTTGAACCTTGAACCAATCGAAGCAATGCTTTGATCGTTTGCTTCATTTATTTCTTTCTTTCGCTTAATTTTCCCCCGCTAAAACCCTAAAGAGCATACATCTGTGAGTATTATTTACCTTTTCTATGTTAAACCGACCTGTTATGGTCTTCTGAAACAGTTGATAGATGTATTTTATAACTTAAAAATGGGAGCGATGCTAACGCGTTAGCGTGTCTATGGCCTTTTCAATGTTAAAAGTTAGCATTTAGCAATTGCAGCCGTCATCACGTTCGGGTGCATTTGTTTTCAAATTGTAATATTCCTTAAATTTATTTTTGCTTATATATTAATAACCTAATGATTATTATATACAATTTTAGAGAAAGAGACAAAAAGAACCTGAATAGAAACACAACAGAAAATATATAATAGCAACTAACAATGAACATAAATAAATACATACAGAAATACAAGTAAATAAGTGTTTCCTGTGAACACCTAGTGACTCTTACACCTCCACTTCATCCCTGTTTTATTTAAGTTTAATGACAGTTTGTTTCGGTCAAACCATATTTTCAGTTTAATTTCTTCAGTGATTTCCTCCAGAACTATCTGCCAAACTAGAAAACTGCTGCATCCTAGTAAGAGCAGAATACTACTGGAATGAATTTGAATAAGGAAAGTTGTATTTTTTTTTTTTTTTTTTTCTCACCTAAATGGATACTCCAGTTTATTGTCTGTAATAGTCCCAGATTGCATTTCACAGCTTCTAGAATTCAAACATTTTCGTGCAGGTGGTGTTGGGGGATAATTTTGGGTTTCAGCTTTTTTTGTTTTTCACCACTTTCATCCCTGAATATGAGTTGTGATTCACTTTTGTGCGGATTAAAGTTACTAACTGGGACTCCTGCCTCGTTGCGAGAAAGAAACGAGAATCGTCCTCCGTTCTGTTCACACAGCTCCAAACGTTACGCGGCTCTCTGACAAGTCAAGATAGAACGATAGAATCCAGTCTGAATTAATAACTTCAAAGCGAAACACCGTTTTGTTTATTTTTATTTATGTCCAGAGATCAAGGATACAGTGACTAATTTCATATTTATTTACTTTAAAACTCAAGGAAACTACTTTTAGTACAAAACTCACAAGGTATCGATAAGGGAATCGATAAGGAATCGGATCGATAAGCAGAATCGATAATGGCATCGATATCGATAAAATCTTATCAATACCCATCCCTATATAGAACAGCTCACTCCCACCCATTAACCACATGGGCAAACATTAAGGGAGCCGAGACACTTTAGTATACACTTCACACATGTCAGCGTTTTGTCACATGCACAACAGTCACATGCAGGACAACATCGGCCATTGGCTGTTGCCCTTGCAGGGGTCCTGATGGGAAAACATTAAAGGGGCTGAGACACTTGATATGTGCTTACACATCTCTGCGTGTTATCATATGCAAAACAGGGAATGCACTGTAACCACAAGTGACGACACTTGGTATGGTGAATTATGTCCACATTGTCCATTACATGTTGAACAGGGTTCTAGCTACAGTCAGTGGCACTGGGCGGCACCACCCAGCACTGCAAATTTCCACCTGGCTCTCATATTCAAATTGGCTATACCACCCAGCACAGATTTTCCAAAAAATGAACTGAAATATTGCTGAAAAATGTACCAGTTCCATTGTATTTCAAGCTTATATTGTCATACTTTTATTTTATTTTGCAATTTCAACCAAATAATTAAAGAAATAAATATATTTCTCATTTTCTTTTTTTTTTTTTTTAAAGTAATGCAATCCCACTCAAACATGTCGGGCCGGGGGGGAACTGTCATGACAGAAAAACTCTGCCTTATTCACTGGATTAAAAGTATAGTGTGTCATTTTTAAAGAAGAGAGCAAATGCTATATGCCCATCAAATATTAATGTGTTTAACATTTTCAATCTTACTTATTTTATTAACCTAGACTTTGACAGAAAATAACTTTGGTATTACAATATTAAATCTAAATGTCTTTTTTCTCTATTATTTTTGCTTTCAATGCATTTAAAACCACTCAAAAGTTTTTAAAATGGGGTTTGCCAATAACATTTTAGACGTATAAAACTCTATAGCTTCAGGGGTCTCTGCCTCTTGACCCTGCGGGGGGGCCCCTGTATCCTCGGCCGTGAGCCGCGATCACGTAATTTATCCAGCACTAAAATGGTTCTAGCTATAACCCTGGTGTTGAATGTCTGCCACAACATCAAGCTACTAATTTGAGGAGGTACACAAGTGTGCTGCACTGTGCTAAGAAAGGTGGTGAGGCAACATGATGCCATGAAAGCAAAGCGTGTCTCAGATTGTGTAGTTTTATATTTGAAAAAAGGTAACGTAAACAAAAGTAAATCTATGAATAAAGGTGTTTGTTTTCCACTGCACGATAGGGGCAGTCAGCTGAATTTATTACAGGCTTACAGACAGTGAGGATAAAAGCAGAAATTTTTTTTGGTGTTGCAAACGAGTGCTCTGTCTCATAACTGGGTCGTTTCATTTTTAGATTTTGAAGTTAAAACTTCAGATGTAGCCAGAACGTGTTGCTTATCCGCATCTGCGTCACAATTAACCTAAGAATTGAATTCCCCCCACCGCTAGGAACCATCTATTCACCGCACACAATTATCATGTTGAGTGCCGTAGGTTTTTATATTGTGACAGATTTACCTTAGCTTGTTCTTTAAAATCACTGTTTTCACAGATTTTTACTTTTCCAAAGCTTGGGGATGGTGTATAACAAAAGATATTTTTTTCAGGATGATCACCTGCCTTTCTGGCAGTACAGTACTTTAAAAGTTTAAATACCAAACTTTTCATTGACGTGATTTTGGAGATGTTGACAATGATGTATTCTGATGTTCTCAGCTGCTGCCAAAGACTCCACCAGACAAGGCAGAGTCGGTGCGGAATGATCATGGGGCCACTGCGAAGAGAGCTTTGCTTAACAAACAGAGGGTGAGCCAGAATGGATTGCCGATCAGGAGACCCTCTGTTGTGGGAAACACAGCGTCTGTCAAGGTAGGCACCACTCCACATGTCCGTATTAGTAATAACTAAGGAAGGGGCCAATCTGATCCAGTATCTGTTTCGGCTTCCGATACTAACGTAATTCACAGATCAGAAATTTCCAATATAGTCTTCCGATTTTCTGATCAACTAGGTTTAAGGATATGATTCCTTCTTTATGTTCTCCAATGTCATATACCAACACAGGGCAGAGTAGCTACCTAAACTCTGTGAGTGAGATAGATTATCTCGTCAATAGTTTTATATCCTCATTGAGGACAACTTTGGATGCTGTAGCTCCTCTGAAAAAGAGAGCCTTAAATCAGAAGTGCCTGACTCCGTGGTATAACTCATAAACTCGCAGCTTAAAGCAGATAACCCGTAAGTTGGAGAGGAAATGGCGTCTCACTAATTTAGAAGCTCTTCAATTAGCCTGGAAAAAGAGTCTGTTGCTCTATAAAAAAAAAGCCCTCCGTAAAGCTAGGACATCTTATTACTCATCACTAATTGAAGAAAATAAGAACAACCCCAGGTTTCTTTTCAGCACTGTAGCCAGGCTGACAAAGAGTCGGAGCTCTATTGAGCCGAGTATTCCTTTAACTTTAACTAGTAATGACTTCATGACTTTCTTTGCTAATAAAATTTTAACTATTAGAGAAAAAATTACTCATAACCATCCCAAAGACATATCGTTATCTTTGGCTGCTTTCAGTGAGCCGGTATTTGGTTAGACTCTTCTCTCCGATTGTTCTGTCTGAGTTATTTTTATTAGTTACTTCCTCCAAACCATCAACATGTCTATTAGACCCCATTCCTACCAGGCTGCCCAAGGAAGCCCTACCATTAATTAATGCTTCGATCTTAAATATGATCAATCTGTCTTTATTAGTTGGCTATGTACCACAGGCTTTTAAGGTGGCAGTAATTAAACCATTACTTAAAAAGCCATCACTTGACCCAGCTATCTTAGCTAATTATAGGCCAATCTCCAACCTTCCTTTTCTCTCAAAATTCTTGAAAGGGTAGTTGTAAACAGCTAACTGATCATCTGCAGAGGAATGGTCTATTGAAGAGTTTCAGTCAGGGTTTAGAATTCATCATAGTACAGAAACAGCATTAGTGAAGGTTACAAATGATCTTCTTATGGCCTCAGACAGTGGACTCATCTCTGTGCTTGTTCTGTTAGACCTCAGTGCTGCTTTTGATACTGTTGACCATAAAATTTTATTACAGAGATTAGAGCATGCCATAGGTATTAAAGGCACTGCGCTGCGGTGGTTTGAATCATATTTATCTAATAGATTCAATTTGTTTCATGTAAATGGGGAATCTTCTTCACAGACTAATTATGGAGTTCCACAAGGTTCTGTGCTAGGACTAATTTTATTCACTTTATACATGCTTCCCTTAGGCAGTATTATTAGACAGCATTGCTTAAATTTTCATTGTTACGCAGATGATACCCAGCTTTATCTATCCATGAAGCCCAGAGGGGACACACCAATTAGCTAAACTGCAGGATTGTCTTACGGACATAAAGACATGGATGACCTCTAATTTCCTGCTTTTAAACTCAGATAAAACTGAAGTTATTGTACTTGGCCCTACAAATCTTAGAAACATGGTGTCTAACCAGATCCTTACTCTGGATGGCATTACCCTGACCTCTAGTAATACTGTGAGAAATCTTGGAGTCATTTTTGATCAGGATATGTCATTCAATGCACATATTAAACAAATATGTAGGACTGCTTTTTTGCATTTGCGCAATATCTCTAATTAGAAAGGTCTTGTCTCAGATTGATGCTGAAAAACTAATTCATGCATTTATTTCCTCTAGGCTGGACTATTGTAATTCATTATTATCAGGTTGTCCTAAAAGTTCCCTGAAAAGCCTTCAGTTAATTCAAAATGCTGCAGCTAGAGTACTAACGGGGACTAGAAGGAGAGAGCATATCTCACCATATTGGCCTCTCTTCATTGGCTTCCTGTTAATTCTAGAATAGAATTTAAAATTCTTCTTCTTACTTATAAGGTTTTGAATAATCAGGTCCCATCTTATCTTAGGAACCTCATAGTACCATATCACCCCAATAGAGCGCTTCCTCTCAGACTGCAGGCTTACTTGTAGTTCCTAGGGTTTGTAAGAGTAGAATGGGAGGCAGAGCCTTCAGCTTTCAGGCTCCTCTCCTGTGGAACCAGCTCCCAATTCAGATCAGGGAGACAGACACCCTCTCTACTTTTAAGATTAGGCTTAAACTTTCCTTTTTGCTAAAGCTTATAGTTAGGGCTGGATCAGGTGACCCTGAACCATCCCTTAGTTATGCTGCTATAGACTTAGACTGCTGGGGGGTTCCCATGATGCACTGAGTGTTTCTTTCTCTTTTTGCTCTGTATGCACCACTCTGCATTTAATCATTAGTGATTGATCTCTGCTCCCCTCCACAGCATGTCTTTTTCCTGGTTCTCTCCCTCAGCCCCAACCAGTCCCAGCAGAAGACTGCCCCTCCCTGAGCTTGGTTCTGCTGGAGGTTTCTTCCTGTTAAAAGGGAGTTTTTCCTTCCCACTGTCGCCAAGTGCTTGCTCACAGGGGGTCGTTTTGACAGTTGGGGTTTTTCTGTAATTATTGTATGGCTTTGCCTTGCAATATGAAGCGCCTTGGGGCAACTGTTTGTTGTGATTTGGCGCTATATAAATGAATTTGATTTGATTTGATCAAGGAGCTGTCTCTGAAACGTCCCCACAAGTGCTGCTCTGCTCTGCTGGCTGCGGAGTGAGGGGCGGAGGGGTTTCTCTCACTGAGACGCAGAGTACTGTAATGAGAGATGTCTCCGTTCGGGAGGTCCCTTCCACAGTTTGCAGGTTGCAAACTGTCGCTGACACGTCCGCTTAAACACCGCAAAGCAAGACAGCAACGTGCAATGCTTGCAGAGCTGTTGTACCGAGAGGTGGAAGCTCCGTCGTGACCTACAGTAGACAGTGCACTGACGTCACATGCATCACGTGGTGATCATGCTCATTGATTTCTGTTTATGCCTGGTTAGCAGCACTCTGGCAACAGCCAGCGAATGTGTGGATTGCCCCGGTCCTCCATCTAGTAATTAAATATGAGTACACAGTGGCTTAGTGGTTAGCACTGCTGCCTCACAGAAAGAACATCATGGGGTCGATTCCCACCTGTGGCCTTTCTGTGTAGAGTTTGCATGTTCTCCCCGTCTTTGCACGGGTTTCCTCACACATTTAAAGACATACAGGTTAGGTGAATTGGGAATTTTATAATTGTCCTGGTCTCCCTTGCAAAAGCGATCTCCATCTCAGTGGGACTAACCTGGTTAAGATTTCAAGATTTGGTTTATTGTCATTCCACCAAGTATATGCATACACTGAATGAAATGAAAAATAATTTCTCATCAGCTCATTTCTTGCAGTGTGTTAAAATAAATAAATAAAAGCTGTTCTTAAAAAAAAAAAAAAAAATCTGAAGTAAGTAATAAAATATTAGACAAAATAAGCAAGCATTCTAATCACACATGCCACGGTCACATGATCACTAACCACAATCAATGTTCAGTGTTACTTTTGTCCATAATAATCATAAAGTGCTTTAAGTGATTTTGACAGGTGAACAACTGTCAAACACTGCTATGAGTTACTTTGGTAAATGGAAGGGGACACGATCTATTCACCAGCCGGGCAGCTTGTGGAAAGAAGCTGTTTATCATTCTGCTGGTTTTGCAGCCGGTGCTCTTGTACCGCTTCCCAGATGGCAGGAGGGAGAGCAGGCCATGAAAAGGATGATGAAAGTCCTTGATGATGGAGGTCGCCTTTCGAGCACAGCGCTGCTCATAAAGCTCTATCAGGAATGGAAGAGGGGCGCCAATGATCCTGCTGGCTGTCTTCACTATCCTGTTTAGCCGCTGTTGTTCATAGGCTCTGCAGCCCCCATACCAGGAATTGAAGCTGTATGTTAGGATGCTTTCAGTGGTGCCCCTATAGAAGGTGACAAGATGAGGAGTCGGAAAGGACCTGCTTTTCTGAGTCTACGGAGAGGGTTTGAGCTGCTGTAATGCTCTCTTAGTGACTGCGATGGTGTTGGTGGAGAAGGACAGGTCATCAGATGGGTGGACTCCCAGGAAAATGATGCTGTTCACCCTCTCCACAGCAGCCCCATCAACATTCAGCGGCAAGTGATGTTTTTTACAGACCTTCTGAAATCAATCACCATCTCCTTAGTTTTGTCCACATTGAGAGCAAGTTTGTGAGTTCTGCACCATGTTGTCAGCTGCTCCACCTCCATCCTGTAAGCAGACTCATCGTTATTATGGATGAGACCCACTACCGTTGTGTTGACGGCAAATTTTATGATGTGGTTGGTGCTGAATCCAGCAGTGCAGTCATGGGTGAGCAAGCTGAACAATATGGGGCTCAGAACGCAGCCTTGAGATGAGCCTGTGCTCACTGAGATGGATCTTGATGTGGAGTGACCCACCCTGACTGTCTGTTGCCGATTTGTGAGGAAGTCAGTCCAGGATCCAGTTGCAGGTTCCATTGTCGACCTTCAGCAGTCTTAGCTTTTCCACCAGCTGTTGTGGGATGATTGTGTTGAACGCCGAGCTGAGTGTGTGGTAAATTCAATTAAAAACATTAAGTACTTCTTTTTTGCATTTTGGAAATGTGGATATGTGCTCCATCCTGAGAACAGTGCATGTACTTGGGGTGGGTGTGCCATCTGGTGTTCAAGATGAAACTTCAGCCACTGAACCAACAGTAAATAAAATAACTTAATTCTTTCACCAAAACATCAAATCTAGGCTTGCATCTTAGATGTACCTTCTGGCAAACTGTAGCTGAACTTTCAGGTCTTCTTTTTAAGAAATCCTCCTCTATACCACTTCATCAGGAAGCTGTATAACTGATACAAAATGTCCTCATAAAATCAACAATAATGATGATGGTGATGATGATGATAAAGCAGAGTTCTGGTATCAGAATAGTATCGGTATCAGCAGATATCCAAATTCAGGTATCAGGATTGGAAGTGGAAAAGATGTGGATCGGTGCATCCCTAGTAATAACTACGTGTTTATTGTCTCACAGCTGTTGGTACTCCAGATTAATATGACAGTTTACTTTGTGCCCTCATCTGACGTTAGAAGGTGGAAATCTTATCAAACTGTCCTTGTCTGGATGTTCTTAAATGTTGGTTAAGAATGACGTATCTTGTATAATTTGAAGAAAACTGTTATTTCTATCAATCAAACTGTATTTGTATAGTGATGTTACAATACAACTGTTCAGTATGGGTTGAACTGTCACTTAAAAAAGCATCATGCCCCCTACACATGGCATGCGGGGGAGCGGGGACGTGGACCTGTGTGTTGCTTTTTGCAAAACCACACTCATGGGGGAACTTAAATTTCACATCCATCTCGAAAGTGATTGTCTGCTGACTGTTTTCATGCTGACAGCGTGAATGGCCACACATTTTCTAAGTGTCAGGTGAGCGGTGTTCAATGTTCGTGTGTGTCACTTGGAATTTGGCCAACACCTGCCACAAGAGGGATTGAATGGGCCCTCACAGGGCACACTGTCTTTCAGCCGCTGGTGTGCACGAATAGTTGTCGCGACACATGTACAAGGCTTTGGAGGCAGCTACGACTTTTCATGAACGGCATACAATTCCTTCTTCGTGCGCTAGTCGGCTTAAATCGTGTTGTGTGAAGGGGCCTTAAGCATGCATTGTAATGTTGCTGACTTTTGAGTATTGAGTACTGAAAAGTAGGCCTTGTTCAATAATGTTACAGTTTAAACACTGTTTAATATTTAATCATTTATCAAATGTGTGTGGGTTTTTTTTTTTTTTCCCCCTTTTTGCAGAAGAAACCGAAAATAATGGGGAAGGATCATGGCATAACCGAAGTGAGCAAACACAGTACCAGCACTGAATCAATGTTCTTTGAGAAGGTCTGTGTTTTTACAACCATTTTACACATTAATTAGCAATTGTAACACAAATGTTAAGGTTTTTTTTCTGTCATATCAAGAGAAAGTTGGTTAGACTTATGTTGTTTTTTTTTTTAAACATTTTTAACAGGTGAAGAAGGCTCTACATAGCTCTGAAGCATATGACACCTTCTTACGATGTCTGCACATATTTAACCAGGATATAATATCACGTACTGAGCTGGTGCAGTTAGTCATCCCATTCCTTGGGTAAGTTTGCTCATAGACTGTCTCGGGGCTCTGAAGCCACATTGTAGCAACAGAGTAACTGTACTGTAGCTTGTCGGAGTGGAACAGTCAACCCAAAACTCATCAATTTGTTGGTCTCGGCTATGTATGGATTGACTAGAGTGCAGCAGTCAGAAATCAAGTGAGAAATTGAGCTGTCCTGCCCACATTCACTGCAGAGAACTGTGCTGATTTATCTGCACACTTTTCAAAAAAGTATCACCCCCCCAGCTGGGCTGTTGTCCCACTCCTTGGAGGTAGTGTTGGGGCAGTTTGTCTCATGGCTATTTTGCTACTTTGCTAACTTCATATAATACTAATAATAACAGCATATCTCCTATACAATTAATGATAGTAATACTAATAACTTTATGTGCCATGATGCATACTGTTCTTCTGCTTACCATGCTACACAGACAGAACACGGTTTTACTTTTATACATATCGTTTAATACAACGTATGCTTTACTGATCACATTGAGGGGAACGGAGCTGAAGTGCAGGGAGAAATGTGTGTGTGTGTGTGTGTGGTCAGCTTGCAGGCTGATGTAGACATGAGCTGTACAATACAACATCTTAAATTGAAGTCCGTTTCCTGTCAGTTTTTGAGTCACTCCACGTCAACCTGTGAAAAACTGGAAAATACACCCCAACAGAAGGAAACGTGACAGATTATGGGATTATATTTGTAAGTGGTTTCAGACATTGCAGACGCATGATATGACGCAACACCCAACAGTTGATTCTGTCTCATGGACTATCAGGCTGTCCATCATATGTCCATTAATTGCAGGAGTCATTTAGATAACTTGCTCGATAAAACTTGCGCAAGGACGACTGGTTCGATTCTCAACACTAGCAGCTTTTATGACTAACATTGATGGTTTCTTTATACAGTAAGTTTTGATGTACACAAGTCAGATGGGTTTTTATTAAATATAAATAAATGGTGAATGGACTGCATTTATATAGCGCTTTTCCATCTGCATTAGACCCTCAAAGCGCTTTACAATTACGCCTCACATTCACCCTGATGTCAGGGTGCTGCCATACAAAGCGGTCACTACACATCGGGAGCAATAGGGGATTAAAGACCTTGCCCAAGGGCCTTTAGTGATTTTTCCAGTCAGCAGGGGATTTGAACCCAGTATCTTCTGGTCTCAAGCCCAACACCTTAACTACTAGACCGTCACCTCCCCCAATGTAGTGTTTATAATTTCACCTGACGTTTCTTGTTTTTCATGTTTCTGAACCAATTGCAATATTTTATTCAGTCCTTTGAAAGTGTGAACCGGTGTTGACATTAAAAATAGTTTTTTTGCAAGTGATCCCAATCTTAATATTAATTGTCTGTTTTATGTCCATTGTGAATTGCTTGACAGAAAATTCCCGGAGCTTTTTACATGGTTTAAAAATTTCCTGGGCTACCAAGAATTTAGCCAGGGGGAGTCGAACCATGCAGAAAATGTTTTCAAGGAACGTGCAACAGAAGGCATCGCCATGGAGATTGACTACACATCCTGTAAGAGGCTGGGGTCCAGTTACAGAGCACTGCCAAAGAGCTACCAGCAACCCAAGTGCACAGGAAGGACACCGCTTTGTAGAGAGTGAGGTCCGTGAAGTCTGCTTATGAAAACCATTACTGTAGTCATGGCTGTTTTACAGTTAGAATCGACATCAAACTCATGACTTTATATCTGCTAGTTTGTTGCTTACACCGAGCTCACAATCAAGGCCAAATGAGCCCCAATCCCCTCTGATTGAAGTGTTAAGGTGGCTTTCGAAACATCAGCATTCTCAGAGCAGTCTAAACAGTCGGGCATGGTCGTGCGGCTACCCCGAATGTTTTGTTCATGTTCAAAACATTTGTGGAACAATTGAATTGCAGTCAAGGTGGACTCTGACTGAAGTCTGGCTGCGTTCTAAATACTCTCACACGTCAAACAGTATTCAGAACAGTCTGGTCGCGCTTTGAGGGAAACGCGCCATGGTCAGACACATCAAAGCCTGTCAGCATGTCCTGAATATGCAACGTGTGCACATCCAGTGCCCCTCAATCGCGGTGCAACGACCCACCCAAAGTGAGCCAGACAGACTCCGAAACTGGTTACTGTACATTGCGGATGTCACTCATGTTATGGTAGGGTTTGTGGCAACTTGGAAATGCAGACGTGCACCCGTTGCAAAACGGCACATGAAACGCAGATGGCACTCACCTGTCCGGTTAGGCAATGGGACGCACAGCTCCAGCATGAGGTGTCATAATATCCAATCAGTCAGCTGCGCCGTTCAGCTGTTATGACCGCTGAATGGCCCGCAGCATGCCATGAGAGGGAGAAGAGGATGAGAGATGGCGAGTTGACTGAGAGAGGGGGCATGTGAGCACCTGTGCACGCGCTGTAATGGCCATATCCATAAAAACCTGCCATCGCTTCTTCCTGGATTTCAACGGGCATCCTATTTATGACCTGAAACATGTAGTCCAGGACCTTCTGATTATGGATCAGTGCACTGCATGATGACTGGTGCCTATTACTGGCAGCTGCAGTGGTAATTGCGCACGGGCATGTGCGTGATCTGATGACCGCAATGTTTCTGATCGCTCTGTTTGCATGAACTTCAGTGATGCCTTATCAGAAGTACCTGGTTAACATGAATTCAATTTATTGGTTGAATGTAGCTCGACATACGGGAGAGAGGAATGCACGTCTTGTAAGAACAACAGAGGACTCCTGCCCCTCCCCCTGCATGCCTTCCGACCAGACTTCGGGTGGCAATCGTACCGCATCATACGGGATTCGAAGTGCCTTTTTAATATTCTTACTGCGTTCTAACAGCAGTCTTAGTACAAAGTACGTGCACAACCTGTACATTTGTAAGCATGTGCAAGGGTTGTGCACAAATCAGTCAAGGCGGGATCCACCCACATTCTTAGTAGTCCAACGGCATTTGTACACCGAATGTCTGTCCCTCCCAACTGTGCCTTGAAGTTTGGCTTTTTGTAGTGAGTACCTTGTATGGCTATATCAATGCAGTCCATTTACCATTACTCTGTTAGTGGCTGCAACGGCACACTAATGCAACCAAACATCCATCCATTTCCTGAATCCACTATTTCCAGTTATGGGACCTATCCCAGCTACAAATAGACAGTTGAATAGAGAATAGTTTTTATTTTTTTTCATCAAAGTGAAAGCTTTGATTTTTGAAAAAAAGCTCAACATATATTCTTTAATCTCAGTGATAACAAATCTACAGCAAATCAAAATTCAGTTAAATTGCTGTGCCATACAGAATGATGGTGGGGGTTTTTTGTTTTGTTTTAAATAAGAGATTCTTTCACTTCTGTTGACATTCTTGTATTCTTGACTTGGCTGTGGCTGTAAAAGTGATTTATAAATTGATGTTATACCATATTACTGCATGCATCACTGTAAATGGACTGCATTTGTATAGTGCTTTTCCATCTGCATCAGATGCTCAAAGTGCTTGACAATAATGCCTCACATTCACCCTGATGTCAGACTGCTGCCATGCAAGGTACTCACTACACACCGGGAGCAACTAGGGGATTAAGGACCTTGCTCAAGGGCCCTTAGTGATTTTCTGTCAGGCTGGGATTTGAACCGAGGATCCTCTTGTCTCAAAGCCCAACGCTTAACCACTAGACCAGCACCTCCCCACAGTGAAAGGAGAAACTTCTCAGTGAGTTAAATGAATGTTTTGAATGAATCTGTTGCAGGTTTTGAATGACACTTGTGGTGTCGTTTCCATCGTGGTCTGAGGATTCTACATGTTGTCAGCTCCAAGAAGACTCAGTATGAAGAGCACATTTATAGATGTGAGGATGAGCGTTTTGGAGGTGAGGAATGTCTCCACGTAACTGCAAACTATAAGTGTATATGAGTCTGTGATATCTCAGGGACATAATGGAAACAAGTCAATTTTGCTTGTGTTACCCTCCATTTACATGTAGTATTGTATATGTTCATACAAATAAATGCAATCAATCAAAAAAGTCAATCCCCTAGCCTGTGTAGCTGTTCCACTAACATGTTCACATCTTTGCACACTAACAAAGGTTTCTGCCTTTCAGACTAACATCATACCCTTATACCCTAAATCCTGGAGCTGCATGAAAATGACCTGCTAGTTTGAGGCTCCAGTTTTAAATGGTGGAACCAGAAAATGTGTTTCATTAATTTCCTGTTGATTTAGTTTATTGGTTCACCAAATCATTTGTTAGAGGACCAGAGTGAAACATTCAGAATGTCTTCTCCCTCCCTGTTGTTGTGATGTCCCTTTTAGCTGGATATTGTTCTGGAAGCCAACCTCAGCACAATAAGAGCCCTGGAGTCTGTACAGAGGAAGCTTTCTCGCATGTCTGCAGAGGAACAGCTGCGCTTCAAGCTGGACAACACAGTCGGTGGCTCCTCTGAGGTCATTCACCGTAAGGCCATCCAGAGGATATATGGAGACAAAGCCCAGGACATCATCGAGGGGCTCAAGAGAAATCCAGCTGTGTCTGTCCCCATTGTCCTCAAAAGGTCTCACTGGTCTGACCCTAACTGTTGCGGAGTCTTTATAGCATTTTATTTAGACCTACTAAAGATCGTGTGCCATTGTACTGTCACTGTTCTCAGGCTAAAAATGAAGGATGAGGAGTGGAGAGAAGCCCAGAGAGCCTTCAACAAAATCTGGCGAGAACAGAATGAAAAATATTACCTGAAATCTCTGGATCATCAAGGCATTAACTTCAAGCAGAATGATAACAAAGTGTTTCGGTCAAAGACCTTACTCAGCGAAATTGAAACACTATATGATGAGGTAAGCAAAGGCATTACTATTTATGACGTGTTCACAGCGTTGTGCCTCGTGCAGCATGTTTTGTCCTTATAGCTGTGCTTCTTAAAAATAAGATGACAACAAAAAGTGTACCCTAGTTGTCTCAACAAAGTGCTGGACAACAGCAAAACACATCAGTATGGTTGAGGGTTTTTGACAAATCCCACTTACTGAACATGCCTGTAGCTCCAACACACAGAAGTAAAACTTGATGCATCTTTTTTATAGGGGTATAGCAATTAACCAGCACATATGGAAAATCAATTTTTAAAGTAAAGGACACAACTACTTTGATACATGAATCTAAATGTACTATGAACCTGTCAATGGCTTGACTTTTTTTAATGTTATAAATCAGTTAAGCT
Source organism: Thalassophryne amazonica (assembly GCF_902500255.1). Classification (NCBI taxonomy): domain Eukaryota; kingdom Metazoa; phylum Chordata; class Actinopteri; order Batrachoidiformes; family Batrachoididae; genus Thalassophryne; species Thalassophryne amazonica. Next base: position 157,785,906 of record NC_047104.1, on the reverse strand, counting down.
TGTTTTGGTGCTACTTTTACATCTTCAAACTCCTGTAAGCATTCACTGGTCAGCACGAGGTTCTCGCAAGACTGATCACATTATTTTATTTTTTTTATTTTTTATTTTTTTCTCCCCCCTCTCTATGCGTCCATCACCTTGCTTTCTAATTGGCTGCACGTCACGTTCAGCAGGCTGTGTGCTTGTTTGTGGTCGGAGGACGCAACACACTGCGATATCGGGCCAAGACAATCCAACATGTTGAATATCCCTGATTTGCGATCTGAGCACCCCTGACGTCCTTCCGAGCAGACCAGAGCGCTCTGAACACACCACACATGGCAAGAATATCTGATAAGATTATCTTTAGCATCATCACAATTGCCGGGGCATCCTTAAGATTGTCAGAAGGAGAAGATCGGGTCCGATATCGGCCTAATTATCTTGTCGTGTGAACCAGGCTTTAGACAAGCGGCTCGGTTCCAAAATGACTCGTGCAGTCACAAATCCTACTTTACACCCTCCGTAAATCCTGCGTGATGTTGGAAGATAGGGTGGCTCTCTTAGAGAGCCGTGTCCGTAAGTTAGAGCAGCTTCTTAGCTCAGTGGAGTTAGACGTTACGGGCACTCCAGATGAGGTTAGTGTTGGGCCGGCTTGCGAGCCCATTAGCATAGGCTTAGAAACGCTGGCTGTGGAGAACGGCTTTTGGACTGTGGCTAGACGGAGGAAGCCCCGTAGGGCTTGGTGCGAACTGTGAATCGGGTTCTCTCCCTTGGTTTCGCCTGATGTGAATTCTCTGAGCCCACAAGTGACTTCCACTCCTGTCTCTAGGCCGAAACACCGGACTTTAGTGATAGGGGATTCTATCACCCGCAAAGTCAGGTTACAGATGCCGGCTGATGTTAAATGTATTTCTGGGGCCAGAGCTCCCGACATTGCATCTCATCTTAGGGTGCTGACACCCTTAACATTCGAACAGCCCCCACTGTAGAGTGCTTTAAGTCTTGTCTAAAGACCCATTTTTATGCTTTCGCTTTTAACACCGCATGAGTGTGTGGTCCTCTTTTTTTTTTTTTTTTGTACAGCACTTTGGAAACTATATTTGTGAAATGTGTTATATAAATAAAGGGTATGGTATGGTATGCTGACGCTGCAGAAGGCAAGGCAGACGAAGGAACATGACATTAGATATAGTCACATAGTTTTTCACGTTGGCATCAATGATATCAGGATGAAGCACTCAGAGGTCACAAAAATGGACATAGAGAGGACTTGTGACCTTGCCAGAAAGATGTGTTGGCAACAGTTAATAGTCTCTGGTCCCCTCCCCTCCCGGGGTACTGATGAGGCGTTTAGCAGGCTGACGTCGTTAAATAGGTGGCTGGCGCAGTTTTGTAGGCAGCAAGGCTTTAGCTTTATTGATAACTGGCTGTCGTTCTGGGGCCGCCGTGGCTTGCTGATGCCGGACGGCCTCCACTAGGGTTATGACAAATCTCAAATTTATTAGCCTGGGGTTATAAATGATGAACTTTTACCTAAAACTCACAAAAATGACTTTGGTTTTGCCAGACCTTGAAAAAACCTCCCGCACCTAAGACAGTTTCATATTTCACATTAAAACACCTAGCGGCTCAAACACTCTTTATTATAACATGTCAGTTTTACATACAATACACATGAGGAATACATGAAAATGAGTACATATAGCATTTGTTTTTTTAATAGTGTTTCAGATTTGTGTATTAGTGTTAATAAATTTGCTGCTAAGATATTTGTCTGTTTTGCAAGTAGAACAAACCTCCTCCATCAACCTTACAGCTCTCTGAGCTACTATGAGTAGAGAAGCATTTCACAGCTTTGGGACACTTAGGTATGGATATTGATGACAGCAGGACTTCATAATCTGTCTCTGAATAGTGTTGGTTAGAAAACCAGGCCCGCGACCATGTAGTTGCAATGAAATCGCAAGTTGCCCTCAGCTGTTCTCGCCACTTTGCAAGAAGGAAAAATGCAATAAGTGCTAAAATTCCTCGTGAGTTCCACCTGGCAGTGTAAAGTGATGGCAGCTTGTGCCATTTGATGTGAGGCCATTTTTCCTCTGTTTTGTAAAACTTGTATGCTTCACAAAGCTCAAAAAGGAATTTAAAATCATGTCTCCAGCCAAGGTTCTCATATTCTGGTATCACTTCTGTGCCCATGTGTGCATTTTGCAAATCATCATACTGTTCCAAAATCTCATCAATAAACTCATAGTTAATGTTAGGTGACCGTATAGGAAAAAAGAAGTCCAACACATGTCGCAGAACAAGATCAAGAAAGTGGTGTTGGCAGCCGATGTATTGAGGTTCATCGAATCCCTTGTGTCGAAATGTTCTCTGAAGCCTGGCTACAACACAATTTTTGTGACCAGTATTGACTGCTGTTGTGTCAGAGATGATCATCTGAATACTGTTCCATGCATTGTACTCATCAAGGAGGTCCTATCTTGGTATATAGATGTCTGCAATGGTTCTACTGTCACAAGCCAAAATGCCAAGTTGTAATGTTCCTCTGTCATTTTTCAATTACACAACTTGGTACTCCTTATTGTCAATTTTCTTACCATCAAAATGCAAACAAAATTTCTCTTCAGAGATCAGTTCCATGAGGCGGTTCTTAACTTGTTCTGCATCTCTGATTGTTCGATGCCAGACAACAGACTGTGATGGTGTTGGGACACTAACTCCATCTTCAGCCAGACTTTGAAGCACCTGTGACGCTTTTCTGGTTGACAGAGTGTTTAGACACCAGTTTAGCAGCAGACTTTGTTGAGTGTCATGTTCATGTTTATCTATAAATGGACTGCATTTATATAAATGGTACATGGACTGCATTTATATAGCGCTTTTCCATCTGCATCAGATGCTCAAAGCACTTTACAATTATGCCTCACATTCACCCCAATGTCAGGGTGCTGCCATACAAGGCGCTCACTCCACACCACAAGCAATAGGGGATTAAAGGCCTTGCCCAAGGGCTCTTAGTGATTTTCCAGTCAGGTGGGGATTTGAAACCATGATCTTCTGGACTCAAGCCCAACACCTTGACCACTAGACCATCACCTCCCCCATCATCTATGTTACCTTTATTTTTAATTCTTTTAATTATTGTTTTAATAATATAGTTTAGCAATATTTATTTGTATGTATTTTCTTGTTATTTCTTGATACTTGTTAATTCTTTTCTTGTTACATTATTTTTAAATAGTATTGTGTAAACTCGTGTATTTTTAAAAGTGATGTGGTGCTAGGTGCGGGAGGTTTTTTCATGATCCAGTGAAATAAACTTCAAAAAAGTGATCTATGGGTAAAAGTTCATCAAATGCAACATCAGGAAAATGAAAGTTTTGAAAAAAGTTTTGTAGTCATAACCCTAGCCTCCACCCTACTGGGGAAGCCGCTGCCATCTTGTCTGCGAACATAGAGCTCTACAGGGATGGTAACATTAGGAATCTACAGCAGGCCACGGAGCAGGTGATTAGAGACCCTGCAAGGCTTATGACAAATGTGGGTGTGGAATTTAGTGCAGAAAATCCACTATGGTGACAGTGCAGTTTATTTGCCAGGGAGGGAATTTCAACAAGTTGAGACTGTGGCCTGCTTCCGTAGTCGTGTCCATAGAAATCATAGAGGGATATGCTTTTCAAACTTAATACCCATTACTATATTGGATGTTGAAATTGAGGCTGGTCCGTTGGCTGTTCCAGCGCCCAAGCAGAGGGTCACCCCTTTGAGTCTGGTCTGCTTGAGGTTTCTTCCTCAGAGGGAGTTTTTCCTTACCGCTGTTGCTCTTGGGGTTGGTTAGGTTAGACCTTACCTGTGTGAAGTGCTTTGAGGCAACTCTGTTGTGATTTGGTGCTTTATAAATGAAAAGAAATTGAAATTGAAATTGCAGTGGGGGCAGGGCGGACTGATTTTTAGGGGCGGACTGTTCGGTCTGTGACACCGGCTCTGTAATGTTGTTGTCTCAAATGGCTCTGTAATGTTGGAATGTGATGTATGGCTCTGTAATGTTGGAATGTGATGTACCTGATGACATTTGGATGATTGTGTTCCACACAGCTGGCATGACTCGGCATAAGGTTGACTGGCACAATCCTGACTGATCTGCCAGGTCCCGCTGGAATGCCCCTGTTTCCAGCAAGCCCACTGTGGTGAGCGCCTGTATAGGCACAGACAATCCCTGGCTCCTCTCTGTATTGCGTTCTGGGCTGGCCGCAGTTCTGAGCGCAACTCCGTTGACGGTGGTAAATGAAATTGGTTTATGAGCCAGTTATTATTTGCAAATAAATCCTCGCATTCCCTGAGTACATGCTCACATCAGATTGCACCATTTGTGAGGTACTCTGATGCTAACGCAGCCACTGTTGTAGTTCCATTTTATGCTTCACTTTGCGCATGGTTTTATATCCATGAGCAAAGTGGGAGGTGATGTTCTAGTGGTTAAGCGTTGGGTTTTAGACCAGAAGATCCTCAGTTCAAATCCCAGCCTGACTGGAAAATCACTAAGGGCCCTTGGCCAAGGTCTTTAATCCCCTAGTTGCTCCCAGTGTGTAGTGAGCACCTTGTATGGCACCACCTTCACATCGGGGTGAATGTGAGGCATTATTAGAATTTTCAGGACGCACCACAGATTCCCACGGTCATTTCACTTTTGACACATTTTCAGTTTCAATTTATTTCATTTATATCCCACCAAATCACAACAAAGTTGCCTCAAGGCGCTTCACATAAGTAAGGTCTAACCTTACTAACCCCCAGAGCAAGAACACAGGCGACAGTGGTAAGAAAAAACTCCCTGTGAGGAAGAAACCTCAAGCAGACCAGACTCACAGAGGTGACCCTCTGCTTGGGCCATGATACAGACAGTTTACAAATCAATTTACAAAACAAATATACAGGAAATGTGCTAGTGCACAGGACAGGAGGTTTCAGAACAGACACCACACCCATCTCTGGATGGAGCCGTTAACTCAGAGTGGAAAAAAAACAGAATCCGGCAGCAGAAAGACAAGACTTACAGTATAATTTGTCAGCATAAACAACAAGAAAAACAGAAGAAATACTAAGGTGATCGCCGGCCTCTAGCCCTAGCTTCACTAAAAAAACAGAATTTTGAATACATCTAAACGCTGGCGTGGAGATTGGACATATGCCATGTTTTTTGTGCGTAAGCATGCTTGGACATGAGGCCCAGATCAGTACTTCACAAAGAGAGGGAAAAAAAAAACATGTAATCAATCTGTCTTTTCCTGTCTTCTACAGCGCCAAGGAGCGAGCATCAGAGGAACCGCCACACTTCCACTGAGCGGTCCACACATGACTCTGACCTACAGTGACAGCCAGATTCTGGAGGATGCTGCTGTCCTCATCATCCACCATGTCAAAAGACAGGTGGGCATCCATAAAGAAGAGAAGTACAAGATCAAACAGATCATCCACCACTTCATCCCTGACATGCTGTTTGCACGGAGACGTGAACTTTCAGATGTGGAAGAAGAGGAGGAGGAGGCGGACCAAGACATGGACACAGATCAGGATGGCCACAAGAGGCACAACGGCCTGCCAGGCAGCAACGTGTCAAAGTCCAAACTGCTCTTCAGCAACACAGCAGCTCAGCAGCTGCGCAACTCAGACGATGTCTATAACCTGTTCTTCGTTAACAACTATTGGTATATCTTCCTTCGTCTGCACCACATCCTCTGCTCCCGTTTACTGTACATCTATACCCAAACTGAGAAGCAGATTGAGGAGGACGCACATGAGCAAGAGTGGGAAAGGGAGGTTTTGGGGCTCAAGAGGGAGAAGAATGAAAATCCAGCAATACAACTGAAGATGAAGGAGCCTAGTAAGTGTGGCAGCATCAGACGATTGTTTGCCGAGTCTTTGAAGTGTTTCTGTCATTAAACTTAATACCTGTTGTACATTATTTTGAGACAAGGTTCCTTTTATCACACAAATGACATATTTTACTCTGAACTATCTTTTTTCAGCGGAAGTTGAACTAGAGGACTATTACTCTGTCTTTTTGGAAATGGTGCGTAATCTTTTGGATGGAAATATGGAACCAGCTCAGTACGAGGACTCCATGAGGGAAATGTTCACTATTCATGCTTACATTGGCTTCACCATGGACAAACTCATCCAGAGCATTGTCAGACAGGTCAGTATCACACAAAAACACTGTACGAGACAGTGAGCATGTTTACATCCACACTAATCAACTGATCATTGTCTGATTTTTTTTTTTTTGTTGTTTTTTTTTTTTTGAGTTACTACATTATTAAAGTGGCCCTTTCAGGGGCAGAATATGCTTTATCGCTTTAAGGCCATTGTCAGATTATGACAAAGGTGACAAAAACACTTAGGTTTTTGGCCAATATCCATTTTCTCTGGCACATGTATGGGATGCATCCAAAAGTGTATCTTATTTTATCCCAAATGCAGAGGACAAGTTTTGTTGTATGTATATGTGCAATGACAAAGTTTCTATGTTGTTCTTTTCAACATCAGCCATAGACAGTATGGGACAAATATTTTGCAGGTTGAAGAAAGCAGTCCTCATAATAAGATAAGATTAACTTTATTTTTCCTGAAGGAAATTATTTTGGCAGAGTACTGAACAGTAAACAGTGTACAATTTTTTTTTTTCTTTTAACAATAAGTACAACAATTTATATGAAATGACTCAGACATTTTCACAAGATGTTCAACAATGTTGCACACAGCTCAGAGTAACTGAAAAACTCTGTTCATTATGTATTTATCCTGCAGAAGGGGGAGGAGTTAGAGTCCGATTGCCACAGGTAGGAAGGACCTCCTGTGGCATTCTGTGGTGCACCTCAGTGGTCTCAGTCTGTGGCTGAAGGTGCTCTGACAGGACGTCATAATATGTCTAAGAGTGCTGCTAAAAGTATTTCAGATATTCACACTAGCACATAACAAAGGCAACATGAGTGAACACAAAATACATTTTTCAATAATTAGTATCATTTTTGGAGGTGGAGTAGAGCGCTCAGAACACAGCCTTGAGAGGAACCAGTGCTGAGAATGAGTGTGGGGGCCAAGTCTCACAGACTATGGGCAGCTCCTCAGAAAGATTTTATTCCAGTTACAGGTGTGGATGGGGATCTGTAATTTCAGCAGTTTGGTGATGAGAATGTCCGATATGATGGTGTTAAACGCTGAGCTGTAGTTCACAAAGAGCATCCTCACATAGCTCTTCTTGTTCTCCAGGTGGCTCAGCGCTGTGTGGAGAGTGAGGGCAATGGCATCCTCCATAGGCCGGTTTGCCCTATAAGCAAACTGGTGGGGGGTTGAGGCAGGGAGGGAGGCGGTCTCTGATGTGCTGTGAGACTGATTGCTCCAGGAACTTCATAATTTTAGATATCAGTGCGATGGGTCTGTAATCATTCAGTCCATCTATGGCAGGTATTTTGGGGACAGGGATGATGGTGGAGGCCTTTAGACATGTGGGAATGGTGGCATGTGTCAGGGAGAGATTAAAGAATTTGGTCTGCACATGGTTTAATCACTACCCCCCAGGATACCATCAGGGCCAGCAGCTTCCTGGAGTTCACTGCTTTTAGGTTCTTCCTCACCTCATACTCCTGGAGAGGTGAGGTGCTGGAACCAGGGGGAGGCAGTGACTGCAGGTGTGCGGTGGTGGTCTTGAACTGGGCAAAGAAGCTGTTTAGCTCCTCTGCTCAGTGGCCAACCTTGCAGAATTCCAGAAAGAAGATTAATTCAAGATGGTCTCTAAAGACCTAAAGGCAGCATCCAAAGAACTGAAGGTCAATCAATCAATTTCAATCAATCAATTTTTTTATATAGCGCCAAATCACAACAAACAGTTGCCCCAAGGCGCTTTATATTGTAAGGCAGGCCATACAATAATTATGTAAAACCCCAACGGTCAAAATGACCCCCTGTGAGCAAGCACTTGGCGACAGTGGGAAGGAAAAACTCCCTTTTAACAGGAAGAAATCTCCAGCAGAACCAGGCTCAGGGAGGGGCAGTCTTCTGCTGGGACTGGTTGGGGCTGAGGGATCATGCTGTGGAGGGGAGCAGAGATCGATCACTAATGATTAAATGCAGAGTGGTGCATACAGAGCAAAAAGAGAAAAACAATGCATCATGGGAACCCCCCAGCAGTCTACGTCTATAGCAGCATAACTAAGGGATGGTTCAGGGTCACCTGATCCAGCCCTAACTATAAGCTTTAGCAAAAAGGAAAGTTTTAAGCCTAATCTTAAAAGTAGAGAGGGTGTCTGTCTCCCTGATCTGAATTGGGAGCTGGTTCCACAGGAGAGGAGCCTGAAAGCTGAAGGCTCTGCCTCCCATTCTACTCTTACAAACCCTAGGAACTACAAGTAAGCCTGCAGTCTGAGAGCGAAGCGCTCTATTGGGGTGATATGGTACTACGAGGTCCCTAAGATAAGATGGGACCTGATTATTCAAAACCTTATAAGTAAGAAGAAGAATTTTAAATTCTATTCTAGAATTAACAGGAAGCCAATGAAGAGAGGCCAATATGGGTGAGATATGCTCTCTCCTTCTAGTCCCCGTCAGTACTCTAGCTGCAGCATTTTGAATTAACTGAAGGCTTTTTAGGGAACTTTTAGGACAACCTGATAATAATGAATTACAATAGTCCAGCCTAGAGGAAATCAATGCATGAATTAGTTTTTCAGCATCACTCTGAGACAAGACCTTTCTGATTTTAGAGATATTGCGTAAATGCAAAAAAGCAGTCCTACATATTTGTTTAATATGCGCTTTGAATGACATATCCTGATCAAAAATGACTCCAAGATTTCTCACAGTATTACTAGAGCTCAGGGTAATGCCATCCAGAGTGGAAAATTTAAGGAAATTCCAGGATAAATGAACAGAGAAATTCAACAAATTGTGCTTCCACACAGGTGCTGTTATACAGCCATGCTCTGCTCTGTGGTAGGTTTAAAAATATTGAATAAAGTATTAGCCAGCGTTCTTCAACACCATTATCAAAAGAACAAATGGTGGAATATCTCTTGGAAGAATTGTGTTCTCTTCTCACTGTTCGAGTTCCTTGGACGTGGAAAATCAGTGAAGGTGCGTTGAAGCTGTTCTGGTGGGACGTGGTGACCAGACACCTCACAAAGGAGCTTTGTTAACTTTCCCTTTTATTAGTCACAGTCTGTTTTGGCTCATATTGCCACACGCACAAGGAGAAACCACAAAGCCTTCTGTTAGTGTTCAGAGCGATAGTCCTCATTTCCCTGAAACCACCCGTCTCCAAACTTTGTGACGTGTGTTCTTTAATGCATCGAGTGCACAGCCACTCTGCCCTGCCCCGTCGCCTCTGTTAGGATTGATTAGCTTTCGTGCACCACATTAAACACCATTTGTTTCTCAGCTCCATCACCTTGTCAGTGACGATGTCAGTGTTTGTGTGATGGATATGTACCTGAGTGAAAGCGCCAACAAAGCCACCGGGGGCACACTGACCTCACAGTCGTCCAGGGCCACAGCAGAAGCGGCCTACCAGCGCAAAGCCGAGCAGCTTATGTCAGAAGAGAACTGCTTTAAGGTACGACAGATGAAGTTACTTTCAACGCTGTAGGAGATATATTTGTGAAATAACAAGACGGATATCTGTGTGTTCTTTCTTTGCTTGTGTTTGGTGCAGGTAATGTTTGTTAAGAACTGGGGTCCTGTTAGTCTGACTGTAGAGCTACTGGACACAGAAGAGGAAAACTCTGATGAGCCAGTGGAGGCAGAGGTACGATTCAGTCAGTGTGTGCTTGGTTTGTGTACGCGTGCCTACATCACTATGTTTTCCAGTGCTGGGAACTCGAATGTTAAGTGACAGATATTTAAGAAGATCTGAGCCACTTGTTTGCTATAATCATCTGCCCCCCCCCCCCCCCCCCCCCCAGAGGTGGTCAGACTACGTGGGTAGATACCTGAACTCGGACTCTGCTTCTCCAGAGCTGCGTGACCATCTGGCCCAGAAGCCAGTGTTCCTCCCCAGGTGAGGCTCCACCTGTGACCTCTCTTGTCTGCACACTTGACTTTTCTGCCACAGTCGCCTTAGCAGGTTGTCCACTGCTGACGAGCCAAACAAAACTCCTTTTGACAACTGAAACGGTGGCGTTTTTTTTTGCACAAGCTTTCTCCAATCACAATCCTTTTGTATGTCAGAGGTCTCTGCCTCTGTGGTGACAGACAAAATGTTCGCAGTTTGAAAAGGAAACAGCAGCAGGATGGGGCCAAGTGCTGTCGTTGAACTTAAGTCTACTGATCTGCAGGCCTGCACTCGTATTTGACAGTGAAGACCAAAAGGACTTGGATTTGTGAAATCAGTTATATTTCACATATATTACTTTATGTAAAATCACTGGATGCTTGACAGAAGAATAAAACAAATTAAGCATCCTCAGCCTGCGTATGTGGCAGAATATTGGTTCTTGGCAGCAGTAGCTACATTCAAAAGGTTCATCAATAAAACAAGCGAGTCACACATTAACAAGTCCTTAATGGGGCTTGGTGTCACTTTAATATGTCACAGGATGTTGGAGGGAGTTTTGTTCTGACAACTTCCCCTTTGCTGTGACACTGTTAGGAACCCGTCTGTAATGTGACTTTGACAGTGTTACTCTGACGGAGCACACTGAGCTGCCTCAGAGCGGTCATGTGATCATGCCCAATGTGTTTTGGTTGCATGTGACCTCGGTTGATGGTTCCAGTGCCGTGTGTGTGGCGCTTCACCGTGGAGGTTTCTGACCTGTCTGACACCCGATCTGGCACTTTACGCAGCCATAGTTTCTTTTAAATATAGTTTTTTAAAGGGCATTTTATTTATACTTTGATTTAGTTCATTTTTATTAGGGCTTTTATTTATTATTGCCTAGATTTTTAAAATGATTAATTAGAACGTGTGGTTTCTAATTGACCCCCTCCCAGCAGACATTTACAAGGAATCATTTCATTTGATGAGACTTGTTGTGTTGAGAATTAAATTATGATTTTTATTGTAAAAATTTTTGATACATAAAGTGTAAAGAAAATAACTGGGCTCCTTCTTCTGTCACTCTATGTTCTCTTGGTCATTTTTGCTGCAATGTTTTTGATGAAGAAACAAGTCTTATTTATGGTTTGATCATCTTTAGGAGTGGATTCATATTGGGGTTTTTTTTCCCTCCACCATGCTCTTTGTGATTGTATTCAGATCAAACCCTGTATCTGACCTGTCACTAATTGCAGCTGTAAAGCTTCATTTGTTGTGGCTGAGATTTTCCACTGGTTAAGCACATAATCAAAGATACCTGTACACAAGAGTAGGGTTTGTAAATAAAATGCTGTAAATTTCTGTTCAAATGTTGGTGTGTTTTATTTCCTGACAGCTGTGACCGTGTCTGCTCCATCTTAGACTCAAGATGTGTGTTGCACATAAAGCTTGGCTGTTTTTGATTGTTTGCTGTGGTTTATATGTATTTATTTATTTATTTTGGGGGGGGGGGGGGGGGGGGGTGTGCTGTTGAGATGGCTGTCCATTTCCATAAACATTTTGAACAAATTTTCAATACCAAAAAATATACTTTTTATTTAACCCACTGCATAAATCTTTGATTTATCGATGGGCCTCACTCACATCTTGTGTTTTTAATCATCAAGTCTACGAGGGGCCAGCAGCAAAAAAAAAAAAAAACCCTGCAGGAAAAATCATTTGTTAGGCTTCCATTGCATGATCATAATACTGTGCAGTGTTGGTGAAAACGTACACATTAGAGTATTTTTCGGTCACTTTTTGGATTAGTATGTAATGGGGCAGTGCTTTTCTAGTGTTTGTTTCTCACATTTGAAATTGGCCTCACTGTCGTGTCTTTTAAGTGGAGCTTTGAATGCATGGTTACAGTCCTCGCTCACCTGTGGTAAGTACACATTTAAACCTTTCATTCAGGTGGGGTGGAGTCATTTTTATTGCCTGCACAAAATTTGAATCACAATTTGTCAACCCACACACAAATTGCACTGTGCAGATATTTTACTTCTGCTGCTCTTGTAGATCCTCATTTGTGATGAACGATTTGGCTCCCTTTCTAAATCTGTGACTCGGTGAGTTTCAATGCATGAGTTTAAAAATACTAGTTTAAAGGGACAGTCCTCTCAAATTTGGCTAGCATCTTCTCAGTGCCACCGCTTGTTAACATGTGTGTTATTGTTGACCACATCTGAAGCTGCACATTATATACTTTTAAAGACAGGATTGTGTAACTTATCAGGCATTTTGCAAAATAGCACTGTTAACAGACATACATTTTGTGCAAACCTGTGCTGTTAGCCTAACAAATAGAATGTTTCTCGTGCAGTAATGTGATTGTCCGTTTCTTCTGGCCTTCAGGAATTTGAGAAGGATCAGACAGTGGCAGAGGGGATGGGAGCAGCTGCAGCAGGACAGACTCACAAAGGGCCCTTCAGACAAGATGCAGGACGAAGACGGCAAACTAAAAATGGAGTGCATGTTCAAGATCAACTCCTACAAGATGGTGTATGTTTGCAAATCGGAAGATTACATGTATAGACACACAGCGCTCACACGAGCTCATCAGGTAAATGCACGCTGTTGTATTTTAAACTATGTTAACATATTAACTGTTTGATACGTTTATCAAGTTTAACAAAATGTGAAGGTGTATGTAGTAGCTGTTTGGTTAGAGGTGATGTTTGGATTTCAGTCAAACAAGTGTGTTGTGCTGCTGGGTAAAGAATTACTGTCTGTAGGATTCAGTACAAGCTGTGTGCTGCTCAGCAACCTGAGGAGTCTGGTTTTATGCCCAGCGGCACAGGTCAAAGGCGCCATAAGTATTTCAGGACTTGTGAGGCAAACAGTGAAATAGCTGAGAGGGGAAAGCTCAAGGGATCAGAGGTATCTGAGCTGAACTCCTTCAGGAGGGTTGAGATGCTGTTCTTCTGGTGATGATCACCGTATGTTCCTTTATCAGCAAAGAAAGGTTAACTTTGTGGATGATCATGTTGTCTTTGTGGAGTCGATGGATGCTATGAAGTGCAGCACAGAGTAAACCCCCCCCCCCTTTTTTTTTTTCTTTCAAAAATTTCCCAAGTGCTTTTTTATTTTTAACACTAATCTCAAAAGACGACAATCACTAGAAAGGATGACGTGAAGATTTGTAAAAGAAAACCTCAAACAGTCAGCAGCAAAACTGAGTCTGGGTTGTCACTTTGTCTTCCAACACGACGACCCAAAACTCCCAGTGAGGAAGTACCTCCAGAAGACCAAAGTGAACATTACTGACTGGCCTGCTAAAAGGTCTGGCTTGAATTCCACTGAGAATCTCTGGGGTGAACTGAAGACCAAGGTCCATGCCAGAAGACCATCAAATCTGGAGAAGTTTGAGAGATTTGCCAAAGAAGAGTGGGCTGGGATTCCTCAGGGGACGTGTCTGAGACCGAGAATGACTGCAGGCTGTTATCCAGCAAAAAGGACATGCAACTGACTGTTAGCATCAGGAGCTCATCATTTTGACCCTGGTAGTTTTTTGTTTTTTGTGAAATAATGAATTGAATCTGCGTCAAAAGAAAAACCATGTAAGCGCCAAAACAAAACTAGGATGTTGAGAATGCTGTGTTGAAAACTGCTAGTTCTGCTAAGAAAGCACTTGGGAAAATTTTGAAGAAAACATTCAACTTCATAGGGGGGTTAATACATTTATCCTCAACTGTAGGTGAGGATTTGGAGTATCTTGGTTTGTCATTGTATTGGATCAAAAAAGTGGAATGGATTTACGCAGTCAAAGTATCAAATCTTTAGAGGTTAACTTGTCACGGCAGTAACATTCATGTCTCCAAGGCTCAGCCTTTGCAATTGAGAGATACCTTAGAAGAATTTATGGAGTTATGTGGCCCCTGGCCGTTGCAGGAGATCAATGGTCATTCTTTTGTTCGGCCCCATCTCCATATAATGTCCTTAGTGTCAGCTTTTTTTTTTCTTCCACTTGTTCAAAATGAGAATGGAGTGTATGCAACAGTTGGGGCCTTTCTGCCTGTGATCCCCACCCTGGTAATTTTGTGTAGTGAGTGAACTTAAGACTCAAATATTGACAGTAGACGGACTTAAAAAACCAGATGCTGTATTAAAGAGATACCAACATTGGACAAGAAGGAGTCACCATTACAGCGCTGGGGTCTTGAAAACAGACGTCACATGCAGCGCTGTTTATAAGAACCACAACGTCCGGGCTCCCCGGCATTTTAAGCCTGCACTCGGCCAACCTCCGAGTGGGCGGGCCTTTTGTGTTGGGTGGTTCAGTGGAGCTATGTGATTGGGTGGAAAAGTGTGACCTTATGTGTGGGTGACATGTTTGCATTGCTCATCTGAGCGGTAGACCTTGTGATGGATGTTTGTGTCAGCATTAGCACAGAACCGAATATTTCATGATCCCTGTCTGCTTCAGACAGGCATCCAGACATGTAGACCTTCAGTTTTGTATCAAGTTGGTCCGAGGACAAGCATCATGAAATATTCTGCCCAACAGCACCGCCTCCAGGAAAGAAGAAGGAAAAAACAGTTTAAGAAGGGACCTACGAGTATTTTTCTGTGCACCTGCCCAGAGCACTTTGAGTTGAAAACCTTTCAGAGAGGTGCTGTGGTGTCACTGCAGTGCCTCTTCTGGCAAATGAGGAGACTCGTTTTTGATGATTTGTCACTCAAAATCTATCACAATAGAAACAAGTAATGTATCTGTGATAACAGATTGGACAAATGCTTGGTTCTTTGCTCTGGGTGAGTACTTTTTGTTGCTGTTCTTTATAAGCTAGCCATGAGGAGCGCTTCTCGTCGTAGGAACATGTCATGAGGAGCTCTTCTCGTCGTAGGAACACGTCATGAGGAGCTCTTCTCGTCGTAGGAACACGTCATGAGGAGCTCTTCTCGTCGTAGGAACACGTCATGAGGAGCTCTTCTCGTCGTAGGAACACGTCATGAGGAGCTCTTCCCGTCGTAGGAACACGTCATGAGGAGCTCTTCCCGTCGTAGGAACACGTCATGAGGAGCTCTTCCCGTCGTAGGAACACGTCATGAGGAGCTCTTCCCGTCGTAGGAACACGTCATGAGGAGCTCTTCCCGTCGTAGGAACACGTCATGAGGAGCTCTTCCCGTCGTAGGAACACGTCATGAGGAGCTCTTCCCGTCGTAGGAACACGTCATGAGGAGCTCTTCCCATCCACTCCAACCCACTGAAAACCCTTTTTGAGGGCATTCAGTCATCACTTTCAGAAAACAAAAAAATGTTCTGTGGACATGAGGCCTCATCGTGTGATTGTGAGACCTAAGATTAGGGCTGGATGTCTTTGGTAGATCCTTGAGTGCTGCTGGAATGGCTTGGTGTCAGGAATGGTTGCACGGGAGTCTCGGGTCGGATGTACCACGAGCAACATGTGACCAAAACACTTGTCAAGACCGTTTCCTCCTTAACAACATTCTGTGTGACTTTGTTGTTCTTGTCAAATGTCTTCAGGTTCATTTTGGATGGTCAATCTACGAATGGGTTCTTTTGTTTCAGTGCAGAGGTTTTTTTGTTTTTGTTTTGTTTTTAATGTGCCATCAGGTAGGCGGCTAGATTTAGGTAGATTTCTTTGGTGATCCTGCCCCCACTGTTGACAGATGAACAAACTCAGAAAGATTTTGACCAGATTGATTTGTCCAGTTATCCTCTATTGAAGGGTGTCCTCCTGGTCCTGTCAGATGTGAGTCTTTGAGAGCTCTAGAGGGCCGGTTGTGCACTGAAGCATTATTTGTGCGGCTGTTTCTCCTGGAATCCAGTTTCTTTTAACCACTGGAGGACTATATTAACTATCTTTGTTGTGTGTTGGGGGGTGTGGCTGGATGTTTTGGTGTTCTTTTCTTTTCTTTGCTCTTCAGGTGGCATGAGAACTGATTTGTCTGTGGAGAAGGTGCTGGCTGAAGAGTCCTCACCCTCATCGGCATCATGTGTGGCACCTGTGACTGGTGCTCACGTGCGGCCTTGGAGACTTTCAGCTGAAGCGGATGGTTGGATGGCGTTCTGCATTTGGGGCATGTGTGATTCAAGCAGAACTGCCGGGAACTCGACCTTGTGATGTCCGTTTGTGAGACGCTGAGGACCGCGCCTGGGTTTGACACATTGAGCCGTGAAGCAAGGAAGGGTGAGGACACTTGCTGTCAGCACACATTAAAGGTGATTAAGTGTTCGACTAATTGTTGATAGTAACTTGGTGTTTTGTTACACAGTTTACTGGAATTGTGATGGGAATTGTGCAGTTTGCTTCTCACTGCTGTGGCGTGCAGGATAAGTGATCCTCCACCTGTTGTGAGAAGCTGCTCATTTGCATAAAGTTAAAAAATACAGACCTGAATGTGTTGCTGATAGCGTGTGTCTTTTGAAAGATATTGTTGTAACTGTTGACTTACCTCACCTCTTCTTTGCTTCACAGAGAGTCAGTTTGTCGTGTCCACCTGGGGGGTGTTTGTCTGGTGGTAGTGGGTCCAGGAACGCCGGGCTTCTATCCTTTTGGGCGCTTAAGAGCGTGCCAACAGTCACTCCACCAGAAGGACGTTCTTTTAGTTTTGTACACATTATTATGCACAGGTGAAAAATAAATTGTTTCTGTTGTTGGAACCGCTTTCTGGTTATTTTTAGCGCTGGGTTCTGTCTGACGCAGGTCCGCTCCTCAACTCGCGTCGACACATAACAGTCTTATCAACATTATCTTACTTATCAGGTATGCGTATGATTGATTCTTTCTTATTAATGTACTGGAAAGATTTTTTATTTATTCATTTGAACTAAATCAACTTTATCAAATGGTTCCCATCAAAATCAGGTCTAGCCCATCTGATACTTTGTGGACCTTATTTTGTGCTCTAAAATGATCTTTTGTATCAATTAAGCAGACCTTGTTCAAATCTACACCACAGAAAATGACTCCTAAACCAGTTCACCTGTACTGTCTAATGTTTAATGGTCAATTTGACATATTTGCTACGCATACGGCCAAAAAGTAAATGAGTCTTAAAAAATATTTTTAACTACAGAACTCATCTGTCATGCTGTTTTATGTCCATGAGCATATAAATAAGATAAAACAAAGAGTTTGGTGCCCTCTCATGGTAACTACATTTCAATGGGCTCGTGGACTGATTTCCGTTTTATGGTCCGTGTCAACTGTGATTCATACTCGTGCATATTTACAGACATGAGAGAAGAACAGACTGGTCCCACAGTAAACGCCTGCCGTCTCTGGTCTTCTTAAGGCGTAGTCTGGGTCGTGTCATCACTTCAGCATTCCAGTGGCTGCTTTAGGTTTGTCTTTGTAATGCGCTCTGTGTCCCAGCTGAACTGCTTTATTCTGGTTCTTCCAGTCCCATCAGTGGGTCAACACCCGCCTGCACAGACGCTTTCAGGCCTGGCTGGACGCTTGGGCCAAAAACCACGTCACAAGCAACATGGCTGCCGACTGCCACAGGTGGCTGATGGGAGATGGTCAAGAAAACCTGAAGTCTTGTACAACCACGTGCAGCCCTGAGGTGCTTCATTATCTCAGTATTAACAAGTACCAGGTGAAGTACTTGGCACTGTAGTCCACATCTGATTTTAAACAAAGTATGACACAGACTGTCGGGTGGTGATGAAAAAAATTTTTTAACCTGGATTCTATTGTCACGCTGTCATTGGAGACAGCTGGTGGGTGTTTTCTTCTTCTACTTTTCCCAAATGTGTCAAAAGTGCTCCAGAATAAATGGCTAACTCGAGTCCAGGCTGCAGACAGTCGTGTTGCCGCGGATGTTATGTTGGAACGGGCAGGGCAGTTTTGTTCATACCAAAACGCTACTGAACGCAGGCTGTTCCACGTGATGAATATTCAGAAGAAAAGTTCCATTTGAGACACATATTGTGCTTCCTGTTGCCAAGATAAGCAGACATTTAGGAGTAAAGCCTTTTTGGTAGCACGAACACTTTGCAACCTGTGAAAACGTGTGCGACCACGTGGAGCATGAGCTGACCTCCAGCGGTGAAGTCGTACAGCTTGTGAATGTTTTGTGCTTTTGATTGGGACGGTACAACGAGGCACTTATGGTCAACATCGCTGGTGCGTGCTGGGTGGATGTTGGGCACCAGCACGATGTCAGCAGAATGTGTGCAGAACTCAAGAGTACGACTGCCCAAGTACACCTTCAGTTTGAGGCCACTGGAAGTATTACAATAGAGAAATTTTTATCGTTTTTGTTTTAACCAAAGGATGTTATGTCGAGTTCTTTTGTCATTTATGTTGGATGTGTTGTTCCTGGAGTTTTTATTTTACAAGACAAATGTATTTTTATACATTTCTGGATTGTGATGTCTTCCTCTTGTTGTATTTTTATGTTCAGTCTTTGGCTTTTAAGGTAACTGAATGTAGCCGAGCAGCAATTTGCCCTCTTGAAAGTACACTTATATTCCTTATTTTTCATGTACAACCTCAAATCAGATAAAACTTTAGGACAGTGTGGAAAATGCAGAATTAAAAAAGCCTCAGTGATTCTTACTGTTACTTTAACTTCTATTTCATTGTAGGCAGTAGGAAGCAGAGAGATTTTTTTTTTTTTTTTGTAGTCAACTTGATTTCACTTCACATACATCCATCCCTGCATTTAATGCCTGCAACACCAAAAAAAGAAACAAACAAAAAACAAAATGCCGGCCTTCCTTCTCTTAACACTTAAAGATGTTTTGGTATTGAGGATGGGATGAAGCTGTTTTTTTGTCCTATTCATTCTCCAAACACACAACAGTAATGGGGTCTTTGCTTCATTTCATTGTTCTCCGTACATTCCCTCTTGAGGATGGCTCGGAAGTACAGGTGAGCCGGTCTCATATCTGCACCTTCTTCTGCTGCCACGCCTTTTGTAATGAGCGCAGAATGTGGTTTTGCATTGTCTTATTGAAAAATGCACAGCCGTCCCTGTAAAATGTTGTCTTGCAGGCAGCACATGTTGCTCTAAAATCTTGTACTTCCCAGTTGAGTGTGAGGGACTGGAGATCACAGCTGCTCTGTTTAGATGTGCCCCCTTTGCCTTTTACACACTGAAATTCTGAATTGTTTTCTATTACTCGCTACAGAGCAGTGGTTCAAAATCTGGGTCCACGGGACACAAAGTAACACATGTTGAATTTCTGCCTGCCCATCTGCACATGATGAGTTCTATCAGGTGTGCTGAGCCAGCAGCTGATTGACTGAGCTGGTCTGGTGTGAGTAGATGGGAAAGCATGCAGTACTCTGGGTCACAGGGACCAGGACTGGGGAAGTACTGCTGCAGAGGGAGAAACAGCAAATCCCTTCCAGTTATTTTTAAGGAATTCTATCATTTTCTCAGGCATTTGTTGATGATCTGGAGATCGTCTGCCCAGCTTTGCTCCTCAAACACTCATGACATCATGATTACAGTCACCTGTCAGTATCCTCTGCTTTTGAAACTTTGTGTGTGTGTGTGAAACCTATATTAAGACCCTTCGGCTGCTCCCTTGTTTTCACTCGGTCACCATCGCATTCCAGGTGGATCTGCATGTTGATTTGGCACAAGATTTACATGGAGAAATGTGGCAGGGGTGGGGTTTGAACCAGGAACCTTCTGCACTGAATCCAAGCGCACTAACCACTTGGCCACCCTAAATTGCTCCTGTCCTTTTTCTTCTTCCTTCTTCTTTGAAGATGTTGCAGGACTGAAATGCAGGATGTATATTGAAAGGAATTTGGTCACACAAAACATGAAATATCTTTGCTTCATACTGTCTGCAATGAAGTAGAAGTCAAAGTAAATGTCTGTGTGTGTGTGTCATTCCCAACTTCTAATGATTTGGGCCTGTATAGAGGTTTTTGGTGACTAAATATCCAGAATTAGTGCAACAGGTTTGGTGGTCTCAGTTTATCACCAGTAACAAAAAGTGTAACTGTTCTGTGGCCAGTGTTGACGGCAAAAACTGACAGGTGAATAGTGTGTGTGTGTGTGTGTGTGTGTGTGTATATGTATATATATACACACAGTTTTAGCATCAAGAAAATAAGCAATAATTCCCGTCCAGTTTATCCGTATCTGTTTCTTGCAAGAAATGTAAATGTTGTATTTTCTTAAGAGATTTGTAACTTGGGTTTTTTTTGTGTGTGTAAATATTGGTAAGATCAGACGGTAAGAACAGACAGAAAGACGTTTGTTTTTTGATTTGACGAGACTCTGCCTTTTTCTTTAATCGTATGTAACAAATCAGAAAAGCTATTGGGGCTGACAAAAATAATAAACATGAGCCGGTTGTAAACAAACCAAAATGTGTTATCAAGGCACATGGTGATGAGCAGTTTAAACATAAATGACCTGACAACAAGGAAGAGGTTTTCTCGGAGCTCCAGTCAGTAAGAGAAGCAGCTAAAGACAATCTTCATGGAACCGTTTATTACTGGCTTTGTATTTTTATACCACAACAAGCGGCCAGAGCTGATTGTACATATGAAACCGTGTTTGTACCTCAGTTCATGTCTCTTCACTTTTATGATTGTGTGGAGTGTGTGTATGATGTTTAGAATTAAATAATCATTTGAATCAACAAAAATGTAGTTGAACATATGTTTTTATTTTGGTCATCGTGGTTTTCTGACAATAAATCCACAGCATCGGTGTTTATTATGTTGTCTTAACGTGACTCAGTCAGGCGCTCTTAGCTCAGTGGATAACTGAAGAAATCCTTCAGATAGTGACGCAAGCACCAAACTTGGCACAAATACACTTTAAACTGCGTTCACACCGGGCCAACGTAGAGTTATGTAATGCAGCGTACTGACTACACTGAACTAATGCAGCCCTACAGGGCAATACGCTGAGGGTCACAAAGGGGTCCACAAAATGGACCCCAAAAATTAAATGTTTAATTTTTTCTTAGACATTCGGCGTAGAGCACTGCAGGTCTCCGTAACACTCCACTACTGTACACCATGCCTCTGCAATTGTACGCTTCCCTATGCCAGTCTGGTGAAAAATCCTTTCAGGTTTTTATCAGTACAGACCTGCACTGCTAGATTTTATTCATGGACTCGTTCAACAGAAGCTTCAAAACCACAGAAGAAGAGGCAGGCCAAAGCTTCCCCCTGCGCGCAACATACACAGCCATTACTGCATAATAGATATGCAACAGTATGCAGGCCTGGTGTGAAAGGGGCTGTAGACATTATTAACCCCTTTGAAAAGGCGGAGTGTCCACTTGATTTTTCAGTAGGCAGCCAGGTAGGAAATTACACAGGGGTCAAAATTAAAAAAATGCTCCAATCATATTGTAAACTACACTGTATTATTTGTCTTATCATAAAGACTGTAAAAAGGTATAGTTTGGACGATCTATGAATGTTATGGGGTAAAAACAAAATTGGAAAAAATGGTGATAAAGGTCAATTTCAGCTTGTACAGGGGTCAAAAGTTAGTTACTCCAATTTTAGAAAAGTGATGCATATTATTGGTTGAGCTAATAGAATTAATAAATGGAATAGTTTTGGCCATGTTGAATGTTTGGTGTCCACAGTAGAGGTCAAACAAGGTTAACATCCATTGGATTCTATGACATAATGTACGTCACCCTGTAACATGATAATTAAGCGTGGCAGATGTTGCAAACTATTCCTTTGTACAACTCTATTTGCTCAACCAATAATTTGCATCATTTTTTTTACCAAAATTGGAGCAACTTTAGCTTTTGACCCCTGTACAAACTGAAACTGACCTTTGTCATTGTTTTTGTCTTTTGTTTTTGTTTTCTATTTTTTTGCCCCATAGCGCCATAACATTCAGTCGGACATGATCCAAACTATACCTTTTTGGAATCTTTATGACAAATAATGTGGTATACATTTCAAAGTGATTGGAGCATTTTTCAGTTTTGACCTCTGTGTAACCCTTTGTTGACCCCTACCTGGCTCCAGCTACCACCCTGGATGGACGGCAAACATTTTTGTTTTGACTTGATGAAATTGTTGGATGTTTCTACAACAGGTCACATGAAATCATGGGGCCAGTCAGCACAAGGGGGTAAAGAGAAGTTTTATTTTACTAATGAAATAATTGACACATACTATGGTCGAACCAGGAGACATTAAATTAACAGACATTCACAAATGGCCAAAAACGCAGCCAGGACACACAAAGAACCCCACACACACACACGCCACAGAACTTTTCATAAATGCAGAGTGGTTTTGGCGGGGGCCTGCTCTCTGGTGATCTTCTGGTTTGAAGTGCGCTTTACTGCCGAGGTCTCAGACTGATTCCAGAAAGGGTGCAAGAGGGTTGAAGATCACTTTAAGCAGATAGAATCAGTTAATGAATGAAATCACCTGTAGTGCAACTTATAACTGAAACAATCCTTCAAATGCTCAAACCAGCACCAAATTCAGCACAAATACTTCTGAAAAACCCAACTGGCCATATGAACTTTCAAAAGGCAGCCAGGTAGGGATCAATAAAAGAATTACACGGGTGAAAAGTTAGGACCCCTTCACACACAGCACAAATGAGGCTGAATGTTGCATGAAGGAGGAATTGTATGCCATTCATGAAAAATCTGAGCTGCCTCTAACGCCTCGTACACCTGTCACCACAACCATTCGTGCACACCAGCGGCCGAAAGGCAGACAGTGCCCTGTGAGTGCCCATTTGATCCTTCTTGCAGCAGGTGTCAGACAAATTCCAGGTGCCACACACAAACATCCAATACCACTCGCAGAGCACTTCGAAAAGGCGGGGTCCTTTGCTCAGGCACTACAAAAATAGTGAGCAGGCGACCACTTTAGAGTGTGGTGTTGCTAAATATTGATGGTGCTCATTGTAACACAAAAGAAAAAATAACTCCAGTAAGTCGTCAGGAGGTATTTACAATATTAGCTGGGATGTCGTTAAGGTAGAACCGCTGTCGGATGAAGAGCTTGAAAAAATTTCTTGTGCGAATTTTCACTGGACTGAGAAAAGCAGACGGCAGTCTGTACATGAAGACGTCAGTGCACGGCATCAGCTCCGGATGAAATCATCAGGATAGTTTTTGAACGATCTGACTGAGGACCATTTTGGACTGAACTGCTGTTTAAAGTTCGTGTTGGACTGTTGGGAACTTCTTGATGTCAAAGGACCAGTGACACACACCAAAACGTAAGTCCCTTTCTGTTGTTATGAATTAATAGGTGTTCTATAAAACAAATAATGGTTTTTCAGTTGTTCAATGGAAAGAATATTTCATCTTTCACCAAATGAAATATTCTTACCATAAATACTCCAAAAAGGTTTGGAATATTGGTTAGTTTGAGCTATCTGTGACTGAATGTTATGGGGTAAAAACAGGAAGAATGGTGACAAAGGTCAACTTCAGTTTGTAAAGGGGTCAAAAGTTAAAGTTGCTCCAGTTTTGGTAAAAAGTGATGCAACTTATTGGTTAATAGGGTTTTAAAAAGGAATAACTTGGACTGTGTGTTCTGCTTGGTTAGCACGTAACATATGTCACATGTCAGAATCTAGTGGATGTCGACCTTGTTTGACCTTTACTTTGGAGACCAAACATTCAACACAGTCAGAACTATTCCATTTATTAATCCCATTAACTCGACCAATAATTTGCATCACCTTTTACCAAAATTGGAGCAAGTTTAACTTTTGACCCCTGTACAAAGTGAAATTGACCTTTGTCACCATTCTTGCTGTTTTCCCCCAAAACTCCAGAACATTCAGTCAGACTGTCCAAACTACACCTTTTTCGAATCTTTACGATCAGACAAATAATGTTTACAATTTAATAGTTTACAATTGATTGGACCATCTTTTGATTTTGACCCCTGTATAATTCTTCACGGCAGCACTGTGGCTTAGTGGTTAGCACTGTTGCCTAACAGCGAGAAGGTCATGGGTTTAATTCCCACCTGTGTCCTTTCTGTGTGGAGTTTGCATGTTCTCCCCGTGTTTGTGTGGGTTTCCTCTCACATCCAAAGACACGCCGGTTCGGTGGACTGGAAACTTTAAATTGTGCGTAGGTGTGAATGTGTTTGTTTGTCTGTATGTGACCCTGTGACAGACTGGCGTCCTGTCCAGGGTGAACCCCACCTTGCACACTATGACTGCTGGGATAGACACCAGCCCCCCGTGACCCTTTATTAGACTAAGCGGTTGGAGATGGCTCCCTATGAAAGTTCAAGTGTCCATTTTTTTTCTTTCTTCTAAAGACTAATGTCTAAGGTATATTTGTGCTGAATTTGATGCTTGTACCACCAGCTGAAAGATTTCTCTGAAAATATTCAGTGACCTGTTGCTGGAGTTGGTGGTTGCAAAGAAAACCTGCCCCCTCTTGGCCATTTATGGAATCAGTTTAAGCCCTCTGCTTTATTGTGGACGTGTGAGTCGTATGAATTTACATGCAGGTCTGCTACGCTCGTACGTAAATCCTCCTGCACAAGACGTCATCTGCCCCAAAGATCTGAAACAGCAACAGAGGAAAGGGAAGAAGAAAAGTATTAGCCCGTGGCCACACCCATCTCACATGTCCCTGCTCTTCAGATGGGGAATTAATGATTTTCAGACTTTGTCTGGTTCCTTCATAAACTGTCTGATAAAGACTGAAGCTCTGATTTAAAGGCTTCATATTTTTTGTGTTTTTGTTCTTGTGGTGACATCAACTCGCACTCTGGTCATCAACATGGCCGCTCCCCCCTAAAGGAACAAATGTGACAAAAAGCAACATATAATGGCAGAAATATTGCCCCAGGTTGGGGGAGCGGGGGGGGGGGGGGGGGGGGGGGGAGTGTCCAGACGCTGAGATTTATAGGCATCCCAGGAGTGTTGCATTATGGGAAAGCTCCACACATCATCATTAGCTGAGGCTGTGTGGCGTGACAGGGAGACAGGTCAGTGCCATGAAAAATGGAGAGGACACCATCTGGTGTGCAGCATGAGACCGAGGGGGACATTAACTGGGGGGCGACACCAGGGTCCAGTGGTATTTCTCAATAGGATGATCAATGAGGCTAATTAACACTCGCCAGAGGAGGCGCAGATTTAGCCTGAAGGGTCCCATCCAAAACCCATTTAAAGCAGCCATTATCAGCACGCCGTTCATTTTCCAAATCAATACTTAGTGCATTCAAAGGCCTCCAAAGTGTGCAGCTGTCACTAAGCTTCTCGTCCTGACACGTTCATGTGTGACCACTGCTACAGGGAAGCCAAAAAAAGTAAAACTAGTTTAAAACCTGTGGTGTTTGCATGTTAATCAGCCTTTTCAGTGAGCTGATGTCGGTCAGAGGACGTCCACAGACGCTGAGGCGATGTATCCTGAACATTCCAGCTGTCTGTGACCCATCAGTGCTCTACTCTAAATGGAAAGGAGCTGGTGTCAGGGGGCACAGACAATGTAGGCGGGTCACACGGTGCACAGACTGGCTCAGTGGGCGGGTCTCAAACAGGTGCACAGAGCTGGATTTGTGAGCTGTTTCTCACTGATGTGTACAGAAGCTGAGTGCTGACATGTATAGACGGAGACATGTAACTTTATTTAACACGACATCCAAACCAAGTTTAACTAATTGGTATGTTTGGTACAAACTCGCAGGTACTCAGTGATTTTTATTTTTTTGTACCGGTGTCTGAAGATTGTGGCACCTTTTACCTTTTGTCAAAAATCCAAAAATTACCTCAGGTTACATTAGTCCCGTGTGAACACGTCAGTAATATCCTGTAGAAAAGGAGTTTTCCACTGTTTATCTCATGTATGGACATAAAGTGGATTTATTTGGGAGACAATCATCCCACCAGCAGTGGAGACTGGAAATTCACCCCTGAATTTTAATTAATGTAGAATTTCTGCATCTGTTTTGTTTTTGTTTGCTCTCACAAATATTACAGCTAAAGTTCCTGAAATTGTGTGAATGTGTTTGGGTAAGCTCATCAGCTCTGTGCATCTTCAGAACACCTTTGACATGTGGCGCACACACACTGAGGTCTGTGAAGAGTGCAGCTGTGCATGCAGATAAATCACACAAATCCATAGTCAGTGGGATGCACACATTTGTTTAGTGACGGTATGACCGGTGTTCAAACCACCTGCTCTTCACATAGTGTGGAAAAAAAAAAAAAGTGGCTGTAAAGAAATTTTGAGGAGTGACACTGTTTGAGTAGTCACTCCCATTTCTGTCATTTATATTGAGTTTTCTTTTTTTTCCTGTGCTATTCATTGATAACAAATACAACTTCTATAGCCATAATATTGTCTGAACAGGGCTAAACTCTAATCTTTCAACAACATTCTCCATTACTGTGTTGTGTGCAGTGGCGGTTCTACACTGAATTACTCCTTGGGTGAGACCCCCTCCAAAAAAAACCCCACTACATTTTGCACAAACAGCCATTTTTTATTATTTTATTATTATTATTATTAATATTTTAGAAGTGCCCCTGAAATTGCCATCAAAAGACTGCAGACTACAATATAACGCTTATACAAAACATCCATGAATTGCTAATTTGAATAAACACGCCCTTGCATGCTAAATGTCTGTCATTAGACATTTTATTAGTCTGTCTTTGAAGGAGGAATAACTAGCTCTTTAAGGTGCATATTTGTCTCAACATTTAGCTTGATGATTGCAAATATTCGGCTAAATGTGTAAATATTCAGCATGAACTAATCTGCAAAAGTTTTAGGGTTGATAGAAATTTGATCATGTCATGCCCCCCCACCCCCCGCTGCCACTTCCCCACGTGTCATGAAAAAATGCCGCCCCAGGCAGCTGCCCAGTTTGCCTGTACCAAAAACCGCTACTGGGTGTGCAAGAGAGGGCGCCCTTTTCAAAATGAAAGGCATGCTGTGTTTGTGACGGAGGCCAGCAGGAGGCACTGTGCACTAGTAGTCATTTAACATCACTCCCCAACACCTGAAGGATTCTCCTGGCTTTTAGCCCTCTGTTTAGAGCGTCGCCTCCCATGCTGGCGATTGTGAGTTCGCATCCCAAGGGGAGTGAGTGGGAGGAGTCAAAAACACAATGCAGAGCAAAGCCTACATGTTGATGATTGGCTCAGCATGTGGAGCGATGTGATGAATCAGTTACATCCACTTAGTTTCACATAAAGTTATTATTTTAGCATATAGATTTTAGTTTTGCTTCACTTTGTCAGATTTTTAATGGCTCAAAACTTTACATAGTAGATGGCTGCCTTTTTTTTTTTTTTTTTTTTTTTTTTTGACTGCATGTAAGATTCCATAAATGGGTGGAATTACTTGTGATGGTGTTTGGCCTAATTCCGTGTTAATTAGGTAACGTTTGGCTGTATACACTTATGGAATTCTAAATGACACTTCTGTGCCGCAGGCCGCTCCCTCCCAAACTTGCTTTGAAGAGTTGTTTTCCCCCTGGTGGTCAAAGCACACATGCCAATCACATGACGTCCTGTTGCTCCACGCGGACGGAGATGCGCCCTTATCCTAAACACTAAAACATTGTTTGAAAGTCTGTGTTCAGTCTGAATTTGCGGCCCTTTGCCCTGATTTCCTGGTTACCGTCTTTCTTCTAACATTAGTCACAGTCAATAAAGTTGATTTGATCATCACATCCAAACTAGACTCCACTCCACCCTCCGTCTGGCCAATA
The DNA here is from genome assembly GCF_902500255.1 of Thalassophryne amazonica. Taxonomy (NCBI): domain Eukaryota; kingdom Metazoa; phylum Chordata; class Actinopteri; order Batrachoidiformes; family Batrachoididae; genus Thalassophryne; species Thalassophryne amazonica. The sequence goes on along the minus strand of NC_047104.1, from coordinate 157,758,213 downwards.
AATCCAAGCAGGCCCAGATGTTTACAGAAAAACCTCCTTCATTCTTGATGTAAACGGCTGGAAAGTTGTGACAGATGTGTTTCTGATGGAAGCAAGATCGTGATCAGGTGGGTGTGGAATGTAGGTTCTAACAGTAAACGTACGGCAGCGACCTTTTCAAATCCAGATTCACTTTGAAACCCCACTCTTTCAAATGGTGTTCCCACACAGAATGAGCCAGTTTTCACATAACGCGGTCAAACTGGGAATCACTGCCATCACACAGCGTTTTGAGGGGCTCTGCAAAAAAAGAGGCGTAACCCCCATATTTATGTGAGGTCAAAAAACTGTAAGATCAGGTGTTTGGTAGAGATGTGCACTCTATTTTCTGCAAACTTTGTCAAAAAATAAAATAATTTTGTTTTTCCTTTTCCTGAAACTACTCACCAGTATGAGTTCATCTCCTTTGAGTTCTCGGCTCCAGAAGGTCTTTGGGCCGTTCCCACTCAGCAGGGCCTGCTTGCAGTAAATCTTGTTGTCTGTTTCCCAAGTGGCCAAACTCTGATTGGGAAACAAGAAACAACTAAAAACGTGGAATTTTTATGACTTTTCTCATGACTCGTCAGTTCGCTTTCATGTGTGTCTGAGGCTGCCAGCAATAAAGTCATCAGTAAACTGTGTCTCAAAGCAAGTTCACACTTATTACTGAGGTGTTACCACAGCGATACTCAGAAATAAAAAGGAACCATTTATTCACAAACCCTCTATGAACAGGTTCTGCTAAGAAAATGTAGGAACTCTAACTAGGTTGGGGAGGGTCCACTGGTCCTAAACTCTTTATATTATTTGATGTGTATATCACAACTCCAAATTGATTTTTTTAAAGTTCATTTATACAGCGCCAAATCACAACAGAGTTGCCTCAAGGTGCTTCACACAGGTAAGGTCTAACCTTACCAACCCACAGAGCAACAGTGGTAAGGAAAAACTCCCTCTGAAGAAGAAACCTCAAACAGACCAGACTCAAAGCGGTAACCCTCTGCTTGGGCCATGATACAGACACAAATTACAGAAACAATTCACAGATGAATATACAAGAATTGCTGTTGGTGCACAGGACAGGAGGAGGGTCCTGTTGGACCCCAATGTTGACTAATATTCATAGCTTCTCCAAAACTATTAATTTCTCCAAATGCATTGGTCCCATCAACTTTCTGTTTTTGCAGCGTTCATCCTTGACCCAAAATACATAAGCATACCTAATGGAAAATGTCAGCTCTCCCCAGTTTTTGCATGACTGAAGCCATACATGTGTGTGTGCGTACACACACACACAGAGAGGCCAACTGACTATTATAATATAGATACTTTCAAATAGCTAACAAACCAGATCCAGTTTTGTTTAATTTACAAAAATAAAACATATGATTCTGTTGACATACACCTTTAATTGTACTGTTGTCTATAGATCTGTTGAATTGAAAATCAACAAATTAATGGTAATTCACCATAATTAAATGTTTTTAATTGTCACACTCTTGTAACATGATTTAACCTACTTTAGTGCAACATATAGTCTACCATAAATGTAAAAACAACTTCAACATGCTGTCCTTAATACTACAGTAGTGGAGCCTAGGACTAGTAGGAATTCCCAGCTAGGTCATTTCCATTTGGTTATCTGATATCTAGTACAAACTAACTTTGAGAATAAACATGTTCAGCAAACTACACTGCAAAACACAAAGTCATACTAAGTATACTGTCTAATTTCTTGTCAAAATATCTAATTACACTAAATATCAGATACAGCTAAAAAAACAAAAAACTTTAGAGAAAGAGTTGTGGAAACATCTTGTTTTGAGTCAGTGCTCTGTAACATTGTCAACTCAGAACAAGTTTTCTCGGCTGATTTCAAGGTTGAATGTTCACTTGTTCCTTTGGTAGAGGAGGAGTATTTTTACGTCCACCAAGAATGTAATAAAATCAACTGCATTCATTTATTTGTCTCTGACTGTTAGCAGGATTACGTCAAAACTACTTCATGAATTCTCACCAACTTTGCAGCACTGATAGATATTAGGGCATGAAAGACTCCACTGAATTTTGGAGGTGATGCAAATTGGTGAATGTCAGAAATCTCAGATTTTTCTTGTTTTTCTGTTTAGAAAAGTAATCTTGTCTTATTGGTGACATGGCAACTATCCAATTAGACAACTGATTGGATCCTGATGAACCTGCATACTGGGTCATGACCACAAAAGTTCATCAGCTGGACAACATGTAGGGGTGAGGTTCCGCACAATGCAAATGGAATATTTCAGGAGACCCTAAGTTCCTTTGATACAGTTGCCTTGGGGCCTTGGGGCAACTGTTTGTTGTGATTTGCCGCTATATAAAAAAAAAAAATTGAATTGATTGAATTGTTGTGCTAGCTTACTGGTTAGCATTCAAACCTCACAATCAAAGTAGGACTTGAATCACTAGGATCTCAAAAACGCCGACCTTCATTCTTCTGCAAAGGAGTCAACATTGCTAAACATCTCTATCCAGACACTCATGGCTCCCTAAACTGTTCCCAGGCATGAAGGACCCAGAGGCATGAACATCACTGCTAAGACAAAGTTCAATACTTTCACTGGGCCTCTGATGGCCAATTCCAGGAAGTCATTGAAAGCGTAGATCTTTAGTCTTGATCCAGGACTTGATCCACGCCTACACCCCTCCATACAGACAAATTAGGAAATTACAATTACAATCCATAACCTTTCAGTAAACACCATTTCAGTATTATCATAGCAAAGTGTTCTTTACGTGGGTGCTTATGGCTTTGATCACGGCAAAACCGGGGAGAGCTGACATTTGCTGTTTGCTATGTTTATGCATTTCGGGTCAAGGATGAATGGCGCCAAAACTGAATGTCAATATGATTGTTTTAAGAGAAGCTACATACAGTATATTAGCTCACAACACTGAACAATGGACATTGATTCTAAATATGTTAAAATATTTCAATTGTGGTCCATTTAAAAATTAAATGACAAAATAGAAGTAGTAGTAATAATGTAGTAGTAGTAGTAATAATAATAATAATAGTGTGTATATGATAACAAGAACCTTAACAATTTATAAAATACGTTAAGACGGTAAATTGACATGAAAAATTTACATAATTAACAGGAAATAAAAGGGCTGAGTTATTCCTCTAGCAACTGTTGAGGTCTTAAGGTTCTAAGAACATTCTGGACTCACACATTATTCCAACTCATTATAGAAACTTTACATAGCTTAATACCACCCTTGAAAAATGTCAGCTACCTATTTTCTAAACATGATCCAATCTAGAGCCTGTGGATCCCCATGGACAACACTGTGGTTTCTGTGTAATGAGCCCCTCTAATGTTTATTGAGTGGGAAACGTCAGAGATTGTGGTCCTGTTCTCCACAGGACTTGCAGTACCTGTGTACAGGCTGCTTATGATGTCCAGCAGCTTGTGGAGATGTTACCCCTCCAGCATTCACGTTTGTTTGTGGCACATTGTACCTCTGTGTCACAGGTGAAATTACCTTACACTTTCTGCCATCTACAGTCTCCTCATTAAACTCCTCCCCTATGAGGAAGTTGATCTCTGTGGTGCGGACTGTGGTGGATGTCTTGATGTAGAAGTGATCGCCGTCCTGCCTGATCTCCACGTGGGGCTTTGATGCGGCTGCCACTGCTACTTTCCTCAGGATTGGGTTCACCCCTGAGAACACACACACACACACACACACACACACACACACACCATAATCCTAAAGGTGGGTCACAGCATTCTACATCAAACCCTTTTCAACCCAACCCATTTCATTTAGCATTTAAAATACATTATTCCATAATTTTATATTTTCTTAAAATTAGCAATCATACAAATTTAATTTTAAATTAATTTTTCTAAGTTTCTAGAATTACCCCAATTAATCATTAAACCCAAACTTCCCAATGTTCACACTGAAAGTGCACATGAAGCCCATATTTACAGAGCACACCTCAAACGCACCGCCAAACAATGGCAGGAGTGAGTCTGAGGGGTGAGATGGAGAAAGGCGCTGCTTACCGGCAGTCCTCTTCAGTTTGTTTGGTGAGGTTGACACGTGCATTTACACCGGTCTTATTTTGCTTTTTCTTTTGTCAGAAGTCCGTCTCCTTAGCTACTTTTCCTACTTCTTGTTCATGCACTGCAGCACCGGCGCCCCTAGCTGTTTGCTGTGCGTGGATTACTTTGCGCTTACACCTGGCACTCAGCGTCACGTAACATAAAAGGGGCAGGTTTAACTCTGTTCACCGCAACACCTCCCACTCAACCTTTTTGCTTGCACTCAGAAAGGTTGCAGAATTATAGGCAAACTTGATGTCATAGAGGACAAGGATCCTGCTCCTCCACAGGCAGAAGGACAATTAGCCGCCTGACATCTCTGTGCAATTCTAGTCCTGCCTTCCCCTCTTGTTCACAAGATTCTTTTGCATCTCTTACGACACCTTTTGAGTCAGGAGCCACATTGACAACTCTTCCAAGTCTGAATCGTCCTCGTAAGGCATTCTGATCACAAAGCCAAACCACATCCCCACAGTGAGATTTCTCTCAGTAGTACGCTACTTTCTGAGATTTGAGCCAGCTAGCTGAGACCAAGCTTTCCAGAAGATGTTAACCTAGGTTTGAATCTCCTGGAGGTGCTTGAAGGAATAATTGGCAAAATCAAAGGGCTTAAAGTCACCATCCTGAGAAGCTCGACCCAAGAGGAGTGCATTTGGCGTCACATACTGAATACGGTCCTCTCGACTCTGAATTCTCGCATCAATTGGCTGTTCATTTGCAAGGTTAGCCGCCAACTGAATTGCTGTCAGGAACTCATTAAAAGTGAGATTTAATTGCCCAAACTTTGAAGAGCTCTTTTGGTGATCCGTACAGTAGCTTCAGCTGCTCCATTTCTATGTGGCGAATCAGCTGGGAGCACTTTCCATGTACAACTCGTTCTGTTCTTTGCAGCATATTCCTCCAAACTTGCAGTATCTTGAAACAATACAGGTCTTTCAGTACAGCTCTTGCACTGATAAAGTTGGTCCCTGGATCTGACCAGACTTTCAGGGGATGGCCTCTGATGGACACAAACCTTTGATAGGCCATGAGGAAGCTTTCTGTGGACATGCTGGCCAACTCAACATGTAAGGCCCTGCTTGCCATGCAGCAAAACACAACTCCCCAGACCTTCATGAAAACTCTCCTCTTAACGTCATCTCTCACCAGGTAGGGACCAAACAAGTCGACAGAAACAAATTGGAATGGTGAAGCGGACCTAGATCTTTCCAAAGGTAAATTACCCATTACGTGTTGGCATACTTGAGCCTTGGCCTTCCTGCAGACAATGCATTGGTTGACCACCTTTTGAGCCAGCCTTCTCCCTTGTACAACCCAAACCTTCTGTCGCATTCTTAGCAGGGTTCCAGCAACTCCCTTATGTCCTTCTTGATGACTTTGGTGGGCTAGCAAAATCCCCAGCCAAGCGTCAAACGGGATCAGACGAACAGCTAAGCAGTCTTGTATCCAATGCTGAACCCTTCCTCCACACACCAACAGCCCGGTAGTTTCGTCCCTGAACACAACCAGACGATTTGTTGTGGTACTAGGGAAATTTGCTCCTTCTTGGGCTGCGAAACATAAATCTCGGAAGGCATCGTCTCTCTCACTTAGAGTGAGGAAAATAAGTATTTGAACACCCTGTGATTTTGCAAGTTCTCCCACTTAGAAATCATGGAGGGATCTGAAATTTTCATCTTAGGTGCATGTCCACTGTGAGAGACATAATCTAAAAAAGAAAATTCTGGAAATCACAATGTATGATTTTTTTAAATAATTTATTTGTATGTTACTGCTGCAAATAAGTATTTGATCACCTACCAATCAGCAAGAATTCTGTCTCTCACAGACCTGTTAATTTTTCTTTAAGAAGCCCTCTTATTCTGCACTCTTTACCTGTATTAATTGCACCTGTTTGAACTTGTTACCTGTATAAAAGACACCTGTTCACACACTCAATCAATCACACTCCAACCTGTCCACCATAGCCAAGACCAAAGAGCTGTCTAAGAACACCAGCTTGGTAGAAGACAACAACTGTTGGGTGATTCTTTAACTACGGGCACTATTGGCCTTGTAAATGTAATTTCCACCACACCATTGCCTTACAATATAAAGCGCCTTGGGGCAACAAAAAGCACAAAATGCACAAAATGGCAATATTTGCATATAATGATGCTGAAAAAAGGTGAAAAAGTCATCATAGACTACTAGAACAAATTTCTTAACACACTTTCATTGTAAAGATAACTATAAAAGTGTGAAATTTCCCCTTTTTTCTGTTTTTCATACAATATGATCAAAGGACATAAGTGCCTGTAGTCTAAGAATCACCCTGTTATGATTATTTATTAGAAAGTGGAAGAAACACAAGGGTGGTGGAAACATCATACTCTGGGGGTGCTCTTCTGCAAAGGGGACAGGACGACTGCACCGTATTGAAGGGAGGATGGATGGGGTCATGTATTGCGAGATTTTGGCAAACAACCTCCTTCACTCAGTAAGAGCATTGAAGATGGGTCATGGATGGGTCTTCAGCATGACAATGACCCCAAACACACAGCCAGGGCAACTAAGGAGGGGCTCCGTAAGAAGCATTTCAAGGTCCTGCAGTGGCCTGGCCAGTCTCCAGACCTGAACTGGAGGGAGCTGAAACTCCAAACCTGAAAGATCTAGAGAAGATCTGTATGGAGGAGTGGACCAAAATCCCTGCTGCAGTGTGTGAAAACCTGGTGAAAAACTACAGGAAACGTTTGACATCTGTAATTGCAAACAAAGGCTACTGTACCAAATATTAACATTGATTTTCACAGGTGTTCAAATACTTATTTGCAGCAGTAACATACAAATAAATTATTACAAATCATACATTGTGATTTCCAGATTTTTTTTTTTTTAGATTATGTCTCTCACAGTGGACATGCACCTAAGATGAAAATTTCAGACCCCTCCATGATTTCTAAGTGGGAGAACTTGCAAAATCGCAGGGTGTTCAAATACTTATTTTCCTCACTGTACATTAACAACACCGGTCGACTGGATTGCCTCCCACTTTGATCTTCCCTTGGCTTTGACTTGCAGGAACTTTTTTGCAGCTCTCCCAACAAATGCCAATGCTTTTATCAGACAAGTTAGGTTACTGAACCACTTTTCATTCAGCAGCTTCGTAGCTGCAGCCCTGGCAGGTGGCCTATGCAGATCTGCTTGGATCAGAGCCAGATTCTTTTTTGGCTCTAATTCTGCCCTGGCCCGGGTTAGAGCAGCAACAAAAGCTTTCTTCTGGATCCGTACAATATTTCCTCTTGCATCAACAGCAATATCCGTACATCTTGTTGTAAATGGTAAATGGACTGCATTTATATAGCACTTTTCCATCTGCATCAGATGCTCAAAGCGCTTTACAATAATGCCTCACATTCACCCCGATGTGAGGGTGCTGCCATACAAGGTGCTCACTACACACCGGGAGCAACAGGGGATTAAAGACCTTGCCCAAAGGCCCTTAGTGATTTTCCAGTCAGGCTGGGATTTGAACCAAGGATCTTCTGGTCTCAAGCCCAACACCTTAACCACTAGGCCATCACCTCCCCTTGAACTGTGATCCTGAATCATACACTGAAGGAACTATTTGAGTTAGTATTGATTTTCCTGTCTCGTGGTGCACTTGCACATACTCACCAGCCCTCTCATCTCCCTTGCGGTTCATCCAACCCCAGTAGCTCCACAGGCTGACTTCACCTGGTCCCTGTCCAGTCAGTCCCAGGTCCCAGTCCTGTCCATCCTTGGTTATGGTCTGTTGTCCTCCTGGTCCCAGTCGTTTGTTCCTGGTTCGGGTCCCGGTCTCCTGTTGGTCCCAGTCCAGTCATTTCCTGGTTCCGATCCAGTTGCCCGTCTGTCCCGTCTACTGCACAGTTCTCCCTTGTTTGGTTCAATAAACTTTTGGTTGTTCCTCCTGTCTCTGCCTTACTGTTCCTGCACTTGGGTCCAACACGGAACCCGGTCCCCAACCATCAACAGATTTGGTTTAAGTTTAAGGATGATAATTTTAGAAATGTTTATACTGAGAAGCCTGATTTACTTTTTATATTTGAAATGGCAAAACAAATAAAAGCATGTGAAATACCAAGTGGCCCAATACGTTTGGAGGCCACTGTCGCTAGTTACGTCTGTGAGCTACTTCAGGCAGGCATCTTGAGCTATTCTTCTACACGTACACTTGACAAGCCTCACGCTTCATGTCAGCTACCTACGCACCCTGCTGTTCGACTGCGAAAGTGTGTCCAAACCTTTGAGAGCTACTGTAAATATATAGAAACATGATGGTTCTGTTTTGGAAAATGGTTAAGTAGTGCAACAAATGAAAGTGTTGACTTTTAGTCTCAAACATCTTTCTAAGACCAACGGCTGTTTTATTTTTTCATTTTGTCCTGACATAAAACACAAATCCACAACAACAATGAAAAAGGGATCACAATGATGATGCATATGGAGGTTGAACTTGTCCACCGCTGTCCTCATGGAATATAGTTCTTTCTATAGGTCACATCAACTCATCACTGGTTAACAGTCAGTAACCATTTTTTGTTTCTGTCGTCATCGTACACACTGCACAGTACAATCTGTGACTTTTGTCTCACGAGTGAATCTCAAATGAGCAATTAGGAGTTTAAAAACTGGACACATTTTGCAAATAAATTAATTTAAGGATATGATTCCTTCTTTATGTTCTCTAATGCCATATACCAACACAGGGCAGAGTAGCTACCTAAACTCTGTAAGTGAGATAGAGTATCTCATCAATAGTTTTACATCCTCATTGAAGACAACTTTGGATGCTGTAGCTCCTCTGAAAAAGAGAGCTTTAAATCAGAAGTGCCTGACTCCGTGGTATAACTCACAAACTCGCAGCTTAAAGCAGATAACCCGTAAGTTGGAGAGGAAATGGCGTCTCACTAATTTAGAAGATCTTCACTTAGCCTGGAAAAAGAGTCTGTTGCTCTATAAAAAAAAAGCCCTCCGTAAAGCTAGGACATCTTACTACTCATCACTAATTTAAGAAAATAAGAACAACCCCAGGTTTCTTTTCAGCACTGTAGCCAGGCTGACAAAGAGTCAGAGCTCTATTGAGCCGAGTATTCCTTTAACTTTAAGTAGTAATGACTTCATGACTTTCTTTGCTAATAAAATTTTAACTATTAGAGAAAAAATTACTCATAACCATCCCAAAGACGTATCGTTATCTTTGGCTGCTTTCAGTGATGCTGGTATTTGGTTAGACTCTTTCTCTCAGATTGTTCTGTCTGAGTTATTTTCATTAGTTACTTCCTCCAAACCATCAACATGTTTATTAGACCCCATTCCTACCAGGCTGCTCAAGGAAGCCCTACCATTATTTAATGCTTTGATCTTAAATATGATCAATCTATCTTTGTTAGTTGGCTATGTACCACAGGCTTTTAAGGTGGCAGTAATTAAACCATTACTTAAAAAGCCATCACTTGACCCAGCTATCTTAGCTAATTATAGGCCAATCTCCAACCTTCCTTTTCTCTCAAAAATTCTTGAAAGGGTAGTTGTAAAACAGCTAACTGATCATCTGCAGAGGAATGGTCTATTTGAAGAGTTTCAGTCAGGTTTTAGAATTCATCATAGTACAGAAACAGCATTAGTGAAGGTTACAAATGATCTTCTTATGGCCTCAGACAGTGGACTCATCTCTGTGCTTGTTCTGTTAGACCTCAGTGCTGCTTTTGATACTGTTGACCATAAAATTTTATTACAGAGATTAGAGCATGCCATAGGTATTAAAGGCACTGCGCTGCGGTGGTTTGAATCATATTTGTCTAATAGATTACAATTTGTTCATGTAAATGGGGAATCTTCTTCACAGACTAAAGTTAATTATGGAGTTCCACAAGGTTCTGTGTAGTAATACTGTGAGAAATCTTGGAGTCATTTTTGATATTCAAAGCGCATATTAAACAAATATGTAGGACTGCTTTTTTGCATTTACACAGTATCTCTAAAATTAGAAAGGTCTTGTCTCAGAGTGATGCTGAAAAACTAATTCATGCATTTATTTCCTCTAGGTTGGACTATTGTAATTCATTATTATCAGGTTGTCCTAAAAGTTCCCTGAAAAGCCTTCAGTTAATTCAAAATGCTGCAGCTAGAGTACTGACGGGGACTAGAAGGAGAGAGCATATCTCACCCATATTGGCCTCTCTTCATTGGCTTCCTGTTAATTCTAGAATAGAATTTGAAATTCTTCTTCTTACTTATAAGGTTTTGAATAATCAGGTCCCATCTTATCTTAGGGACCTCGTAGTACCATATCACCCCAATAGAGCGCTTCGCTCTCAGACTGCAGGCTTACTTGTAGTTCCTAGGGTTTGTAAGAGTAGAATGGGAGGCAGAGCCTTCAGCTTTCAGGCTCCTCTCCTGTAGAACCAGCTCCCAATTCAGATCAGGGAGACAGACACCCTCTCTACTTTTAAGATTAGGCTTAAAACTTTCCTTTTTGCTAAAGCTTACAGTTAGGGCTGGATCAGGTGACCCTGAACCATCCCTTAGTTATGCTGCTATAGACTTAGACTGCTGGGGGGTTCCCATGATGCACTGAGTGTTTCTTTCTCTTTTTGCTCTGTATGCACCACTCTGCATTTAATCATTAGTGATTGATCTCTGCTCCCCTCCACAGCATGTCTTTTTCCTGGTTCTCTCCCTCAGCCCCAACCAGTCCCAGCAGAAGACTGCCCCTCCCTGGGCCTGGTTCTGCTGGAGGTTTCTTCCTGTTAAAAGGGGGTTTTTCCTTCCCACTGTAGCCGGGTGCTTGCTCACAGGGGGTCGTTTTGACCGTTGGGGTTTTTACGTAATTATTGTATGGCCTTGCCTTACAATATAGGGCGCCTTGGGGCAACTGTTTGTTGTGATTTGGCGCTATATAAATAAAGTTGATTGATTGATTGATTGATTGAAATAAAAATGTGTAAAAATGTGAGACTCCTGGAAATTAAACCTCAAAAAGTATCAATGATCATCTGACAATCATTTCTGTCTGCTCACACATTTACACGCCACAACATTTTCAATTCTGGAGCAAATATTTCCACACCGGTTCCCACGTTGGACCTAAGAATGGTGCTGCAGCTCTGTGAGGTCATCAGCAGATGTTGGAGAGCTGTGGTGAGAAGGTGATGAGAGGGAGGACTGCTTTGTTTTCTTTAACTCTGCTGCACATAGTCGATTGTGTGCTGCAGAGGAGTGGAAAAGTGAGTAACACTGTACCTCAGGAGCCGTTTGTGTTCACATTCTGCAATTAAAACCAGGTGTGTTCAGCCTTGACTTTGACTCCTCCAGCCCTCCTTCCTCACTCAGAGCTTTTAAACCCATGTTCCTGTGTAGGCTCCTGCTCACAGATGATGCACAGTCTGCACTTTGGCCCTCAAATAGGGAAAAAGCCACTTTCTATTTGTTTCAGCATGTGAACATCAGAAAACCATTCAACTCCATGCATTTAGAAATAAGGTTTGACCTCAGTCTGAGACACAGAACTCACCCAGTGCTTTCAGCAGCTCGTCAAAGTTCTCACTTGCTTTCATTTTCCAGATGCCTGCAAAATTTGGCATTGTTCTTGTCGTCAGGACGTCTCTGCTTGTCGTGTGTCTCTCCTCTTCTGCCTCTTCCCAGGCTGTGTGTTTCACCCTCTGCCTCCTCCTGCTCTCCTCCCTCTCCTCCTGTGGACTGATCCCACACAGCAGACCAAAACTCCTCAGTCTCCTCCCCACACACACACACATGCTCGTAATGCTTTATTCTCATTAATGACCATGAAACCATTAACACACTGTTTAAATCTTCATATCTGCTCTGAGCTGACACTCCGTCACGCGACATTCATCAAGAACACATCTTTAATCTGAAGTCCTTTGTTGGCGTAAGATACCTTTTTTGTTGTTGTTATGCTCTAATTTTTCCTGCTAAATGTTTAGATCTCTGTGAAAACCATAAACATGAATTTAATGGATGAATTTAAAATGAATTTGACTACAGTCACACGACAAGTCAAACTGACCTGAAGCTCATTTTTCAGATTTTTCCGTTTTGCAAACATTTGAAACAGGTTACATTACCATTTGAAGAGACCTAATCACCCCCAGGCACGGATGGTTAACATTCCTGACCTGTATCTGATCTCACCATTCTTCCAACATTAGCATTGCCGAGTGATCACATCTGTTCACATTACAAAGCTGAACTGTCCTGAATCTATCGGCCCCCTGACACTTGCACGACTTTGATCTGCGATTTGCACCGAATCTGTCATACATGAGAGTAAACTCATCTCAAACTAAACTGTGCAGCTTCATGCAAGTGCACAAAGAAAATTTAGAAATGTTCAAAATCTCCATCATGCATTAATGACGTGAACTTCACATGAACATTATGCAAACAAGTCAAAAACACTGTGTGCGAGTGTTTTTGTGAGTGTAAACATAGTTTTACAGCTGCACACAAGAAGGGAAGAACATGCAACTGTTTTACCAAGCTATTACAATATAAACATTACAGATAATTACCTTTTTAGATGGTTCCAATGTGTTCTCCATCTCATTAAGCCAATGCGAGAGAGAAACGATGCAGCTGGAGTGCTTCTCTGCGATTCTGGAAGCAATTAAAGCTGTTTTCAACAGCCAACTCCGACAGAAAATTATTAATCCGCTACAAAATAATTATTTTATATACACAGCATCCAGCGCACAACGCAGGGCAGCCAGTGGAACAAAGCACGACGTCCAACTGGGAACACAGTGGGTGGGATCGTCATGACGACGTGCATGCAAGTGTCAGGGTGCCTTATGTTTTTCATACATATGACACAAATCTGGGACATGTATATGTGTTATACATACATGCAGCTGACTTTTATATACGTTTAGTACTGTAT